>NC_091177.1:32955349-33082849 GCF_040958095.1 Procambarus clarkii
TGGTCCAGAAAGAAGAATAAATCTCATCAGGTAGAGTTGTTTTCCCAGGCTACCTTGGGTCATAACATTATGTGTCTGGATATGGTGGTAGGTCTTGTCATTATAGCAAGTTGGGTGGACCAGCTGTATATGGGTGCCTGGGTATGGTGCCAGTACTTTCACTCTTAGCTGAGTGGCAGTCTTCCCGATATTTTACATTTCTTACCAAACTAAGAGTTCCTGGCCCAGTGACAGTGTCAGTAGAGTGGGTTGTGTGCAGTGTAAACTGTAGGTTATTATGGAGGGTTATTGTGGTAGATTATTATGGTGGGTTATTGTGGTGGATAATAATGGAGGGCTATTGTGGTGGATTATTATGGTAGGTTATTGTGATGGATTATTTTGGAGGGTTATTGTAGTGGATTATTATGGAAGGTTATTGTAGTGGATTATTATAGTTGGTTATTGTGGTGGATTATTATGCTGGGTTATTGTCGAGGATTATTATTGAGGGTTATTGTGGTTGATTATTTTGGAGGGTTATTGTAGTGGATTATTATGGAAAGTTATTGTGGTGGATTATTATGATTATTATGGTGGGTTATTTTCGTGGATTATTAATGAAGGATATTGTGGTGGATTATTTTTGAGGGTTATTGTGAAGGATTATTATGTAGGGTTATTGTGGTGGATTATTGTGATGGATTATTATTATTGAGGGTTAATGTGGTGGATTATTATAGTGGGTTATTGTTGTGGATTATTATGAAAGGTTATTGAAGTGGGTTATTGTGGCAGATTATTTTGAGGGGTTATTGTGGCAGATTATTTTGAGGGGTTATTGTGGTGGATTATTATGGAGGGTTATTATGGTGAATTATTTAGTTGTTCAGGCGGATCACCTGAGAAGGAGAAGTCATGCTGGGTCATTACTGGGTTGATGGCTTTATTAATTAGGATGAACCATGGTCAATGTCTGGGGTCATCCGCTTGCGTCCCGACGGTCCTCAGGTCGACCCTAAGATCACGAAGTTCTTCCTTTTACCTTAAGTCAACATTTTAATATAATTACCCAAAACACGTAACAAACTCAGCAACTGAACATGTTGAATAAAGTTTTGAACAGCAGATGAAACATAAAGTCACCTGAGAAGTTTGGCTTCATTAATAATTAAAAGTGACTATTAGAACAAAAGATATAATTGGGTTTAAATGATTCTTAATATAATATTTTATGTTGCACAATTACTGCAGGTTATTATTAAAACAAGCTATTATTGAAGATTATTACCAAAGGGATATTATTACAACAGGCAACTTTTTTAGGTTATTACTATGGGTTATTATTACAAAAGGGTGTTATTGTAGGTTATTACTTGGGGATATTTTTACAAAAAACTATTAAAACTATATTATAAGTAGCTATAATAAGCTATTACAAGCAGGATATAACAGCAGGTTGTTATTCCAGCTTGATGTTTATTAATATTGTTGCTGGTTAGTGAGGCGGGTTATTATTACAGGTTACTATGAAAATTTTAACAACTGATTGTTAAGTCTGATCATTTACACAGGCTGGTTGTTAAGGCTGGTTACACCAGACTATTAAAACAAGGATATTTCTGGAAGTTATTACGTAAGGATAATAAAGAAAGTTATTGGGGCACGGAGTTATGAGGAAGTTGTTGTACAGGGTTTTACAACATTTTTTTTAATTTATGTAAGATATTACGTGCGTACATAACTTGATGTTATTTTTGTTCGTTATTGCGTCAGGTTATTATGATGTGTTATTACTGGAGATTATTAGGGCGAGTTATTATGTCAAACTTTTACAGAAGGTTATTACTTCCCTTTATTATTTCCGGTTATTACTGCAAGTATTTGTTGATAATATTTACAGTTGTTAATTACCTGAGATAACCACTATTATAATCATTAACTAACCACTAATTACCTGAATTACCACTACGAGCGGTTATTACAGCAGGATAATACTGAAGTTTCCAACGGCTGATAATTAAGACTGGTTATTTTCCTTTATTCAAACTATTAGTAAATTCCTAACTCACGTAATACATACACCTTTCCTGAGGTGTACAAATTACTGGCTTTAGGACATTATTAATGAAGAAAATTCATGGTCAGTGTTTGGGGTCACCCGCTGGGGGTCACGACGGTCCACACGTCGACCCCACAGAACCGATCCTCTTCCTTTTACCTTAACAGTTTACAAGGAGTACTTCTTGACCTCACACGTTTGGTACTGGTGTACTTCCTTGACCTCACACGTTTGGTACTGGTGTACATCCTTGACCTCACACCTTGAGTACTGGAGTTCTTCCTTGACCACACACACTTAGTACTGGACTTCCTTGACCTCACACCTTGAGTACTGGAGTACTTCCTTGACCTCACACCCTAACTAATGGAGTACTTCCCTAACTTCACACGTTTAGTACTGATGTTCTTCCTACATCTCACACGTTTAGTACTGTAGTACTTCTATGACATCTCACGTTTAGTACTGTAGTATTAACCTGACTTCACACATGTAGTAATGGTGTACTTCCTTGACCTCTCACGTTTAGTACTCCAGTACTAAAAGGTTTAGTGAGTACTAAACACTCGCACCCTGACGCAGGGTGAGTGTTTTACCACTGCGCGATGGGGACAGTACAGGGTCCAGTGGTCCAGTAATTCGACAACTCAAGATAAATATTCCATCATAACTTTGGAAAAATTAAGTTTTGATAAGTTAACTTAGAAAAGGTTAATTAAGTACATGACATTGAAGTACAGAGGTACTTTACCTTACCTCTTACGCTTCATGCAAGTCGGCGTTCAATCCCCGACCGTCCAAGTGGTTGCGCACCATTCCTTCCCCCGTTCCATCCAAATCCTTATCCTGATCCCTTTCCAGTGCTATATAGTTGCAATGGCTTGGTGCTTCCCCTGATGATTCCCTTCTATCCTTACAGGTAATCAAGTCTTTTTTGGACATTTTTCTTTACATATTATTGGAAAGTCTACTTTTCATTCATTACGAAGATCAAATTTGAGGATTATTGTGGTGGATTATTATAGAGGTTTATTGTGGTGGATTATTATTGAGGGTTATTGTCGTGGATTAGTATGGAGGATTATTGTGATGGAATATTTTTAAGGGTTATTGTGTTATTTTTTTAGATTTTTCTGGTGGATTATTACGGAGAGTTATTAGTGGATTATTAAAGAGGGTTATTGTGGTGTATTATTATGGAGAGGTTATTGTGGTGGAATATTATGGAGGGGTGTTGTGGTTGATTATTACCAGGGTTGGTGTGGTGGATTATTATGGAGGTTTATTGTTGTGGATCATTATGGTGAGTTTACGTCGTGAATCATTATGGTGAGTTTATGACGTGGATTATTTTGAAGGTTATTGTGTTGGATTATTATGGTAGATTGCTATAGAGGGGTATTGTGTATGTATTATTATGCTGGGTTATTGATGTGGATTATTATGGAGGGTTATTCTAGTGGATTGTTCTGGAAGGTTATTGTAGTTGAAAATTTTGGAGGGTTATTGTGGTGGATTAATATAAAAGGTTATTATGGTGGATTAATATAAAAGGTAATTATAGTGGTTTAACATGGAGTGTTATTGTTGTGGAATATTATGAAGGGTTATTGTGGTGGATCATTATGGAGTGTTATTGTTGTGTATCTTTAAGGAGTGTTATTGTGGAGGATTATTATTATGCACAGTTATTAAGGTGGATTATTTTAGAGGGTTATTGTGGGAGGTTATTATGGAGGGTTATTGTGGTGGATGATTTTGGAGGGTTATTGTTGTGGAGGATTTTGGAGGGTTATTGTCATGTATTAATATGGAGTGTTATTTTGGTGGATTATTATGGAGAATTATTGTGGTGGATTTATATGGAGGATTAGTGTAGTGTATTATTATGGAGGGTTATGTGGGGAATTTTTACTGGTGGGATATTATGTAATTGATTTTAATTATTAATTTATTTATTTATTTTAAAGAATTTGTATTAAGATGTATAATTTAATCTATTTATGAGTTCTTCCGATAGCCTAGGGGACTGTATGTTTTATTGAGCTGACTGTAAGGATTTTATATTCGCTCACAAGTCATATCCCAACACTACTTGGAGGGGGGTTATTTAATTATTGTAGCCTATCAATCGAGAATTTATCGACTGAGAGGAAAATTCTATTAAATGTTAGTTTATTAATTTACTTGGGTTAGTTTAATAACTGACCAGTCTTATCTGATTAGAAGACTTCACTCTGGATATTAGAGGGACACTTGAGCAGTCTGTTAGTATAGGCCTCGTGGCAATGGCGTTTGTTCCCACGTGAAGCAACCGGTTTGATGTCACTTGTTCCCTGATGACCACAGAAGATTTGCTGGAAACAATACAATATAATAACTGCAAATATACTTCCTATCACAGATGTGGCACGATCAGAATTATGGTTAACCGAGTGATTGTGAGAGGCTCACCTTGTTTTACTAGTTTGCCTGCCTCATCACCGGTTGGTTATTATATAATATTATAGGGGCCTGTAATGAAATGTGACTTATTTTGACCAACCGGATTCGAGGTACTCTCGTTATTAAGAAGTTGCGGCTGCTGAAGAACGTCTAGAAGGCTCGGGGTCACGAGTTAATCGTAGCTGCTTCTGGTTGTTGTTAAGATTCGCTACCTGGAACAAAGCTCCAAGTAGCACGGGCTATAGTGAGCCCGTAGTACCTGCTTCTGGTGCGTCCTCACGAGAGATTCTCTGGTTACACAAAGACCGTCTATCTCCTCCGTCCCGGCTGGTGACGCCACCAGAACCGGTTCAATTTGTGTGAATTTATGGCTAAAGGTGGGAGGTGTAGGTTTTAATTCTAAATTTATTTGATCCAGTCACAGAGAACAGTTTTTTATTAATTAATTAATTAATTAATACTAGACTGGAGGTTTTAGTGATAATTTAAATGTTTGATGTTGATATTTTAATGGACGTGGCTTTAATACATATCCCATGTTTAAGGGAAAATTCCACTTGAATTTCGTTTTCTTTGAACAAGTTATTAAATTAATTTGTGTTAGTATTGGTTAATATGTTAGTACAAAAACTGCAGCGCAATTATCTGCATATTGTAACTTGAATTATTAAAGGAGGTCGGTTTTTCCAGACAGGTTATTGTGGTGGATTTTTTATGGAGGATTATTGTGGTGGATAATTTTGGAGGGTTATTGTAGTGGATTATTATTTAGGGGTTACTGTTGTAGATTAATATGGAGTGTTATTGAGGTTAATTATTAGGCAGTTTTATTGTGGTGGATTATTATGGAGGTTATTGTGGTGGATTATTATGGAGGTTATTGTTGTGGATTATTATGGTAGGTTATTACGGTTATTTATTATTGAAGATTATTGTGGTGGATTATTGTGGTAGTTTATTGTGGTAAATTATTTTGAAGGATTTTCTTTTTGAGTATTATAAAAGGTTATCGTTGTGGAATGTTCTTGTGGAATATTATGGAGGGAATATTATACTGTGGTGGATTATTACAGGGTTTAATTTGGTTATTTTTTAAGGGTTATGTTAATGGATAATTATTGAGGGATATTGAGGTGGATTGTTATGGATGATAATAGTGGTGGAGTATTGTGTTGGATTATTTTAGAGGGTTTTAGTTTTGCATTATTATAGAGGGTTAGCATGGTGGCTTATTCTGTTGGATTATTATGGAGGGTTATTTTGATGGATTGTTATGAAGGAATATTGTGGCGGATTATTTTTGAGGGTTATTGTGGTGGTTTAATACGGATGACTACTGTGATGAATTATTTGGTTGTTCAGGCGGATCTCCAGAGGATGTGAATAAAATACTGGGTGGAGAACTTTATTAATAAGGAATAGTCATGGTCAGTGTGTGGGGTCATCCGCTAGGGTCCAGACAGTCCTCAGGTCGACCCCATAAGCATGCTCATCTACCTTTTACCATAATTCACATTTTAATATAATTCCCCAAACACATAATAAACTCAGCAACCGTCCATATTGACCAAAGTCCTGAACAGCAGATGAAACATAAAGTCACCTCAGATGTTTGGCTTCAATAACTATTAAAAGTGACTAAGAGCAAAAGATATAATTGGAGATTAAAAAGAAACTGACATATAGGTTATTATTCTAGGATATTATTAGAACAGGCTGTTATTGTAGATAATTATTGTGAGTTATTATTACAACAGGCTCCTCTCGTAGCTTTTTAGTGTCAGTTATAATTGCAGGTTGTTACACCAGCTGGCTGCTAAAGAAACCAGTCATTAAATTCCTTCAGGATTTTGAAACTTATTATAGGTGTGGGTTATTATAACAGGTCAGTAGGGATAATAAATTTACCAACTGATTGTTACGTATGATCATTTACACAAACTGATTGCAGTGCTTGGTTATTACACCAGGCTATTATGAAAGGGTTAATAGTATAGTTAACACTGGTTACTGGATCGGGGAATTAAGAGGAGCTAATTACATAGAATGATGCAGCATGTTTCTATGTTTTATAATTTGAGTTGGATATTACCTGGAATTATTCACGTTATTTATGCTCGCTATTACGTCATGCTTATATGATGTGTTATTACTGTAGGTTATTAAGGTAGGTTATAATGGCAAACTTTTGCAAAAGGTTATTACTGCTGGTTATTAAAGCAGGTAATTGCTTTTATTCTTTACAGATGGTAATCACCTGAGATCACTACGAGAGGTTATTACAGCAAGTTAATACAGCAGTTTTTTTAAGCAGTCAGCACCTGTTATTACAGCAGGTGTAATGGTAGTGGTAGTGGTGGTAGTGGTAGTGGTGGTATGTGTGGTATTGGTGGTACTTACCTAATTGTGCTTGTGGGGGTTGAGCTCTGGTTCTTTGGTCCCGCCTCTCAACAGTCAACCAACTAATGTACAGGTTCCCGGGCCTACTGGGCTCTATCATATCTACACTTGAAGCTGTGTATGGAGTCAGCCTCCACCACATCACTTCCTAATATATTCTGTTTGTCTACTACTCTGACACTGACAAAATTCTTTCTAACGTCTCTGGCTCATTTGGGCACTCAATTTCCACCTGTGTCCCCTAGTGCGTGTGCCTCTTGTGGTAAATAGCCTGTCTTTATCAACCCTATCAATTTCTCTGAGAAATTTGTGTGTGGTGATCATGTCCCCTCTAACTCTCCTGTCTCCCAGTGACGTGAGGTTTAATTTCTCGTAGTCTCTCCTCGTAGCTCATACCCCCCTCAGTTAGGGTACTAGTCTGGTGGCAAATCTTTGAACCTTTTCCAGTTTAGTCTTATGCTTGACTAGATATGGACTCCATGCTGGAGCCACATATTCCAGGATTGGTCCAGGATATGTGGTATACAAAGTTCTGAAAGATTCCTTACACAAGTTTCTAAAGGCCGTTCTTATGTTAGCCAACCTGGCATATGCCGCTTATGTAATCGTTTTGATATGGGCTTCAGGGGACAGATCTGGCGTGAAATTTACCCCCAGGTCATTCTCTCTCTCAGACTCTTGAAGGATTTCATCTCCCAAATGATACCTTGTATCTGGTCTCCTGCTCCCTACACCTATCTTCATTACATTGCATTTGCTTGAGTTAAACTGTAACAACCATTTGTTCGACCATTCCTGCAGCTTGTCCAGGTCATCTTGAAGCCTCAAGCTGTCCTCCTCTGTCTTAATCCTTCTCATAATTTTGGCGTCGTCAGCAAACATTGAGAGGAATGAGTTTATGTCCTCTGGGAGATCATTTACGTATATCAGAAACAGGATAGGTCCGAGTACAGAGCCCTGGGGGACTCCATTGGTGACTTCACGCCAATCTAAGGTCTCACCTCTCACTGTAACTCGCTGCATCCTATTGCTTAAGTACTCCCTTATCCACTGGAACGCCCTACCAGTTGCTCCTGCCTATTTCTCCAGGTTATGCATCAGCCTTTCATGGGGTACTGTGTCAAAGGCTTTCCGACAATCCAAAAAAAATGCAGTCCGCCCATCCTTCTCTTTCTTGCTTAATCTTTGTCACCTAATTGTAGAATTCTATTAATCCTGTAAGGCAAGATTTACCCTCCCTGAACCCATGTTGATGGGGTTGTCACGAAGTCCTTTCTCTCCAAATGTGTTACTATGTTTTTCTCACAATCTTCTCCATCACCTTGCATGGTATACAAGTTAAGGACACTGGCCTGTAGTTCAGTGCCTCTTGTCTATCACCCTTTTTGTATATTGGGACTACATTAGCAGTCTTACATATTTCTGGTAGGTCTCTCCCGTTTCCAGTGACCTACTATACACTATGGAGAGTGGCAAGCAAAGTGCTCCCACACACTCTTTCAATAGCCATGGTGAGATTCCATCCAGACCAACAGCCTTTCTCACGTCCAGATCCAATAGGTGCCTCTTGACTTCATCTCTAGTAATTTCGAACCCTTCTAAGGCCGCAGGGTTTACTGCCACCTCTCCTTCCGCAGTGACCTCTCCTCGTCCTATTGTGAAGACCTCCTGGACCCTCTTATTGAGTTCCTCACACACCTCTTTGTCATTCTCTGTGTACCTGACCTCACCTGTTCTAAGTTTCATCACCTGTTCCTTCAATGTTGTTTTCCTCCTGGTGTGGTGATACGTGTGGTAGTGGTGGTGGTGGTGTGATGGTGATGGTATTTGTGGTAGTGGTAGTGGTGGTAGTGTGGTGGTGGTATTGTGGTAGTGGTAGTGTGGTGGTGGTGGTGGTGGTGGTGTGGTAGTGTGGTAATGGGGGTAGTGTGGTAATGGTGGTAGTGATAATGGTGGTAGTGGTTTAAGTCAGCTGTGGGAGAATCTTGAGAGACCGTACTCTCACAACGGGATACAATAACATATATTTCTATTGAGACAGATTATTTCAGAAGGTTATTACTGCGAGTTATCATTGAAGGCTGATATTGTAATAATTATGATAAGCAATTTCTGCAGACTGTTACAGCAAAATATTGCCAAAAGCAAAAACAGCAAGAATTTTACATTTAGGCAGATAGTTACTGTTGGTTATAACTTCTAGTTATAAGTTATGTTAGAGGAACAGGTTACAAGGTCTGGTTATGTTCGCAGGTTGTTAGACTGACAACTCCACTCCTGAGAATGTGACTGCCAGACGAGGGCTTCTACAGGTTACATGAACATGTGGTTGCCAGGTAAACCAACATCACAGTGTACCTGACCTTTTGGTTTACCAGACAAGAAGTTTCCACAATATTGAGAACTTCGTGGTTGCCAGACATGTCAGCTTCGCTGTGTACAAAACAATGTAGTTTTCAGACAAGCAGCTTTGCAGTATACATGACAACATCGTTACTAGGTTAACATCTCCAGAGTATACATGACAACATCGTTACTAGGTTAACATCTCCAGAGTATACATGACAACATCGTTACTAGGTTAACATCTCCAGAGTATACATGACAACATCGTTACTAGGTTAACATCTCCAGGGTATACATGACAACATCGTTACTAGGTTAACATCTCCAGGGTATACATGACAACATCGTTACTAGGTTAACATCTCCAGAGTATACATGACCACCTCGTTACCAGACAAGTGAATGCCACAAAATATATAACCTTTTGTTTTGCTAGAACAGCATCTTCTCATGATCACGTGCCTGTCAGGTCAGCTCAACAGTATTCATGAAAATGTGGCTGTCAGGTCAGCTCTACAGTATACATGAATACGTGGCTGTCAGGTCAGCTCAACAGTATTCATGAAAATGTGGCTGTCAGGTCAGCTCTACAGTATACATGAATACGTGGCTGTCAGGTCAGCTCAACAGTATTCATGAAAATGTGGCTTTCTGGTCAGCTCTACAGTATACATAACTACGTGATAAGCGAGCTACAAAGTATACATGATCACGTGATATCTACAGTGCAACCGTTGATTAATGCCAACATAAGTAAACACACTGGTGACCTCTGATGACCCAGAGGTCATAACAGTCTTGACACGAGTCAACGTTTTCATTCTTAAAATAACAGGAGTCTTATATTAAGACTTTTCTCATAAGTACTTGAGGGCAGTTTTTACTCCTTAATGGTTATCACTTCCTTCAGATAAAGGTTCTTAGTGTCACTTAGTGTTGAGGTGAAGGTCTATATACAACCCGTCCTCCAAATAGAACGTCGCATTTTGACGTATGTAAATAACAAGAAAAACTGTTAAAGTGGTCAAAAATTTATTTTTGACCATTTTGGAAAAAATTTCACACTTTATTCAATATTTTTTATCCCTTCCTATTTATGCTAAGATCCTGAGACTTGGACCAGATAAAACCCTTTTCATATACAACTCGTTAAAAAAGTTTCATTACAATCAAACTAGTTGGCATATACAGCACTGATGCCCCCCTTAATATGACATTTCTTGTCTTTGGAAAAACGTAGGAGGACGGGCTGCTATATAATAATTTGTGAATCTTGACTAATTAGGAAGAGTCATGATCAGGGTGAGGGGTCACCCGCTGGGGTCACGACGGTCCTCAGGTCGACCCCATGAAAGGTATATCTTCCTTTTACCTTAAGTCAACATTTTAATATAATTTCCCAAAACACGTAATAAACTCAGCCACCGAACATGTTGAATAAAGCCCTGAACAACAGATTAAAAATAAAGTCACCTCAGAAGTTTGGCTTCAATAACAAGTAGAAGCGACTCAGAACAAAAGATATAACTGGGGTTTAAATGATACGTAATATAATATTTTATGGCGAAATTTTAATTGGTTATTATTACAACAAGCTGTTATGGAAGGTTATTACTATGGTTATTATAACAACAGTCTATTATAGTAGGTTATTACTGCAGGTTATTATACAAACAGTCTATTATTTTAGATTATTATTGCAGGTTATTAATACAACAGGGTATTATTTTAGATTATTATTGCAGGTTATTAATACAACGGGCTATTATTGTAAGTTATTACTGCAAGTTGTTAATGCAGTTGTTAATGTTGTAACAGGTAAATAGTGTAGATAATTACTGAAAGCCCTTATTATAAAAAGGTTTTTGCTGATTGTTACGTCTGATCATTTACACAAACTGATTGTTGTGGTTGGTTATTGCATCAGGCTATTACGAAAAGGGTATTAGGCTAGTTAAGACGGGTTATTGGGGCGGGGAATTACGAGGAGCTAGTTATACAGGGTGTTACAGCATGTTTTTGTGTTGAATAATTGTACTGGATATCCCCTGGAATTATTAGTGTTATTTCTGCTCGCTATTACGTCATGGTATTATGATGTGTTATTACTGTAGGTTATTAAGGCGAATTATTATAGCAAATAATATTCTTATTATTAATATTATTAATAATAAATTAAAAATTAATATTATTACTTCCGGTTATTAATGTAAGTTATTGCTGTTATTCTTTACAGATGATCATTACCTGAGATCACTACGAGCGGTTATTACAGCAGGATAATACTGTAACTTCTTACAGCTAATTATTAAGATTTTATTTTACTTTATTAACTCTTAATATAAATCCCAAACTAACGTAATAAGTTTTAAAATAGACACAAGGAGCTGCATGGTGGAACATGATGCATCATGGTGGAACATGATGCATCATGGTGGAACATGATGCATCATGGTGGAACATGATGCATCATGGTGGAACATGATGCATCATGGGGGAACATGATGCATCATGGTGGAACATGATGCATCATGGGGGAACATGATGCATCATGGTGGAACATGATGCATCATGTTGGAACATGATGCATCATGGTGGAACATGATGCATCATGGTGGAACATGATGCATCATGGTGGAACATGATGCATCATGGTGGAACATGATGCATCATGGTGGAACATGATGCATCATGGTGGAACATGATGCATCATGGTGGAACATGATGCATCATGGTGGAACATGATGCATCATGGTGGAACATGATGCATCATGGTGGAACATGATGCATCATGGTGGAACATGATGCATCATGGTGGAACATGATGCATCACGGTGGAACATGATGCATCATGTTGGAACATGATGCATCATGGTGGAACATGATGCATCATGGTGGAACATGATGCATCATGTTGGAACATGATGCATCATGGTGGAACATGATGCATCATGACGCAACTTGTTTCCAGGTTACAATTTGTACTCATAATATCTCTAACGAAAATATTATTCCTTATTCAATAACAAATAAAATCGGGTTACAATAACATATATTTCTATTGAAAAAGAATTTTCACCAGGTTATTACTGCGAGTTCTCATTAAAGTCTTTTATTGTAGTAATTATGAGGAACAATTTCTGCAGGATGTTACAGGATAATATTGTGAAAGGCAAAACCAGCAAGTATTTTGAATGTTATTTTGGCATATAAATACTGCTGGTTAATAACCAGGTTAATAACCAGTGTATACATTAATAACTGTTAAAGTTAGACATAATACCTCACCCTAATAATCTCCAGTAATAACACATAATACCCAGACACAATAACGCACAGAAATCACATCAAAGATATTTCTGCACGTAATATCTTGCAGAAATTAAAAAAAAATGTTGTAACACCCTGTATAACAACTTCCTCATAACTCCGCGCCTCAATACCTGTCTTAAGATCCTCCCATAATAACCAGAAATAACCTCTCTTTAATAGCCTGGTGTAACCAGCCACAACAACCAACCTGTGTAAATGATCAGACTTAACAACCAGTTGTTAAAACTGGTTGTTAAGTCATAATAAAACTTGTTGTTAAAGCATAGAATGGAATAGAACTCTACGAGAAAATTCTGTTAAAGTTCCAGATTTTCGTAAAGCTAATTTTAATATCCTACGAAAGTGTTTGGGTCAAATAGCTTGGAAAGTCTTGGGCATAGGGGAAAGCCAAACTTTGAGCAAGACGTGAACATAAGAACAAAGGTAACTAGCTGTTACGACCCTGGGTTCCTCAATTGGAAACCAGAAGTCAAATTGAGCTAAAATAAACTACCTTTTAGTAGGGGGATGCATGGCGAGGTGCATTTGTTTGTATCTTAGTGCCAGACGTAAGACTATTCTTGTTTCTCAAAGAGCATTTAAAGACTGAGCTTGGGGTTGATTATTAAATAATAAAATAGGCACCAACTATGTTTACAAATACTTTCTAATCATTTGTAAAGTAAACCTGAGTAAATTTGGGATAGGAATGCTGTACGATTAGTTGAGTAGTCTGCTGGCAGCGAGTGAACTGAGGGAGGAGAGTGGAGACGCTCTCTCTTCTCTGACTGGCGTTCGTGGGGGGTCAAGACTTTTCTAAACTGCTCTGAACTCCTCTACCTTTCCTCTTACTTATTTTCCTTACCTTAAGTTAAGTTAAGTACCGGTTTGTAAGTGTGCCTACTCTGGAAGTGAACGATTTGTGTAGACCTGTGGTAGTATTTGCCAGTGTTTGGGTACCCCTAAGTGTAGGGTTGTGTTGTGTTAGAATACCACGTGGTCTCACTACCCTAAGCTGCATCAAGCTTCAGTTTCTTAACCAGTAGTACTTTACCCTAGCTTGTGTTCAGTGTAAACCTTGTATCCTGCCTATGTGGACCAAGGCTTTTAACGTAAGATAGTGTGGTAAAGTAATTATTATTATTGTTATTGGTGTGAATGTATATGGGAGGTTGTTAAGGGGTTAATAAATTAGTATGTTAGTTAAAGGAGTATCTATTCTTCCTGTGTAGGAGATCTATGATCAACCTCTAGACTGACCTTATCTTGTAGGTAATTAATATTCACTGTTGATATTTTACTTGGGGGCCAGGCCTTTTAGATCTCCCATATTTGATAACTCTTAATGCTAACTACTGCCCCCACATCCATGTTATACTAGATCCCCCTAGTACAGTGGACACGTTCTAGTTAATTTATATCCATTCTATAGTACGGTGGCCAAAACTGAGCTTCATAATCTAAATGGATCCTAATCCTAGCAAGACTGAACTGAAGAGCTGACAAATATTGCAAATCAAATGCAATATCATTCATAGGTAACTGGGAACACCTCTATGGAAGAAATGACATGTATGCCCGGATGGGGTGCATCTATATGGTTCTCTACAAAGACCTGCTAATTTTTTCTTATATTCAATATGAGGTCTTGACTAGAAAATATTTTCTTTTGAAAATGGGGAAACAATCAGAAAATAGGTTGAATATGCCATTACTGAAAACGGGCTTATTATGGAAAGATTTTGAATTACGTCCTTATGTATTAGGCCTTGACGGAAGGCGGCTTCTTTATTCCCTTGACATAAATATTGAAAATGGGAATAAATAAACCATATCAGAGAACGGTCTAATACAATGAAGATTGTGAATAGATAACGTCATTGACCATTAGCAATGTCTGTGCAGGGTCACCAGGGAAACGAAATTTTGGTGCGACGGAAGCATGCAGTTTAATCCCCTTGAGCGAAGTGCCAGGGGACAAAAACTGTCCGTTAAAATCCAAGAAATAAAATCACGACTTACTGACCGGCAGTCACCGTTTCACGGAAAAAATCACGACTCGCTGACCGGCATGGAAAAAAAAAACGAAACTGCCGGTCAGTGAGTTTTCTTACATTACACCAGTGTTGTGGAAGGTTACTAATGTGGTTCCAATTTTCAAGAGAGGAGATACATCTCTTATTTCAAACTATCGGCCAATTAGCTTCACGTCTATTGATAGAAAGTTGCTTGAACCAATAATTGCAAATACCATCCGCCTTCACCTTCAAAAACATAAATTAATAAATTATTCACAACATGGGTTTACAATTGGCCGTTCATGTTTAACAAATTTGCTATTATTTTATTCCAGCATAATAAGTGAAGTTGTGTACCTGTACTTTGGGAAAGATTTTTAATAGTGTCTCATGAAAGAATGATTAAAAAGATAGAGGCTCATGGTATTGGGAGTGCTACAGTAGCACTCATGGTATTGGGAGTGCTAAAACATTGAAGATGGCATGTCAAACGCCTCGTCAGCTTGGTCGACGTCATACCTATGTACTTACATTGAAGGTTACATCCTTCGTGGGGGCAAGTGTACATGTATACAACGCTTGACTGCTGTAGAGGGTTCTCCGTCGGCTTCGGGCTGTTTTTGATAAGGAGTTCGGAAGTCTTCTTGGTTTTGTAGAATATTATCAGGTTTATGTTTTGGTTAGGAGTAGTGCTTTTTACTCCTTTACGGATTATTTCTTTCCTCTTTTATATGTTCACTGTGCATGGTTGATTTGTAATATAATTTTATTGGGGGTGTTGTGGTTTCTGTTCTAGGTTCTGAATTACACCAACGGTCCAAGTGTCTTCTTATAGCAGCGTTTATTTCCGCGTTGCTATATCCGTTGTTCACCAATACCTGAGTTACTCTTTCAAACTCTCTACTCACGTTGCTCCATTCAGTTAGGAGTAAAAAGCACTACTCCTAACCAAAACATAAACCTGATAATATTCTACAAAACCAAGAAGACTTCCGAACTCCTTATCAAAAACAGCCCGAAGCCGACGGAGAACCCTCTACAGCAGTCAAGCGTTGTATACATGTACACGAGGCGTTTGACATGCCATCTTCAATCTGGTGCCCCTAGGAATCACATGAGACAAGCCCATGACATTACTCTAACAAGAGAAATGTTGAACAAGAATACTTGCATAATAGACAAAACCCAAGATTCAAGAAGATTACAAATTCTTGAGGCAATTCACATAAGAATAGAGCGACCTACCATGAACACCCAAATCACGGAACTATTTACTCTACCCACCATGAGAGTAAGGACAAGACAAGAACATATCGATGCCAACACAGAAGACAATGTCCAACATAACAGGCCAATTACACTGGATTAATCTTTGTGTTTAGATAGGGGATGCCTCGTATGGGCCAATAAGCCTTCTGCAGCCTCTATGTTTCACCTCACATTTATCCCTTATGTATCCCCCCATGTTTTCACCTTCATTGTATTATCACCTGACCTAATGCGGGTATAAATATAACTAGTATTGTAAGATCTGTTCACTTGAGAATGAACCATGGAGGTTCGAAACGTCGTGCAAATTATACAAATAAGTGTAATACACTCTATAGTAAATCACTTCTTTTCTTCACCTTAAAAACACGAAAATGAGTTTTGGAGAACTCCTATTTCAATTAAGCCCTGATGCTAAGAAAATAGTTAGAGGGATAGAAGCCCTAAACCAGAAAATAATAAATACAGAATATGCGGTCATATTCAATGAAACATGTTTGAAAGAAAACCTGCTGCCAGTATACACCAATATATATATATATATATATATATATATATATATATATATATATATATATATATATATATATATATGTATATATATATATATATATATATATATATATATATATATATATATATATATATATATCGTACCTAGTAGCCAGAATGCACTTCTCGGCCTACTATGCAAGGCCCGATTTGCCTAATAAGCCAAGTTTTCCTGAATTAATATATTTTCTCTAATTCTTTTCTTATGAAATGATAAAGCTACCTATTTCATTATGTATGAGGTAATTTTTTTTTATTGGAGTTAAAATTAACGTAGACATATGACCGAACCTAACCAAACCTAACCTATCTTTATAGGTTAGGTTAGGTTAGGTAGCCGAAAATGTTAGGTTAGGTTAGGTTAGGTAGGTTAGGTAGTCGAAAAACAATTAATTCATGAAAACTTGGCTTATTAGGCAAATTGGGCCTTGCATAGTAGGCTGAGAAGTGCGTTCTGGCTACTAGGTACGACATATATATATATATATATATATATATATATATATATGTCGTACCTAGTAGCCAGAACTCACTTCTCAGCCTACTATTCAAGGCCCGATTTGCCTAATAAGCCAAGTTTTCCTGAATTAATATATTTACTATATTTTTTTTCTTATGAAATGATAAAGCAACCCTTTTCTCTATGTATGAGGTCAATTTTTTTTTATTGGAGTTAAAATTAACGTAGATATATGACCGAACCTAACCAACCCTACCTAACCTAACCTAACCTATATTTATAGGTAAGGTTAGGTTAGGTAGCCAAAAAAAGCTAGGTTAGGTTAGGTTAGGTCGGTTAGGTAGACGAAAAAACATTAATTCATGAAAAATTGGCTTATTAGGCAAATCGGGCCTTGAATAGTAGGCTGAGAAGTGCGTTCTGGCTATTAGGTACGACATATATATATATATATATATATATATATATATATATATATATATATATATATATATATATATATATATATATATATATATATATATATATATATATATATATATGTCGTACCTAGTAGCCAGAACTCACTTCTCAGCCTACTATGCAAGGCCCGATTTGCCTAATAAGCCAAGTTTTCCTGAATTAATAGATTTTCTCTAATTTTTTTCTTATGAAATGATAAAGCTACCCATTTCATTATGTATGAGGTCCTTTTTTTTTATTTGAGTGAAAATTAACGTAGATATATGACCGAACCTAACCAACCCTACCTAACCTAACCTTACCTATCTTTATAGGTTAGGTTAGGTTAGGTAGCCGAAAAAGTTAGGTTAGGTTAGGTAGGTTAGGTAGTCGAAAAACAATTAATTCATGAAAACTAGGCTTATTAGGCAAATCGGGCCTTGCATAGTAGGCTGAAAAGTGAGTTCTGGCTACTAGGTACGACATATATATATATATATATATATATATATATATATATATATATATATATATATATATATATATATATATATATATATATATATATATATATATATATGTCGTACCTAGTAGCCAGAACGCAGTTCTCAGCCTACTATGCAAGGCCCGATTTGCCTAATAAGCCTAGTTTTCATGAATTAATTGTTTTTCGACTACCTAACCTACCTAACCTAACCTAACCTAACTTTTTCGGCTACCTAACCAAACCTAACCTATAAAGATAGGTTAGGTTAGGTTAGGTAGGGTTGGTTAGGTTCGGTCATATATCTACGTTAATTTTAACTCCAATAAAAGAAATTGACCTCATACGTAATGAAATGCGTAGCTTTATCATTTCATAAGAAAAAATTTAGAGAAAATATATTAATTCAGGAAAACTTGGCTTATTAGGCAAATTGGGCCCTGCATAGTAGTCCAAAAAGTGCGTTCTGGCTACTAGGTACGACATATATATATATATTATATATATAGACAACTAACATCATAAGAAGGAGACATCGTAAGAAGGCATCATAAGAAGGAAAGTGAAAAGCCATGCAACCTCTGAAGAGACAACTAACACAACACCTATACCCCCTATTAGACTATTTTATAGGAACTTCTTTTCCACAGCTCATAAAACGGAGGAAAGGGTCCTGAAAGATATTGTTAATAGAAACGTTATCCCTACAGACAAAAATCAGAGGATACAACTGACGATTTACTATAAAACCAGAAAAACGGCCAGCCTACTCATGAGAAACTCTCCAGACACAAAACAGAACGCTTTAAAAGAGACTAACGTCGTCTATGCCTTCAAATGCCCACTTGGGGACTGTAAGCTCCAAAAAACCCAGTATATAGGCAAGACAACAACATCTCTTTCTAGGCGTTTAACGATGCATAAGCAACAGGGTTCCATTAAGGAACATATAATCTCTTCCCACAACCAAACCATCGCCAGAGAAATCCTAGTAAACAACACAGAAATCATCGATAGATACAGCGATAGCAGGCGGCTTGACGTTTGCGAGGCACTACACATCAAAAAGTCAACACCAGCAATCAACAGCCAATTATTGCACAACTATATTCTACCCACCTCAAGACTCCGCTCCAATATAGAAGCATCAAGAAATATGGACCAATAGGCTTTCTACAAACACTTCTATTCAATACCCATTGTTTGTGTTCTGTCTTGTGTTGATACTTTTAATACCCTATTAATATCCCCTCTTGTTCTGTCTTGTGTTAATGCCACATCACCCCTCCCACCTCACCCAAATGTAGATATAAAATCTGAGATACGTAAGTTCTATTCAGTTGTGTATTTGTGAACTAAAGTCTTTGAAAATGTAAAAAGTTTTACGAAACGCGCCCGTGTCGCGTCAGACTAGAAATAAAAATGAATTTTGGAGAATTAATTTTTGATTTACCTCCAACAGTGAAGCGTAATGTACGAAAGATTGAGAAAATTCGTGTTAGAATTATTAATCTTACTTTTTCGGTCATATTTAATAATATATGTCTACAGGAAAGACTGCTACCAAAATATACTAATATATATATATATATATATATGTCGTACCTAGTAGCCAGAACTCACTTATCAGCCTACTATTCAAGGCCCGATTTGCCTAATAAGCCAAGTTTTCCTGAATTAATATATTTACTATAATTTTTTTCTTATGAAATGATAAAGCAACCCTTTTCTCTATGTATGAGGTCAATTTTTTTTTTATTGGAGTTAAAATTAACGTAGATATATGACCGAACCTAACCAACCCTACCTAACCTAACCTAACCTATATTTATAGGTAAGGTTAGGTTAGGTAGCCAAAAAAAGCTAGGTTAGGTTAGGTTAGGTAGGTTAGGTAGACGAAAAAACATTAATTCATGAAAACTTGGCTTATTAGGCAAATCGGGCCTTGAATAGTAGGCTGAGAAGTGCGTTCTGGCTATTAGGTACGACATATATATATATATATATATATATATATATATATATATATATATATATATATATATATATATATATATATATATATATATATATATATATATATATATATATATATATATATATGTCGTACCTAATAGCCAGAACGCACTTCTCAGCCTACTATTCAAGGCCCGATTTGCCTAATAAGCCAATTTTTCATGAATTAATGTTTTTTCGTCTACCTAACCGACCTAACCTAACCTAACCTAGCTTTTTTTGGCTACCTAACCTAACCTTACCTATAAATATAGGTTAGGTTAGGTTAGGTAGGGTTGGTTAGGTTCGGTCATATATCTACGTTAATTTTAACTCCAATAAAAAAAAATTGACCTCATACATAGAGAAAAGGGTTGCTTTATCATTTCATAAGAAAAAAAATATAGTAAATATATTAATTCAGGAAAACTTGGCTTATTAGGCAAATCGGGCCTTGAATAGTAGGCTGAGAAGTGAGTTCTGGCTACTAGGTACGACATATATATATATATATATATATATATATATATATATATATATGTCGTACCTAGTAGCCAGAACGCACTTCTCAGCCTACTATGCAAGGCCCAATTTGCCTAATAAGCCAAGTTTTCATGAATTAATTGTTTTTCGACTACCTAACCTACCTAACCTAACCTAACCTAACATTTTCGGCTACCTAACCTAACCTAACCTATAAAGATAGGTTAGGTTTGGTTAGGTTCGGTCATATGTCTACGTTAATTTTAACTCCAATAAAAAAAAATTACCTCATACATAATGAAATAGGTAGCTTTATCATTTCATAAGAAAAGAATTAGAGAAAATATATTAATTCAGGAAAACTTGGCTTATTAGGCAAATCGGGCCTTGCATAGTAGGCCGAGAAGTGCATTCTGGCTACTAGGTACGATATATATATATATATATATATATATATATATATATATATATATACATATATATATATATATATATATATATATATATATATATATATATATATATATATATATATATATATATATATATATATATATATATATTGGTGTATACTGGCAGCAGGTTTTCTTTCAAACATGTTTCATTGAATATGACCGCATATTCTGTATTTATTATTTTCTGGTTTAGGGCTTCTATCCCTCTAACTATTTTCTTAGCATCAGGGCTTAATTGAAATAGGAGTTCTCCAAAACTCATTTTCGTGTTTTTAAGGTGAAGAAAAGAAGTGATTTACTATAGAGTGTATTACACTTATTTGTATAATTTGCACGACGTTTCGAACCTCCATGGTTCATTCTCAAGTGAACAGATCTTACAATACTAGTTATATTTATACCCGCATTAGGTCAGGTGATAATACAATGAAGGTGAAAACATGGGGGGATACATAAGGGATAAATGTGAGGTGAAACATAGAGGCTGCAGAAGGCTTATTGGCCCATACGAGGCATCCCCTATCTAAACACAAAGATTAATCCAGTGTAATTGGCCTGTTATGTTGGACATTGTCTTCTGTGTTGGCATCGATATGTTCTTGTCTTGTCCTTACTCTCATGGTGGGTAGAGTAAATAGTTCCGTGATTTGGGTGTTCATGGTAGGTCGCTCTATTCTTATGTGAATTGCCTCAAGAATTTGTAATCTTCTTGAATCTTGGGTTTTGTCTATTATGCAAGTATTCTTGTTCAACATTTCTCTTGTTAGAGTAATGTCATGGGCTTGTCTCATGTGATTCCTAGGGGCACCAGATTGAAGATGGCATGTCAAACGCCTCGTGTACATGTATACAACGCTTGACTGCTGTAGAGGGTTCTCCGTCGGCTTCGGGCTGTTTTTGATAAGGAGTTCGGAAGTCTTCTTGGTTTTGTAGAATATTATCAGGTTTATGTTTTGGTTAGGAGTAGTGCTTTTTACTCCTAACTGAATGGAGCAACGTGAGTAGAGAGTTTGAAAGAGTAACTCAGGTATTGGTGAACAACGGATATAGCAACGCGGAAATAAACGCTGCTATAAGAAGACACTTGGACCGTTGGTGTAATTCAGAACCTAGAACAGAAACCACAACACCCCCAATAAAATTATATTACAAATCAACCATGCACAGTGAACATATAAAAGAGGAAAGAAATAATCCGTAAAGGAGTAAAAAGCACTACTCCTAACCAAAACATAAACCTGATAATATTCTACAAAACCAAGAAGACTTCCGAACTCCTTATCAAAAACAGCCCGAAGCCGACGGAGAACCCTCTACAGCAGTCAAGCGTTGTATACATGTACACTTGCCCCCACGAAGGATGTAACCTTCAATGTAAGTACATAGGTATGACGTCGACCAAGCTGACGAGGCGTTTGACATGCCATCTTCAATGTTTTAGCACTCCCAATACCATGAGTGCTACTGTAGCACTCCCAATACCATGAGCCTCTATCTTTTTAATCATTCTTTCATGAGACACTATTAAAAATCTTTCCCAAAGTACAGGGACACAACTTCACTTATTATGCTGGAATAAAATAATAGCAAATTTGTTAAACATGAACGGCCAATTGTAAACCCATGTTGTGAATAATTTATTAATTTATGTTTTTGAAGGTGAAGGCGGATGGTATTTGCAATTATTGGTTCAAGCAACTTTCTATCAATAGACGTGAAGCTAATTGGCCGATAGTTTGAAATAAGAGATGTATCTCCTCTCTTGAAAATTGGAACCACATTAGTAACCTTCCACAACACTGGTGTAATGTAAGAAAACTCACTGACCGGCAGTTTCGTTTTTTTTTCCATGCCGGTCAGCGAGTCGTGATTTTTTCCGTGAAACGGTGACTGCCGGTCAGTAAGTCGTGATTTTATTTCTTGGATTTTAACGGACAGTTTTTGTCCCCTGGCACTTCGCTCAAGGGGATTAAACTGCATGCTTCCGTCGCACCAAAATTTCGTTTCCCTGGTGACCCTGCACAGACATTGCTAATGGTCAATGACGTTATCTATTCACAATCTTCATTGTATTAGACCGTTCTCTGATATGGTTTATTTATTCCCATTTTCAATATTTATGTCAAGGGAATAAAGAAGCCGCCTTCCGTCAAGGCCTAATACATAAGGACGTAATTCAAAATCTTTCCATAATAAGCCCGTTTTCAGTAATGGCATATTCAACCTATTTTCTGATTGTTTCCCCATTTTCAAAAGAAAATATTTTCTAGTCAAGACCTCATATTGAATATAAGAAAAAATTAGCAGGTCTTTGTAGAGAACCATATAGATGCACCCCATCCCGGGCATACATGTCATTTCTTCCATAGAGGTGTTCCCAGTTACCTATGAATGATATTGCATTTGATTTGCAATATTTGTCAGCTCTTCAGTTCAGTCTTGCTAGGATTAGGATCCATTTAGATTATGAAGCTCAGTTTTGGCCACCGTACTATAGAATGGATATAAATTAACTAGAACGTGTCCACTGTACTAGGGGGATCTAGTATAACATGGATGTGGGGGCAGTAGTTAGCATTAAGAGTTATCAAATATGGGAGATCTAAAAGGCCTGGCCCCCAAGTAAAATATCAACAGTGAATATTAATTACCTACAAGATAAGGTCAGTCTAGAGGTTGATCATAGATCTCCTACACAGGAAGAATAGATACTCCTTTAACTAACATACTAATTTATTAACCCCTTAACAACCTCCCATATACATTCACACCAATAACAATAATAATAATTACTTTACCACACTATCTTACGTTAAAAGCCTTGGTCCACATAGGCAGGATACAAGGTTTACACTGAACACAAGCTAGGGTAAAGTACTACTGGTTAAGAAACTGAAGCTTGATGCAGCTTAGGGTAGTGAGACCACGTGGTATTCTAACACAACACAACCCTACACTTAGGGGTACCCAAACACTGGCAAATACTACCACAGGTCTACACAAATCGTTCACTTCCAGAGTAGGCACACTTACAAACCGGTACTTAACTTAACTTAAGGTAAGGAAAATAAGTAAGAGGAAAGGTAGAGGAGTTCAGAGCAGTTTAGAAAAGTCTTGACCCCCCACGAACGCCAGTCAGAGAAGAGAGAGCGTCTCCACTCTCCTCCCTCAGTTCACTCGCTGCCAGCAGACTACTCAACTAATCGTACAGCATTCCTATCCCAAATTTACTCAGGTTTACTTTACAAATGATTAGAAAGTATTTGTAAACATAGTTGGTGCCTATTTTATTATTTAATAATCAACCCCAAGCTCAGTCTTTAAATGCTCTTTGAGAAACAAGAATAGTCTTACGTCTGGCACTAAGATACAAACAAATGCACCTCGCCATGCATCCCCCTACTAAAAGGTAGTTTATTTTAGCTCAATTTGACTTCTGGTTTCCAATTGAGGAACCCAGGGTCGTAACAGCTAGTTACCTTTGTTCTTATGTTCACGTCTTGCTCAAAGTTTGGCTTTCCCCTATGCCCAAGACTTTCCAAGCTATTTGACCCAAACACTTTCGTAGGATATTAAAATTAGCTTTACGAAAATCTGGAACTTTAACAGAATTTTCTCGTAGAGTTCTATTCCATTCTATGCTTTAACAACAAGTTTTATTATGACTTAACAACCAGTTTTAACAACTGGTTGTTAAGTCTGATCATTTACACAGGTTGGTTGTTGTGGCTGGTTACACCAGGCTATTAAAGAGAGGTTATTTCTGGTTATTATGGGAGGATCTTAAGACAGGTATTGAGGCGCGGAGTTATGAGGAAGTTGTTATACAGGGTGTTACAACATTTTTTTTTAATTTCTGCAAGATATTACGTGCAGAAATATCTTTGATGTGATTTCTGTGCGTTATTGTGTCTGGGTATTATGTGTTATTACTGGAGATTATTAGGGTGAGGTATTATGTCTAACTTTAACAGTTATTAATGTATACACTGGTTATTAACCTGGTTATTAACCAGCAGTATTTATATGCCAAAATAACATTCAAAATACTTGCTGGTTTTGCCTTTCACAATATTATCCTGTAACATCCTGCAGAAATTGTTCCTCATAATTACTACAATAAAAGACTTTAATGAGAACTCGCAGTAATAACCTGGTGAAAAATTCTTTTTCAATAGAAATATATGTTATTGTAACCCGATTTTATTTGTTATTGAATAAGGAATAATATTTTCGTTAGAGATATTATGAGTACAAATTGTAACCTGGAAACAAGTTGCGTCATGATGCATCATGTTCCACCATGATGCATCATGTTCCAACATGATGCATCATGTTCCACCATGATGCATCATGTTCCACCATGATGCATCATGTTCCAACATGATGCATCATGTTCCACCGTGATGCATCATGTTCCACCATGATGCATCATGTTCCACCATGATGCATCATGTTCCACCATGATGCATCATGTTCCACCATGATGCATCATGTTCCACCATGATGCATCATGTTCCACCATGATGCATCATGTTCCACCATGATGCATCATGTTCCACCATGATGCATCATGTTCCACCATGATGCATCATGTTCCACCATGATGCATCATGTTCCACCATGATGCATCATGTTCCACCATGATGCATCATGTTCCAACATGATGCATCATGTTCCACCATGATGCATCATGTTCCCCCATGATGCATCATGTTCCACCATGATGCATCATGTTCCCCCATGATGCATCATGTTCCACCATGATGCATCATGTTCCACCATGATGCATCATGTTCCACCATGATGCATCATGTTCCACCATGATGCATCATGTTCCACCATGCAGCTCCTTGTGTCTATTTTAAAACTTATTACGTTAGTTTGGGATTTATATTAAGAGTTAATAAAGTAAAATAAAATCTTAATAATTAGCTGTAAGAAGTTACAGTATTATCCTGCTGTAATAACCGCTCGTAGTGATCTCAGGTAATGATCATCTGTAAAGAATAACAGCAATAACTTACATTAATAACCGGAAGTAATAATATTAATTTTTAATTTATTATTAATAATATTAATAATAAGAATATTATTTGCTATAATAATTCGCCTTAATAACCTACAGTAATAACACATCATAATACCATGACGTAATAGCGAGCAGAAATAACACTAATAATTCCAGGGGATATCCAGTACAATTATTCAACACAAAAACATGCTGTAACACCCTGTATAACTAGCTCCTCGTAATTCCCCGCCCCAATAACCCGTCTTAACTAGCCTAATACCCTTTTCGTAATAGCCTGATGCAATAACCAACCACAACAATCAGTTTGTGTAAATGATCAGACGTAACAATCAGCAAAAACCTTTTTATAATAAGGGCTTTCAGTAATTATCTACACTATTTACCTGTTACAACATTAACAACTGCATTAACAACTTGCAGTAATAACTTACAATAATAGCCCGTTGTATTAATAACCTGCAATAATAATCTAAAATAATACCCTGTTGTATTAATAACCTGCAATAATAATCTAAAATAATAGACTGTTTGTATAATAACCTGCAGTAATAACCTACTATAATAGACTGTTGTTATAATAACCATAGTAATAACCTTCCATAACAGCTTGTTGTAATAATAACCAATTAAAATTTCGCCATAAAATATTATATTACGTATCATTTAAACCCCAGTTATATCTTTTGTTCTGAGTCGCTTCTACTTGTTATTGAAGCCAAACTTCTGAGGTGACTTTATTTTTAATCTGTTGTTCAGGGCTTTATTCAACATGTTCGGTGGCTGAGTTTATTACGTGTTTTGGGAAATTATATTAAAATGTTGACTTAAGGTAAAAGGAAGATATACCTTTCATGGGGTCGACCTGAGGACCGTCGTGACCCCAGCGGGTGACCCCTCACCCTGATCATGACTCTTCCTAATTAGTCAAGATTCACAAATTATTATATAGCAGCCCGTCCTCCTACGTTTTTCCAAAGACAAGAAATGTCATATTAAGGGGGGCATCAGTGCTGTATATGCCAACTAGTTTGATTGTAATGAAACTTTTTTAACGAGTTGTATATGAAAAGGGTTTTATCTGGTCCAAGTCTCAGGATCTTAGCATAAATAGGAAGGGATAAAAAATATTGAATAAAGTGTGAAATTTTTTCCAAAATGGTCAAAAATAAATTTTTGACCACTTTAACAGTTTTTCTTGTTATTTACATACGTCAAAATGCGACGTTCTATTTGGAGGACGGGTTGTATATAGACCTTCACCTCAACACTAAGTGACACTAAGAACCTTTATCTGAAGGAAGTGATAACCATTAAGGAGTAAAAACTGCCCTCAAGTACTTATGAGAAAAGTCTTAATATAAGACTCCTGTTATTTTAAGAATGAAAACGTTGACTCGTGTCAAGACTGTTATGACCTCTGGGTCATCAGAGGTCACCAGTGTGTTTACTTATGTTGGCATTAATCAACGGTTGCACTGTAGATATCACGTGATCATGTATACTTTGTAGCTCGCTTATCACGTAGTTATGTATACTGTAGAGCTGACCAGAAAGCCACATTTTCATGAATACTGTTGAGCTGACCTGACAGCCACGTATTCATGTATACTGTAGAGCTGACCTGACAGCCACATTTTCATGAATACTGTTGAGCTGACCTGACAGCCACGTATTCATGTATACTGTAGAGCTGACCTGACAGCCACATTTTCATGAATACTGTTGAGCTGACCTGACAGGCACGTGATCATGAGAAGATGCTGTTCTAGCAAACAAAAGGTTATATATTTTGTGGCATTCACTTGTCTGGTAACGAGGTGGTCATGTATACTCTGGAGATGTTAACCTAGTAACGATGTTGTCATGTATACCCTGGAGATGTTAACCTAGTAACGATGTTGTCATGTATACCCTGGAGATGTTAACCTAGTAACGATGTTGTCATGTATACTCTGGAGATGTTAACCTAGTAACGATGTTGTCATGTATACTCTGGAGATGTTAACCTAGTAACGATGTTGTCATGTATACTCTGGAGATGTTAACCTAGTAACGATGTTGTCATGTATACTGCAAAGCTGCTTGTCTGAAAACTACATTGTTTTGTACACAGCGAAGCTGACATGTCTGGCAACCACGAAGTTCTCAATATTGTGGAACTTCTTGTCTGGTAAACCAAAAGGTCAGGTACACTGTGATGTTGGTTTACCTGGCAACCACATGTTCATGTAACCTGTAGAAGCCCTCGTCTGGCAGTCACATTCTCAGGAGTGGAGTTGTCAGTCTAACAACCTGCGAACATAACCAGACCTTGTAACCTGTTCCTCTAACATAACTTATAACTAGAAGTTATAACCAACAGTAACTATCTGCCTAAATGTAAAATTCTTGCTGTTTTTGCTTTTGGCAATATTTTGCTGTAACAGTCTGCAGAAATTGCTTATCATAATTATTACAATATCAGCCTTCAATGATAACTCGCAGTAATAACCTTCTGAAATAATCTGTCTCAATAGAAATATATGTTATTGTATCCCGTTGTGAGAGTACGGTCTCTCAAGATTCTCCCACAGCTGACTTAAACCACTACCACCATTATCACTACCACCATTACCACACTACCCCCATTACCACACTACCACACCACCACCACCACCACCACCACACTACCACTACCACAATACCACCACCACACTACCACCACTACCACTACCACAAATACCATCACCATCACACCACCACCACCACTACCACACGTATCACCACACCAGGAGGAAAACAACATTGAAGGAACAGGTGATGAAACTTAGAACAGGTGAGGTCAGGTACACAGAGAATGACAAAGAGGTGTGTGAGGAACTCAATAAGAGGGTCCAGGAGGTCTTCACAATAGGACGAGGAGAGGTCACTGCGGAAGGAGAGGTGGCAGTAAACCCTGCGGCCTTAGAAGGGTTCGAAATTACTAGAGATGAAGTCAAGAGGCACCTATTGGATCTGGACGTGAGAAAGGCTGTTGGTCTGGATGGAATCTCACCATGGCTATTGAAAGAGTGTGTGGGAGCACTTTGCTTGCCACTCTCCATAGTGTATAGTAGGTCACTGGAAACGGGAGACCTACCAGAAATATGTAAGACTGCTAATGTAGTCCCAATATACAAAAAGGGTGATAGACAAGAGGCACTGAACTACAGGCCAGTGTCCTTAACTTGTATACCATGCAAGGTGATGGAGAAGATTGTGAGAAAAACATAGTAACACATTTGGAGAGAAAGGACTTCGTGACAACCCCATCAACATGGGTTCAGGGAGGGTAAATCTTGCCTTACAGGATTAATAGAATTCTACAATTAGGTGACAAAGATTAAGCAAGAAAGAGAAGGATGGGCGGACTGCATTTTTTTTGGATTGTCGGAAAGCCTTTGACACAGTACCCCATGAAAGGCTGATGCATAACCTGGAGAAATAGGCAGGAGCAACTGGTAGGGCGTTCCAGTGGATAAGGGAGTACTTAAGCAATAGGATGCAGCGAGTTACAGTGAGAGGTGAGACCTTAGATTGGCGTGAAGTCACCAATGGAGTCCCCCAGGGCTCTGTACTCGGACCTATCCTGTTTCTGATATACGTAAATGATCTCCCAGAGGACATAAACTCATTCCTCTCAATGTTTGCTGACGACGCCAAAATTATGAGAAGGATTAAGACAGAGGAGGACAGCTTGAGGCTTCAAGATGACCTGGACAAGCTGCAGGAATGGTCGAACAAATGGTTGTTACAGTTTAACTCAAGCAAATGCAATGTAATGAAGATAGGTGTAGGGAGCAGGAGACCAGATACAAGGTATCATTTGGGAGATGAAATCCTTCAAGAGTCTGAGAGAGAGAATGACCTGGGGGTAAATTTCACGCCAGATCTGTCCCCTGAAGCCCATATCAAAACGATTACATAAGCGGCATATGCCAGGTTGGCTAACATAAGAACGGCCTTTAGAAACTTGTGTAAGGAATCTTTCAGAACTTTGTATACCACATATCCTGGACCAATCCTGGAATATGTGGCTCCAGCATGGAGTCCATATCTAGTCAAGCATAAGACTAAACTGGAAAAGGTTCAAAGATTTGCCACCAGACTAGTACCCTAACTGAGGGGGGTATGAGCTACGAGGAGAGACTACGAGAAATTAAACCTCACGTCACTGGGAGACAGGAGAGTTAGAGGGGACATGATCACCACACACAAATTTCTCAGAGAAATTGATAGGGTTGATAAAGACAGGCTATTTACCACAAGAGGCACACGCACTAGGGGACACAGGTGGAAATTGAGTGCCCAAATGAGCCAGAGACGTTAGAAAGAATTTTGTCAGTGTCAGAGTAGTAGACAAACAGAATATATTAGGAAGTGATGTGGTGGAGGCTGACTCCATACACAGCTTCAAGTGTAGATATGATAGAGCCCAGTAGGCCCGGGAACCTGTACATTAGTTGGTTGACTGTTGAGAGGCGGGACCAAAGAACCAGAGCTCAACCCCCACAAGCACAATTAGGTAAGTACCACCAATACCACACATACCACCACTACCACTACCACCACTACCACTACCATTACACCTGCTGTAATAACAGGTGCTGACTGCTTAAAAAAACTGCTGTATTAACTTGCTGTAATAACCTCTCGTAGTGATCTCAGGTGATTACCATCTGTAAAGAATAAAAGCAATTACCTGCTTTAATAACCAGCAGTAATAACCTTTTGCAAAAGTTTGCCATTATAACCTACCTTAATAACCTACAGTAATAACACATCATATAAGCATGACGTAATAGCGAGCATAAATAACGTGAATAATTCCAGGTAATATCCAACTCAAATTATAAAACATAGAAACATGCTGCATCATTCTATGTAATTAGCTCCTCTTAATTCCCCGATCCAGTAACCAGTGTTAACTATACTATTAACCCTTTCATAATAGCCTGGTGTAATAACCAAGCACTGCAATCAGTTTGTGTAAATGATCATACGTAACAATCAGTTGGTAAATTTATTATCCCTACTGACCTGTTATAATAACCCACACCTATAATAAGTTTCAAAATCCTGAAGGAATTTAATGACTGGTTTCTTTAGCAGCCAGCTGGTGTAACAACCTGCAATTATAACTGACACTAAAAAGCTACGAGAGGAGCCTGTTGTAATAATAACTCACAATAATTATCTACAATAACAGCCTGTTCTAATAATATCCTAGAATAATAACCTATATGTTCAGTTTCTTTTTAATCTCCAATTATATCTTTTGCTCTTAGTCACTTTTAATAGTTATTGAAGCCAAACATCTGAGGTGACTTTATGTTTCATCTGCTGTTCAGGACTTTGGTCAATATGGACGGTTGCTGAGTTTATTATGTGTTTGGGGAATTATATTAAAATGTGAATTATGGTAAAAGGTAGATGAGCATGCTTATGGGGTCGACCTGAGGACTGTCTGGACCCTAGCGGATGACCCCACACACTGACCATGACTATTCCTTATTAATAAAGTTCTCCACCCAGTATTTTATTCACATCCTCTGGAGATCCGCCTGAACAACCAAATAATTCATCACAGTAGTCATCCGTATTAAACCACCACAATAACCCTCAAAAATAATCCGCCACAATATTCCTTCATAACAATCCATCAAAATAACCCTCCATAATAATCCAACAGAATAAGCCACCATGCTAACCCTCTATAATAATGCAAAACTAAAACCCTCTAAAATAATCCAACACAATACTCCACCACTATTATCATCCATAACAATCCACCTCAATATCCCTCAATAATTATCCATTAACATAACCCTTAAAAAATAACCAAATTAAACCCTGTAATAATCCACCACAGTATAATATTCCCTCCATAATATTCCACAAGAACATTCCACAACGATAACCTTTTATAATACTCAAAAAGAAAATCCTTCAAAATAATTTACCACAATAAACTACCACAATAATCCACCACAATAATCTTCAATAATAAATAACCGTAATAACCTACCATAATAATCCACAACAATAACCTCCATAATAATCCACCACAATAACCTCCATAATAATCCACCACAATAAAACTGCCTAATAATTAACCTCAATAACACTCCATATTAATCTACAACAGTAACCCTAAATAATAATCCACTACAATAACCCTCCAAAATTATCCACCACAATAATCCTCCATAAAAATCCACCACAATAACCTGTCTGGAAAAACCGACCTCCTTTAATAATTCAAGTTACAATATGCAGATAATTGCGCTGCAGTTTTTGTACTAACATATTAACCAATACTAACACAAATTAATTTAATAACTTGTTCAAAGAAAACGAAATTCAAGTGGAATTTTCCCTTAAACATGGGATATGTATTAAAGCCACGTCATTAAAATATCAACATCAAACATTTAAATTATCACTAAAACCTCCAGTCTAGTATTAATTAATTAATTAATTAATAAAAAACTGTTCTCTGTGACTGGATCAAATAAATTTAGAATTAAAACCTACACCTCCCACCTTTAGCCATAAATTCACACAAATTGAACCGGTTCTGGTGGCGTCACCAGCCGGGACGGAGGAGATAGACGGTCTTTGTGTAACCAGAGAATCTCTCGTGAGGACGCACCAGAAGCAGGTACTACGGGCTCACTATAGCCCGTGCTACTTGGAGCTTTGTTCCAGGTAGCGAATCTTTAACAACAACCAGAAGCAGCTACGATTAACTCGTGACCCCGAGCCTTCTAGACGTTCTTCAGCAGCCGCAACTTCTTAATAACGAGAGTACCTCGAATCCGGTTGGTCAAAATAAGTCACATTTCATTACAGGCCCCTATAATATTATATAATAACCAACCGGTGATGAGGCAGGCAAACTAGTAAAACAAGGTGAGCCTCTCACAATCACTCGGTTAACCATAATTCTGATCGTGCCACATCTGTGATAGGAAGTATATTTGCAGTTATTATATTGTATTGTTCCAGCAAATCTTCTGTGGTCATCAGGGAACCAAGTGACATCAACCGGTTGCTTCACGTGGGAACAAACGCCATTGCCACGAGGCCTATACCTAACAGACTGCTCAAGTGTCCCTCTAATATCCAGAGTGAAGTCTTCTAATCAGATAAGACTGTCAGTTATTAAACTAACCCAAGTAAATTAATAAACTAACATTTAATAGAATTTTCCTCTCAGTCGATAAATTCTCGATTGATAGGCTACAATAATTAAATAACCCCCCTCCAAGTAGTGTTGGGATATGACTTGTGAGCGAATATAAATCCTTACAGTCAGCTCAATAAAACATACAGTCCCCTAGGCTATCGGAAGAACTCATAAATAGATTAATTATACATCTTAAATACAAATTCTTTAAATAAATAAATAAATTAATAATTAAAATCAATTACATAATATCCCACCAGTAAAAATTCCCCCACATAACCCTCCATAATAATACACTACACTAATCCTCCATATAAATCCACCACAATAATTCTCCATAATAATCCACCAAAATAACACTCCATATTAATACATGACAATAACCCTCCAAAATCCTCCACAACAATAACCCTCCAAAATCATCCACCACAATAACCCTCCATAATAACCTCCCACAATAACCCTCTAAAATAATCCACCTTAATAACTGTGCATAATAATAATCCTCCACAATAACACTCCTTAAAGATACACAACAATAACACTCCATAATGATCCACCACAATAACCCTTCATAATATTCCACAACAATAACACTCCATGTTAAACCACTATAATTACCTTTTATATTAATCCACCATAATAACCTTTTATATTAATCCACCACAATAACCCTCCAAAATTTTCAACTACAATAACCTTCCAGAACAATCCACTAGAATAACCCTCCATAATAATCCACATCAATAACCCAGCATAATAATACATACACAATACCCCTCTATAGCAATCTACCATAATAATCCAACACAATAACCCTTCAAAATAATCCACGTCATAAACTCACCATAATGATTCACGACGTAAACTCACCATAATGATCCACAACAATAAACCTCCATAATAATCCACCACACCAACCCTGTATAATAATCAACCACAACACCCCTCCATAATATTCCACCACAATAACTCTCCATAATAATACACCACAATAACCCTCTTTAATAATCCACTAATAACTCTCCGTAATAATCCACCAGAAAAATCTAAAAAAATAACACAATAACCCTTAAAAATATTCCATCACAATAATCCTCCATACTAATCCACGACAATAACCCTCAATAATAATCCACCACAATAAACCTCTATAATAATCCACCACAATAATCCTCAAATTTGATCTTCGTAATGAATGAAAAGTAGACTTTCCAATAATATGTAAAGAAAAATGTCCAAAAAGACTTGATTACCTGTAAGGATAGAAGGGAATCATCAGGGGAAGCACCAAGCCATTGCAACTATATAGCACTGGAAAGGGATCAGGATAAGGATTTGGGATGGAACGGGGGAAGGAATGGTGCGCAACCACTTGGACGGTCGGGGATTGAACGCCGACTTGCATGAAGCGTAAGAGGTAAGGTAAAGTACCTCTGTACTTCAATGTCATGTACTTAATTAACCTTTTCTAAGTTAACTTATCAAAACTTAATTTTTCCAAAGTTATGATGGAATATTTATCTTGAGTTGTCGAATTACTGGACCACTGGACCCTGTACTGTCCCCATCGCGCAGTGGTAAAACACTCACCCTGCGTCAGGGTGCGAGTGTTTAGTACTCACTAAACCTTTTAGTACTGGAGTACTAAACGTGAGAGGTCAAGGAAGTACACCATTACTACATGTGTGAAGTCAGGTTAATACTACAGTACTAAACGTGAGATGTCATAGAAGTACTACAGTACTAAACGTGTGAGATGTAGGAAGAACATCAGTACTAAACGTGTGAAGTTAGGGAAGTACTCCATTAGTTAGGGTGTGAGGTCAAGGAAGTACTCCAGTACTCAAGGTGTGAGGTCAAGGAAGTCCAGTACTAAGTGTGTGTGGTCAAGGAAGAACTCCAGTACTCAAGGTGTGAGGTCAAGGATGTACACCAGTACCAAACGTGTGAGGTCAAGGAAGTACACCAGTACCAAACGTGTGAGGTCAAGAAGTACTCCTTGTAAACTGTTAAGGTAAAAGGAAGAGGATCGGTTCTGTGGGGTCGACGTGTGGACCGTCGTGACCCCCAGCGGGTGACCCCAAACACTGACCATGAATTTTCTTCATTAATAATGTCCTAAAGCCAGTAATTTGTACACCTCAGGAAAGGTGTATGTATTACGTGAGTTAGGAATTTACTAATAGTTTGAATAAAGGAAAATAACCAGTCTTAATTATCAGCCGTTGGAAACTTCAGTATTATCCTGCTGTAATAACCGCTCGTAGTGGTAATTCAGGTAATTAGTGGTTAGTTAATGATTATAATAGTGGTTATCTCAGGTAATTAACAACTGTAAATATTATCAACAAATACTTGCAGTAATAACCGGAAATAATAAAGGGAAGTAATAACCTTCTGTAAAAGTTTGACATAATAACTCGCCCTAATAATCTCCAGTAATAACACATCATAATAACCTGACGCAATAACGAACAAAAATAACATCAAGTTATGTACGCACGTAATATCTTACATAAATTAAAAAAAATGTTGTAAAACCCTGTACAACAACTTCCTCATAACTCCGTGCCCCAATAACTTTCTTTATTATCCTTACGTAATAACTTCCAGAAATATCCTTGTTTTAATAGTCTGGTGTAACCAGCCTTAACAACCAGCCTGTGTAAATGATCAGACTTAACAATCAGTTGTTAAAATTTTCATAGTAACCTGTAATAATAACCCGCCTCACTAACCAGCAACAATATTAATAAACATCAAGCTGGAATAACAACCTGCTGTTATATCCTGCTTGTAATAGCTTATTATAGCTACTTATAATATAGTTTTAATAGTTTTTTGTAAAAATATCCCCAAGTAATAACCTACAATAACACCCTTTTGTAATAATAACCCATAGTAATAACCTAAAAAAGTTGCCTGTTGTAATAATATCCCTTTGGTAATAATCTTCAATAATAGCTTGTTTTAATAATAACCTGCAGTAATTGTGCAACATAAAATATTATATTAAGAATCATTTAAACCCAATTATATCTTTTGTTCTAATAGTCACTTTTAATTATTAATGAAGCCAAACTTCTCAGGTGACTTTATGTTTCATCTGCTGTTCAAAACTTTATTCAACATGTTCAGTTGCTGAGTTTGTTACGTGTTTTGGGTAATTATATTAAAATGTTGACTTAAGGTAAAAGGAAGAACTTCGTGATCTTAGGGTCGACCTGAGGACCGTCGGGACGCAAGCGGATGACCCCAGACATTGACCATGGTTCATCCTAATTAATAAAGCCATCAACCCAGTAATGACCCAGCATGACTTCTCCTTCTCAGGTGATCCGCCTGAACAACTAAATAATTCACCATAATAACCCTCCATAATAATCCACCACAATAACCCCTCAAAATAATCTGCCACAATAACCCCTCAAAATAATCTGCCACAATAACCCACTTCAATAACCTTTCATAATAATCCACAACAATAACCCACTATAATAATCCACCACATTAACCCTCAATAATAATAATCCATCACAATAATCCACCACAATAACCCTACATAATAATCCTTCACAATAACCCTCAAAAATAATCCACCACAATATCCTTCATTAATAATCCACGAAAATAACCCACCATAATAATCATAATAATCCACCACAATAACTTTCCATAATAATCCACTACAATAACCCTCCAAAATAATCAACCACAATAACCCTCAATAATAATCCTCGACAATAACCCAGCATAATAATCCACCACAATAACCAACTATAATAATCCACTACAATAACCTTCCATAATAATCCACTACAATAACCCTCCAAAATAATCCATCACAATAACCTACCATAATAATCCACCACAATAGCCCTCCATTATTATCCACCACAATAACCCACCATAATAATCTACCACAATAACCCTCCATAATAACCTACAGTTTACACTGCACACAACCCACTCTACTGACACTGTCACTGGGCCAGGAACTCTTAGTTTGGTAAGAAATGTAAAATATCGGGAAGACTGCCACTCAGCTAAGAGTGAAAGTACTGGCACCATACCCAGGCACCCATATACAGCTGGTCCACCCAACTTGCTATAATGACAAGACCTACCACCATATCCAGACACATAATGTTATGACCCAAGGTAGCCTGGGAAAACAACTCTACCTGATGAGATTTATTCTTCTTTCTGGACCAGAAAATATGAGGTCAGAGGAAGAAATATATAATAAACGTCAATGAGTGATTAAATAATACAGGCAGAGAATGAACATCTTGTCCATGTTACTGGTGATAGGATGTCGACAGTTTGTAATGTTATGTGACGCTAGCAGACATCGTAATGCCCCTTTAGTTGCCGCAGTCGTCAGAGGTGAACGTGCATTCCAGTGTCCCAGGAATATAAAGGAATGCGGCTCTGGATGAAGTATTTGAGTGACGGCTACAGTGCATGACTGTTGAAGAAGTTGCCGAGTGTGTGACGCACGTTAATTCTCAGTATTTATGAAGATTTGGAGACGACCTGACGTCTAGTGGTGGTCATACCTGTGTGGAACTCTAAATCGTGGTATCCTCAGGAGAAGGTGAATTAGCAGGTGTCCTTGTGTGGAGCCAGCCTGGCGACTGTGTGAGCTCAAGTCAGGAGCAGAAGAGCTTTGAGGAAGTCTTTAAGGAACTTTGTTGGACGTTTTAGAGGGCACAATCTTTGAGCGCCCCCCAAGCTATGAATTCTGTGGGAGTTTGTATCTGAGAAATTAGTGAAGGAACTTCGCACCAGAGGAGGAGTTTAAACTGAACTCCATGTGGGAGCTAAACTGCAAAGTGGAGTAGGACTTCCAGTGAGGAGTGGAACTCTATTGACATAGTGAATCTTCAAGTAGTTACGGGAGCTACACGTCTCTTTTGTGAAGAAGTGTTTAAGAGCTTCACTGATATTCAAGGAGGACTTCACGAGGAGCAGATTGAAGGAACTGCATTGAATACCTAACCTGATTTTGTAGACTTGGACAGATGTAATTGATAATGGGCCTCGAGGAATAGAACAGAGGATCATATAGTCACATTGATGTTTAAGAGAGTGCTTGATTGCCCTTTTGGTGCAAGTGCAAGTTGAGAGATGGATGTTCATTTTGCAGCAGGAGATATATGAATATTTTTTGCGAACTGTATTTCAGCCCAAAGCAGTGAAGGATGCAGTGGAAATTTGTGGGTTTGTAGTACGCCATCATATGGAGGCGTACTACACAATCTTCATTGTATTAGACCGTTTTCTGATATGGTTTATTTATTCCCATTTTCAATATTTATGTCAAGGGAATAAAGAAGCCGCCATCCGTCAAGGCCTAATACATAAAGACGTAATTCCAAATCTTTCCATAATAAGCCCGTTTTCAGTAATGGCATATTCAACCTAGTTTCTTATTGTTTCCCCATTTTCAAAAGAAAATATTTTCTAGTCAAGACCTCATATTGAATATAAGAAAAAAATCGCAGGTCTTTGTAGAGAACCATATAGATGCACCCCATCCCGGGCATACATGTCATTTCTTCCATAGAGGTGTTCCCAGTTACCTATGAATGATATTGCACTTGATTTGCCATATTAGTTCAGTCGGCAATTGACACTAAGTGCCCTCGACAATCGTTCACTTCCAACTCCCTTTTCTTGGAAGAATGCCACATATGACCGGGATTCCTCCCTAGCTCCTAGCTAAAAGAGTTGGCAGCAGCAACAACCCCATCCAAGATAGATGCACCCCATCTCGAGCATACATGTCATTTCGTCCATAGAAGTGTTCCCAGTTATCTATGAATGATATTGCATTTGATTTGCAATATTTGTCAGCTCTTCAGTTCAATCTTGCTAGGGTTAGGAGCCATTTAGATTATGAAGCTCAGTTTTGGTCACCGTACTATAGAATGGATATAAATTAACTAGAACGTGTCCAGTGTAGGATGACAAAGATAATCCCTCAAATTAGAAACCTGTCATATGACAAAGATTGAAAGATTGACAAAGCTTAAATTCCATTCTCTAGAAAGACAAAGAATTAGGAATGACATGATAGAGGTGTACAAGTGGATGGATGGGCATAACAAGGGGGGATATTAATAGGGTATTAAAAAGAATCAACAAATGACACAATATGAAACAATGGGTATAAGTTGGATACATTTAGATTGATGAAAGACTGGGTAAATACTGGTTCGGTAGCAGGGTTGTTGATTTGTGGATCCTATTACCGCTAACGTGGTGGAGGGGGGTCCCTTGGTTGTTTCAAATGTGGATTGAACATGTATATGAGAGGGACTGGGTTGTTATAAATACGAGCTGCCTCGTATGGGCTAGTGTTACAAATGGGAGTCTGTACTAGGGGGATCTAGTATAACATGGATGTGGGGGCAGTAGTAAGCATTAAGAGTTATCAAATATGGGAGATCTAAAAGGCCTGGCCCCCAAGTAAAATATCCACAGTGAATATTAATTACCTACAAGATAAGGTCAGTCTAGAGGTTGATCATAGATCTCCTAAACACTTTCTTAGGATAATAAAATTAGCTTTGCGAAAATTTGGAACTTTAACAGAATTTTCTCGTAGAGTTATATTCCATTCTATGCTAAATCTGATTTCTTTGTGATCACTATTCCGTAGTACGCTCCCAATTTCGATGTCATTAATCTGTGTATCCCTGTTAGTTAACACTAAATCTTAAATGTTATTTTCCCGTGTTGGTTCCTTAATGTGCTGCGTAAGAAAGCAATCATCAATTATTTCTATAAAATCTTCTGCTTCCTTATTTCCTGTTCTATTAATCCAGTTTATTCCACTAAAATTAAAGTTGCCTATGACACAAATACTTTTAGACCTAGATGGTCTAGATATTTCATCCCATAGATGCTTTGCTTCCATTCTGTCTAAATTGGGTGGCCTATATATAACTCCTATTATAAGAATATTTGCTTTTTCGTTTAATTCTATCCAAATAGTTTCTGTGAGTAGCTCGACTTTTGATTCCCTCTTTGAGACTACATTTCAAATTGTCCTAAGCATATATTGCTTCTCCCCCTCCTCGTCTAATATATCTATCTGTGTGAAATAGTTTAAATCCATTTATTTGATATTCAGCTAATAGTTCCCTATTTTCTACATTCATCCACGTTTCGGTAAGTGCAATAATATCTATTTTTTCTGTACAGACAAGAGCATTTAATTCGTTTATTTTGTTTCTTAGACTTCTACTGTTAGTGTAATATACCGTAAGTGTATTGGTATTTTGAGGCCCTACTCTTTCCCTGATCATTTTGCCAATTTCTTTCTCCCACAAACCCATATTTTTATTAGCTTTTTCCTCCATATCAATTCCCATACTACTATCTGCTAACAGTTTAAACCCAAACAAACGCCTCCAACAACTGGCTCCAACGAGTTTGCAACAACTCCAGCCCTCGATAGATGCACCCCCATCCCGCACATACATTTCATTTCTTCCAAAGAAGTATTTCCAGTTATCTATGAAAGATATGGCATTTGATTTGCAATATCTTTCCAGCCGGCAATTGACACCAGTTGGCCTCAACAACCATTCATTTCCAACTCCCTTCCTTGGAATTATGCCACATATGATCGGGATTCCTCCCTTGCTCCTAACAATTTATTTTAGTTAAATGGGGCCTAACCAGAAAAAGATACAGCTGAAGAACAACACCAGGTGTCTTGTTACTAAAGCTTCGATTATTAAATCCCAGTGTCCTATTTGCCTTGTTACGAACATTCATGCATTGATCCTTTGGTTTTAAATTTTTACTAATCATAACACCCAGATACCTTTCGCAATCCGACTTCACAATCTCAACACCATCCGGCTCGTATCTTGTAACTCTATTATAATTACATAGCTTCAGAACTTTACATTTATCAGCATTAAATTGCATCTGCCAATCCTTTGACCATTTCAAAACCCTATTTAGATCAATTTGAAGTGATAGTGAGTCTTCTGCTGTGTTAATTTCCCTACCGGTTTTTGTACCATCGGCAAATTTGCAAATGTTCCTACTCAAACCTGAATCTAAATCATTTATGTATATTATAAACAACAGCGGTTCCAGGACAGTGCCTTGAGGCACTCCACTTACAACATTTTCCCACTATGACTTAACCCCATTTATACTAACTCTCTGTTTCCTTTTGTATAGCCATGATCTAATCCATCTTAATATAGCACCCATAATACCACGAGCCTCTATCTTTTTAATCAGTCTTTCATGTGGCACTGTATCAAAAGGTTTGTTAAAGTCAAGGTACACAACTTCGCAAACCTTACCTCTATCAACTGCCTCAACTGTGCTGGAATAAAAAGATAGCAAATTTGTTAAACATGAACAAACAAATCCCCAGTGCCCCAAACAAATTTTTGATAGAGAGCCTCATCAATTCCCATATAAATTCACAAGAACGTGTCCAGCGTAGGATGACAAATTTAATCCCTCAAATTAGAAACCTGTCACATAAAGAAAGATTGACAAAGCTTAAATTACATTCTCTAGAAAAACGATGAGTTAAGGGTGACATGACAAAGGTGTACAAGTGGATGGATGGGCATAACAAAGGGGTTATTAACGAAACATTATACGAAACAATGGGTATAAATTACATAAGTTTAGATTAATGAAAGACCTGGATAAATACTGGTTCGGTAACAGGGTTGTTGATTTGTGGATCCTATTACCACGTTACGTGGTGGTAGAGGTGGTGGGGTTCCTTGATTTTTTAAAATGTGAGTTTGGACATGTAAATCTAGCATTGAGTCGTTAAAATGGACATGAAGCATTGAGTCGTTAAAAAAGGGTGCTTCCTCGTATGAGCCAATAGGCCTTCTGCAGTTACTTTTATTCTTATGTTCTTAAATTACATACTCTAGAGAGGCAAATAATTAGGGGTGATATGACAGCTGTGTATAAGTGGATAAATGGGCATAACAAAGGGGATATTAATAGAGTATTAAAAGTATCAACACAACACAGAGCAAGAAACAATGAGTATAAATTAAATAAGTTTAGATTTAGGAAAGACCAGAGTATATACTGGATCGGTAACAGGGTTGGTGATATAAGAACATAAGAACAAAGGCAACTGCAGAAGGCCTATTGGCCCATACGAGGCAGCTCCTATCTATATCCACCCAATCCCACTTATATACATGTCCAACCCGCCAATCACTGATATGTGGAACCAATTACTGCGCAACGTAATAGAAGTAGGATTCCTTGATTATTTAGAGCGTAGGTTAGACATATATATGAATAAGATTGGGTGGTTGTAAATAGGAGTTGCTAATAGGCGTTCTGCAGTTACCTTAATTCTTATGTTCTTCTCACCCTCACTAATTTAATCTCACCTCACTTTCTCCTCCCAGGGTTATATAGCCTCGACTTGGAATAACTGATTCTTATTCGGGCAATCCCAGTCATAGGGAATCATCTATTAATCTAGTAGCTCAGACATATTTTTCGGAAGAGTCTTTATCTGAGTTTAAGAATGACGGCCAACGAAAATACCACCTCTAATCTCCTGCCATTCCTCGCAGCTGTGTCGAAGATCGATCCCATTAAAATCTCTGTAGTTCATCTTTTGGAAACTATAGAGAAAGACGTGCACGATCTTCATATTAATGAAGAGCAAACAGATACTTCCGCCAACAAAGCAGATCTTGGAATTTTTTGGGCACTAACATTGTCCTCATGCATGGGATCGAAGTCGGTTAAGATGACGGGTCGTTGGGAAAACGTCCTGTGGATAATCATCGAGCTTGTTTCTCACTGGCGGCCTGAAAACAACAAGGATTTAGGATATTTAGTTAATGATTTATTGAAACCATGGGTTCTCAAAATGTTCACTGATCAAAAACTGTGTCCCAACCCATACCTGCGTCTGGAAATGCTTCGATTCATTTGCATGTATCCAGATACGTTCTTGCTGGACGCCTACTCCGGAATGCAAGTTGTTGAGGGATTGATCGTCAATAGCCTGTACATGGAGCTGCAACACCTGGAGCAAGATGACTTAGAGATGAACCTTGCTTATCCTTTCATTAAGGTTTTGGAGAAACTTAATGAATATGGTCATTCACGTGCACTTGCAGCTGCAGCCGTGCAACAGGTGACCTGTCTGAGGATTGGACCAGAAGCATCATTTTTCAACCACATTGTGCAGCTGTTGGGGCAACACGCAGAAGCATCGCGAGTGAATTACCTCAGCAATTTAGATGTTGTTGAAACTATTTCGTCGTTCTCGGACATTATTTCCTTATTTGAGCAGCTGGTGGTTACACAATACACAATGACAGCTTATGAAGTTCCCGGCTTGGCTGAGGCCGCTGCAGCTTCCCTTGTTGCTATTACATCTTCTTTAGTTGCAACGACACCGACGTTACGACATAAAGCTGGTAGCAGTCTCTTTTCGCTCTTCACTCATTTGGATGACGTTTACGAACTATTATCAATTACAGACAACTCGTCTATTTTTCAAGTTTTGTGTCTTAACCACGCTCAGCTCTTGTCTTCCCTTAACAAGCAGGTAGCAAAGTGGGGATTCTGCTTTGACTACTTTCCAGAACCTCATGAGGAGTCAAGCGAGGACTGCCCGGAGAAGTTCATCGACAGCTTGACACAGGCAGTGATGAAGGCGCCGGTGTTGTTGCATTCGTCCAAGATGGTGGTGGATGAATCAACGCTGATCCACCTGCTGCTGGTGTCCCCCACCGACCCATTCACGCGGTGCCCTCTGGACAACGGCTCATACAGTCGCCTACCCGAGTTACAGGCTGAAATTTTTGCATGGAGAAACTCTTCACTCGAAAATATCGTTATCTATAGTGACGTAAACATAAACAGCGATGAGATTAACAGAGAGATCGATAGCAGAAGCGCTGGGAACGTTGATAGTAGTACAGACTACATGAACAGCATTGATGTTAAAAGTTGCGACTGTGAACTGCAGAAATTGCCTTTGCAGTTTTACTCATGATTATTAGTGTCTAATAATTGACGCACTTATATATATATATATATATATATATATATATATATATATATGAATTGTTAATCACATTGTTATTGATTGAATTATGTGGAAGTTTTTTAATTAATAAAATTACAAAATATGATTTGTTGTCATTGCCACCAACAACAAAAAATGAATATGCTAGAAAAGTTAATAACTTGGTTTATTGAAGAGCTCTTATATGAGAACAATGAAGGTAAATATGTGTTTTTATCTACACAATTGAGAGAATATTTGTGACTATTTGTCCATCCAAAGTTATGGGCTAGCCGCATACAAATATGCATGGGACCCATCTGTAGTACGAGATGATACCTTTATCAATTATTAATACCCTTATGCCTTTTTCATAACATCAGTGTGATATATGGCATAGGATTAACAGTAGTATAAGATGACTCGACTCAAGTTCTCAGTATTTTACTATTAAATTTTTTTGTCCGTAATTATTTCCCATGGACCTAGGCAGGGGTGTGTATTTAAAACCCATCCTCTTGTTTAGATATTACTTTTTGTAATATAACATCGAACATACATAAACGTTATGTACAATTATAAAGTAGAATTTGGTACTGTTGACTATGGAAAGCATTAATGCTGACCACATCACACACGAGAAATTGGCGAGACGACGACATTTCAATCGTCCTTGGCATCAAGGGCCCCTTCTAACCGCTCCTCTAACCCTGTAAGAAAACCAAAAATTTGTTCCACTGGTAGGTAAGGGTAGGAAGGCTAGTTCTGCTGCATACCTAGTTCCTTCCCTTTGCAGGCTGGGTCTCCTGTCTTAGACCTGCTCAGACCAGGTGGTCTCTGAGATACTTATTCCAGGCTATCATAAGAGGATCTCTAGGGAAGTTCAGCCTGGATGGATGTTCCTTGTATGTCTCCTTCGTCCAGAACCATACTCAGGTAATTTTCTGCTTCAGATGTATTGCTAAGCCTGGGGAAAAAAATCGAGGGGGATCCATCTCTTATCGTCTTGTTTTAGAGTCGGAGGTTCGGGGAGTTGAGCTCGGGTTTGTGTTGTGAGCTTAGTCTGGCTTTGCGTATATCTGGATAACCTCTGAACTTCTCCCAGAGATCCTGTAGCTGCGGCTGCAATGTTTCATCCGTGCTGTTTATTGTCTTTAGGCGGAGGCCAGGAGAGTATGGCAGGGAAGTCTTCAGAGCGGCAGAGTGGCTTCAATCAAACTTCATATGGGTGTGGAAATTTGTGGGTTTGTAGTACGCCCTCATGTGGAGGCGCCTTGAATCAAACTTCAAATAGGTATGGAGATTTGTGGGGTTTGTAGTTCGCCTTAGTTTAGAGTCGCAAACTCATGTTGCCAATGAACACTGTTATATTCAGGAAATTTATTGTTGAACTGTTATGCTCTAATGTAAATTTCAAGTTGCCCAGACAAAGCAAGTGTGAAGATGTTGCTCGCCAGTGGTCATGACGTCAACAATGTTGTCAATATATCAGTAAGATATGAGCGGTCTTTATAGACAATTGCTAATTCAAAGGCCACATGCACAAACATCTCAGCGATCGCCACGCTGCTGGAAGTCCCAGTGGAGTAGGTTCGTTCTTCGATCTGAAGAAGGGTGTCTCAGCATATGGAGGAAAGCACCTACTGTAGCACCCCCAATACCATGAGCCTCTATCTTTTTAATCATTCTTTCATGAGACACTATTAAAAATCTTTCCCAAAGTACAGGGACACAACTTCACTTATTATGCTGGAATAAAATAATAGCAAATTTGTTAAACATGAATGGCCAATTGTAAACCCATGTTGTGAATAATTTATTAATTTATGTTTTTGAAGGTGAAGGCGGATGGTATTTGCAATTATTGGTTCAAGCAACTTTCTATCAATAGACGTGAAGCTAATTGGCCGATAGTTTGACATAAGAGATGTATCTCCTCTCTTGAAAATTGGAACCACATTAGTAACCTTCCACAACACTGGTGTAATGTAAGAAAACTCACTGACCGGCAGTTTCGTTTTTTTTTTCCATGCCGGTCAGCGAGTCGTGATTTTTTCCGTGAAACGGTGACTGCCGGTCAGTAAGTCGTGATTTTATTTCTTGGATTTTAACGGACAGTTTTTGTCCCCTGGCACTTCGCTCAAGGGGATTAAACTGCATGCTTCCGTCGCACCAAAATTTCGTTTCCCTGGTGACCCTGCACAGACATTGCTAATGGTCAATGACGTTATCTACTCACAATCTTTATTGTATTAGACCGTTCTCTGATATGGTTTATTTATTCCAATTTTCAATATTTATGTCAAGGGAATAAAGAAGCCGCCTTCCGTCAAGGCCTAATACATAAGGACGTAATTCCAAATCTTTCCATAATAAGCCCGTTTTCAGTAATGGTATATTCAACCTATTTTCTTATTGTTTCCCCATTTTCAAAAGAAAATGTTTTCTAGTCAAGACCTCATATTGAATATAAGAAAAAATTCGCAGGTCTTTGTAGAGAACCATATAGATGCACCACATCCCGGGCATACATGTCATTTCTTCCATAGAGGTGTTCCCAGTTACCTATGAATGATATTGCATTTGATTTGCCATATTAGTTCTGTCGGCAATTGACATTAAGTGCCCTCGACAATCGTTCACTTCCAACTCCCTTTTCTTGGAAGAATGCCACATATGACCGGGATTCCTTCCTAGCTCCTAGCTAAAAGAGTTGGCAGCAGCAAGAACCACCATCCAAGATAGTTGCAACCCATTTCGAGCGTACATGTAATTTCGTCCATAGAAGTGTTCCCAGTTATCTGATTATTTGATTCCCAGTTATTTGATTTGCATTATTTGTCAGCTCTTCTGTTAAATCTTGCTAGGGTTAGGATCCATTTAGATTATGAAGCTCAGTTTTGGTCACCGTACTATAGAATGGATATAAATTAACTAGAACGTGTCCAGTGTAGGATGACAAAGATAATCCCTCAAATTAGAAACCTGTCAAATGACAAAGATTGAAAGATTGACAAAGCTTAAATTCCATTCTCTAGAAAGACAAAGAATTAGGAATGACATGATAGAGGTGTACAAGTGGATGGATGGGCATAACAAAGGGGGATATTAATAGGGTATTAAAAAGAATCAACAAATGACACAATATGAAACAATGGGTATAAGTTGGATACATTTAGATTGATGAAAGACTGGGTAAATACTGGTTCGGTAGCATGGTTGTTGATTTGTGGATCCTATTACCGCTAACGTGGTGGAGGGGGGTCCCTTGGTTGTTTCAAATATAGGTTGAACATGTATATGAGAGGGATTGGGTGGTTATAAATAGGAGCTGCCTCGTTTGGGCTAGTGTTACAAATGGGAGTCTGTACTAGGGGGATCTAGTATAACATGGATGTAGGGGCAGTAGTTAGCATTAAGAGTTATCAAATATGGGAGATCTAAAAGGCCCGGCCCCCAAGTAAAATATCCACAGTGAATATTAATTACCTACAAGATAAGGTCAGTCTAGAGGTTGATCATAGATCTCCTACACAGGAAGAATGGATACTCCTTTAACTAACATACTAATTTATTAACCCCTTAACAACCCCCCATATACATTCACACCAATAACAATAATAATAATTACTTTACCACACTATCTTACGTTAAAAGCCTTGGTCCACACAGGCAGGATACAAGGTTTTACACTGAACACAAGCTAGGGTAAAGTACTACTGGTTAAGAAACTGACGCATGATGCAGCTTAGGGTAGTGAGACCACGTGGTATTCTACCACAACACAACCCTACACTTAGGGGTACCCAAACACTGGCATATACTACTACAGGTCTACACAAATCGCTCACTTCTAGAGTAGGCACACTTACAAACCGGTACTTAACTTAAGGTAAGGGAAATAAGAGGAAAGGTAGAGGAGTGCAGAGCAGCTCAGAAAAGTCTTGACCCCCACGAACGCCAGTCAGAGAAGAGAGAGCGTCTCCACTCTCCTCCCTCAGTTCACTCGCCGCCAGCAGACTACTCAACTAATCATACAGCATTCCTATCCCAAGTTTACTCAGGTTAACTTTACAAATGATTAGAAAGTACTAGTAAACATAGTTGATGCCTATTTTATTATTTAATAATCAACCCCAATCTCAGTCTTTAAATGCTCTTTGAGAAACGAGCATAGTCTTACGTGTGGCAGAAAAGATACAAACAAATGCACCTCGCCATGCATCCCCCTACTAAAGGGTACTTCATTTTAGCTCAATTTAACCTCTGGTTTCCAATTGAGGAACCCAGGGTCGTAACAGCTAGTTACCTTCGTTCTTATGTTCACGTCTTGCGCAAAGATCGGCCCACCCCTATGCCCAAGACTTTTCAATCTATTTGACCCAAACACTTTCTTAGGATAATAAAATTAGCTTTGCGAAAATTTGGAACTTTAACAGAATTTTCTCGTAGAGTTCTATTCCATTCTATGCTAAATCTGATTTCTTTGTGATCACTGTTCCGTAGTACGCTCCCAATTTCGATGTCATTAATCTGTGTATCCCTGTTAGTTAACACTAAATCTTAAATGTTATTTTCCCGTGTTGGTTCCTTAATGTGTTGCGTAAGAAAGCAATCATCAATTATTTCTATAAAATCTTCTGCTTCCTTATTTCCTGTTCTATTAATCCAGTTTATTCCTCTAAAATTAAAGTTACCTATGACACAAATACTTTTAGACCTAGATGGTCTAGATATTTCATCCCATAGATGCTTTGCTTCAATTCTGTCTAAATTTGGTGGCCTATATATAACTCCTATTATATGAATATTTGCTTTTTCGTTTAATTCTATCCAAATAGTTTCTGTGTGTAGCTCGACTTTTGATTCCCTCTTTGAGACTACATTTCAAATTGTCCTAAGCACATATTGCTTCTCCCCCTCCTCGTCTAATATATCTATCTGTGTGAAATAGTTTAAATCCATTTATTTGATATTCAGCTAATAGTTCCCTATTTTCTACATTCATCCACGTTTCGGTAAGTGCAATAATAACTATTTTTTCTGTACAGACAAGAGCATTTAATTAGTTTATTTTGTTTCTTAGACTTCTACTGTTAGTGTAATATACCGTAAGTGTATTGGTATTTTGAGGCCCTACTCTTTCCCTGATCATTTTGCCAATTTCTTTCTCCCACAAACCCATATTTTTATTACCTTTTTCCTCCATATTAATTCCCATACCACTATTTACTAACAGTTTAAACCCAAACAAACGCCTCCAACAACTGGCTCCAACGAGTTTGCAACAACTCCAGCCCTCGACAGATGCACCCCCATCCCGAGCATACATTTCATTTCTTCCAAAGAAGTATTCCCAGTTATCTATGAATGATATGGCATTTGATTTGCAATATCTTTCTAGCCGGCAATTGACACCAGTTGGCCTCGACAGCCATTCATTTCCAACTTCCTTCCTTGGACTTATGCCACATATGATTGGGATTCCTCCCTTGCTCCTAACAATTTATTTTAGTTAAATGGGGCCTAACCAGAAAAAGATATAGCTGAAGAACAACACCAGGTGTCTTGTTACTAAAGCTTCGATTATTAAATCCCAGTGTCCTATTTGCCTTATTACGAACATTCATGCATTGATCCTTTGGTTTTAAATTCTTACTAATCATAACCCCCAGATAACTTTCGCAATCCGACTTCACAATCTCAACACCATCCTGCTCGTATCTTGTAACTCTATAATTTTTTTTTTTTTTTTTTTTTTTTTTTGAGATATATACAAGAGTTAATACATTCTTGTACAGCCACTAGTACGCGTAGCGTTTCGGGCAAGTCCTTAATCCTATGGTCCCTGGAATACGATCCCCTGCCGCGAAGAATCGTTTTTTCATCCAAGTACACATTTTACTGTTGCGTTAAACAGAGGCTACAGTTAAGGAATTGCGCCCAGTAAATCCTCCCCGGCCAGGATACGAACCCATGACATAGCGCTCGCGGAACGCCAGGCGAGTGTCTTACCACTACACCATGGAGAATGCTACTGTTATAATTACATAGCTTCAGAACTTTACATTTATCAGCATTAAATTGCATCTGCCAATCCTTTGACCATTTCAAAACCCTATTTAGATCAACTTGAAATGATAGCGAGTCTTCGGTGTGTTAATTTCCCTACCGATTTTTGTATCATCGGCAAATTTGCAAATGTTCCTACTCAAACCTGAATCTAAATCATTTATATATATTGTCAGGGTTAGGGGGGCATAGGTAAACTGAGCAAAGACGGAGGGAAGGAAGCGGGAGAACAGACCAGAGGGGAGCGGGCGGGGTCCGGATGAGGACGAGACAACGGAGAGGAGTAGTCAAGGGCAGCAGCAGGAAGAGGGGGAGTAGAAAGTGGGGAGCGCACCTCAGCAAGGGCAGCAACCGAGAGGGAAGCAGGGGCCAAAGAAACCTCCATAGCAGGAACAGGGGGCGCAACCACCGAAATGGGAGGGGAAGGGTCGATAGAGGCAGAAGTATGGGCCGAGGAAGAAAGCGAAACCTTCTTACATGCCTGGGAGGAGGAAGGAGAGGAGCCAGTCTTACGCTTCTGACGTAAAGAGACAGGCGTCCAGCAACTACATACTGGCGTCTATTCTAGCGTCTCAACAGGAGAAGCCGAACGGGAGCACACGCGACGGCCGTTTGGAGAGCGATGGACATCAGCCCGCACCGACAGGAGGTGGGGAGAGTCAAGAGACAGAGGGGAAGGATGGGAAGGAGGAACGGAGGGAGACGAGGAAGAAGACACAGGAGACGAGACAGACTGGGTAGAAAGGAGGGGAACCCCAGTCAGAGGACCAGGAGGTGGATCCTTCTAGGCAGAACGGAAAGGTACAGAGGAGGGGGCAGTGGGCGTATCAGGGTCCAAGACACGGAAACGGTTGTGAGTCTGAGGAAGGTGGGAAGAATGAGGAGAGGAAGAGCGCAACACGTGAGCGAGCATAAGAGATATTAGCATAAGGCGGGAGCTGGCGAACCTGGCGCCTCGTCTCAGGAAAAGATAAACGCTCCCGGTGCTTCAAGTTGAGGACGGCTGCCTCAAGCTTGTAATGGACACACGCACGGGAGAAGGTAGGATGGGCCTCACCGCAGTTGAGGCAGCGAGCTTGGGGAGAAGTGCACTCCGACTTAGAGTGACCTTCACCCCCACACAAAGGACAGAGAGAGACAGTCCCGGAGCAGCGGAGGGCACCACGCCCAAACCTCCAGCACTTGTTACAGAGCCTAGGAGAAGGAATGTACTCCTGGACAGAGCACTTGGCACCAGCAAGAATGACAGAGGGTGGAAGGATCCGACCATCAAAGGTAATCTTCACAACCCGAAGGGGTTGACGGCGACTATCACGAGGGGACGAGTAAACGTATCCACCTGGAGAATAGAATGGCCCTGGGCAGCAAGGATATGACGAATATCGTCGTGGCAGTCTCGCAGATCCCGAACACCGGTCGCAACATGGGGCGGGAGGAGAATAGTGTCAACACTGGCGCTCAACTGAACGTTCTTTAAGACCCGAACAGGGGCTAGTCAAGGCAGGATAAGGCAGCCAAGCGGGAAGCTGCATCCTGAGAGGGAGCAGCAACGTCACGTGTACCGAGACGAGTGGGGTTGAAAGTAACAGAGGCATCTACGGAATCAACGAGATGTCGATGGAGGGAGAAATCGACAGGAGGCGCAGAATCAAGAGGGAGGAGATCAAAATATTTGGCCCATGAAGCGGGACCAAACAAAGCTTGATAGGTATCAGAACGGGAAGGGATCGAGCGAGGGCGTCCGTGACGAAGACGGCGGCGAGAACCCCCAGAGAGAGAGGGGTTAAAAGGCGCAGTAGTTACAACTAGAGATGGAGCCGTGGCAGGGGACGAGGTAGTCACCACTGGGGGCTTGGGGCTCGACCCAACCACAGAGGAGGGAGGGGAGCCGAGGGGAGGAATCAGAGAGGCCAAAGGAGGAGCAAGGTCGGGGCCCAATGCAGCGGAGGAAACATAGCCCGGTCTTCCAACACGGACCGACTCGGGGGCTTGGTCGCCCACCCCACGAGCCTGAGAAGGTAAAGGGGAAACAGCAGAAACAGTATATATCATTGCTACGAAAAATCAACATTCATTCACGAATGTGCCCCCACACCCACCATGGAGCCACAATTAGAGGTAGGACACCCAACAAGAAGCTATCGCCGATCATGCCGGGGCCTCCTAGGGGTGCGTCATGAGTATACGCCCCACAAACGCCACCTTAAGAACCGACAGTCCGTCGCGATCGGGTTCAGTGACGAAAGGGGGATTGACAATAAAAGGTTCCCCTCGCTCTGTATGTCGGGTATACAGTTCTACAGGTGTAAGAGTATGCCTCCTCAAGCACCCGGGCGTCAAAATAGAAGAAGTCCAAAGAAATAACCAGAACAAGCAAAAGGTCGGCAGGAAACGGCAAGCAGATAGGAGAAGAGGGGGGGAGAAAAACGAAACAGAAGGAAAAGGAGAAGGTGCTCAGCACAATTGGAGAGGACAGCAGCAGGAGCACAAGGCTAGAAAAGGCCAGAGGACTGCCCCAAGTAGCATCACACTCCGGCAGCCGCCCACTAAGCCTCCCTCACGGCGTCAACGGGCTGAGCAGGGAGAGGGGGGGGGGGAGGGGAGAAGAATGAAAAAAAGGGGAAGGAGAAGACTAACGAGAGGAAGGGGGGAAGGAGGGATGCATGGTCGGTACAACCGATTGTTACAATGATGCAACATGATGCCAGAATACAATTTGCACTCATAATCTCACATGGAAAATTATTATACCTTATCCAATAAAAAAACAGCGGGTTACAGTAACATAATTTTCTTGATAAAGACTATTTCGGAAGGTTATTACTGCGAGTTATCATTGAAGGTTGTTATTTTAGTAATTATGATACAGTTTCTGCAGATTGTTACAGCAAAATATTCCCAAAGGCAAAACCAGCAAGAATTCTACAAGTTATTTTGGCATATAATTAATGTTGGTTACAACTGCTAATTATTAGTTAAGTTAGTTATAGGAACAGGTTATAAGGTCTGGTTATGTTCGCAGGTTGTGAGATTAACGACTCCACAGTATACCTGAGAATGTGTTACGGCCACTATAGGTCGTAGCCGGGTTCTTTGATGGTAGAACCAAAATTATAGTATCCGACCCCAAGTCGGTAGTTCGGTTTCAAGAAAGTGGCTATGTAGTGCATAAAAAAAAGAGGGGATGAACAAAACACTGTTCCTTTCGTCAATGTATTAAATATCTTCCCACCACCGTTAAGAATATATATGTACACCGTCACCATAAATAATATATAAAGAATAGATGGGCTATTACTACACCTATGTACAATCCTTTCGCTCAGGATATCAAACGTGCTCACGTGCAGAGTTCATCAATCCCAGTATTTCTTCACTGTCCAGTAGCGTATCCAACCTTACTGGGAAGAACACCGGCGAGTTCACCGGTACGTGGGCCATCCCACTGACAGTGTCATGAGGTGCCTGTACCCCCACGACCGCTCTCCAGCTACTCGCTGGCAGAGTACCTCAGCCACACGCTGAGCTGGGTCACAAACCAATACAGGGAAAGCGATTCTCTGGCAGCATTCTCAAGCGACCATCTAACAGCACTACTCAATAGGCACCTCCCTGTCGTCAGTCTCTCCCTTAAGCCAGTCCCAAAGGTACGCCGATCTTTTCAACACTAAAGCACTTGCAGCTACCACACTGCTTCATTGGCGACGGCTTCCTTGGTCGTTTAAAGGACCCTGTAAGGAGAATGTGGACTGCCAAAGATGAACTGCCCTCTCCAGTACCGCTGCCCCCAGACATCAACTCTGTGGACACAAAAACGTCATCAGTGACCTAGCCGATACTAGTGAACTAGGAAATACCACTAACCCACTGGGGAGTTGACATTGTGCTCTGTAGCACACACTAGGTGGCGCTGGTCTTGATGCGTCACCTCACCAGAGGTCACTCACAACGACCCCTCTGGCTGACCAAGGCAGGAATCTTTAGCCATTTGCAAGTACTAGATAACCACCACCGGATTTCATCGTCCACATTATGTACTATTTCCGAGGAGTTCGGGTGCGGATTCTTAGATGGCGCTGGAACTGCCACTCTACCCCCTGACAAGGGCGACGAGTCCGTAACAGAATGTGACTGCCAGACGAGGGCTTCTACAGGTTACATGAACATGTGGTTGCCAGGTAAACCCTCCAGTACATCACAGTGTACTTGACCTCTTCGTTTACCAGACAAGCAGTTCCACAATATTGAGAACTTCGTGGTTGCCAGACATGCCAGCTTAGCTGTGTTCAAAACTGTGGGAACCGACCTGTGAGATTTATATTTATTTAATTTATATGAATTTATATTTACGTTAATTTATATACTTCGATAGCAATTTGTATAATGATAAGTGGACTGTATTTCTGCAATAATCTCATAATCTCACAAATCGATCCTCCACACATTAGGGGGGTTTATATTTATATGTATGCAGCCAATCAAACTACAGTAACTACATACATTGAAGAGGTTCCTTATCTTATAGTACAGCAGGTTAGTCCACCAGGTATAACTAGGGTGTAGACACCAAATTATCCTCTTTGAGGTAGCTTCCATATCACCCAGTAACTGGTGCACAAATCTTGCATCCTCGTCTTGACCTGTCAAAAGGGCGCTAACTGTGAAGCCAGAATCCTATATATGACAAGTTATATCAGAGAAAACACTATACAGTACATGGAACATTAAAGACCTGGCTTAATTACCTTTAGTATGAGGCGATTTCGCGTTCTAACCGGCTAACCCTATATCCTGACATTAATGGCCATAAATGAATGATAAACGGGTTTCGGATAGACACTTAACTTGTATTTGTAGACAGCGTGTTGACAATGGTACACCTTTGGGTTCCATAACACTACGTCCAAGTAAATTTAACAGGAGCCGAATTTGCTCCCGTGTGAGCCTCTGGTCTAGTATAACAACAATGGCTGCCCTCCTTCCTCACTCTGACGCCTGGCTTACATTGTCCACATTTCAGAAAGTGATAGAAGGGGTCACATTTACTCTACTTTAATATTGATAATTAAGTTAATTTATATAAGATGTTTTTATGATGGTAAAGTCCAAAGACTTATGTATTTAAGAATAATTCCCAGCAGAATAGCTGGTGAATTATAATAGTATGTGGTGATGATATCCCGTTTTCTATAGACGGTAATTCCACTACAAGTTACGTTTTCTATGGGTAACTTGTTGGTAATACAGCAGCACTTATTATCTGTCTGTATGATATTAAATGGTGTCGGATTTTCCGACAAAAACAATGTAGTTTTCAGACAAGCATCTTTGCAGTATTCATGACAACAACGTTACTAGGTTAACCTCTCCAGACTATACATGACAGCATCGTTACTAGGTTAACATCTGCTATATAATACTTCGTGAATCTTGACTAATCACGAAGAGTCATGGTCAGTGTTTGGGGTCACCCGCTGGGGTCCCGACGGTCCTCAGGTCGACCCCCATCTAAACCTTCTTGCTTTTACCTTAAATCAACATTTTAATATAATTTCCCAAAACACGTAATAAACTCAGGAACCGAACATGTTGAATGAAGTCCTGAACAGCAGATGAAACAAAGTCACATCAGAAGTTTTGCTTCAATAACAATTAAAAGCGACTAGGAATAAAAGATATATCTGGGGTTTAAATGAAACTTAATATAATATTTTATTACAAAATTTCTAAGGCTTATTATAACAACATGCTAATACTGTATGTTATTACTACAGGTTATTATTACAACAGGCTAATATTGTTTATTAAACTGTGGGGTTATTTTTTCAACAGGGAACTACTGTCGATGAAAACTGAAGGTTAATAATACAACAGACTGTAGGTTGTTATTATTATTATTATTACAACAGGCTTTTACTGTCGGTTATTACTACCAGTTATTATCACAATTGGCTATTATTGTTGGGTTTAAGTGCTGGTTATAAGAGCAGGTTGTTATTCCAGCTTGCTGTTCATTGATATTGAAGCTGATCAGTGAGGCGGGTTATTATAACAGGTCACTTGGAAATTTTTACAACTATTTGTTAAGTCTGATCATTTACAAAGGCTGGTTGTTGTGGCTGGTCACACCAGGCTATTAGGGAGAGGTTATTTCAGGAAATTATTACGTGAGAATATTAAGGCAGGTTATTGGGGCACGGAGTTATGAGGAAGTTGTTATACAGGGTGTTACAACATTCTTTTTTTATAATTTCTGCAAGATATTACGTGCAGAAATATCTTTGATGTTATTTCTGTGCGTTATTGTGCCTGAGTATTATGTGTTATTACTGATTACTGGAGATTATTAGGGTGAGGTATTATGTCTAACTTTAACAGTTATTAATGTATACACATTGGTTATTCACCTGGTTATTAACCAGCAGTAATTATATGCCAAAATAACATACAAAAACCTTGCTGATATTGCATTTGACAATATTTTCCCTGTAACATCCTGCAGAAATTGCTCATCATAATTACTACAATAACAGCCTTTAATGATAACTCGCAGTAATAACCTCGAGAAAAATTATTTTTCAATACAAATATATATGTTATTGTAACCCGTTTTCATTTGTTACTAGCTGTACCCGCCACGCGTTGCTGTGGCTCAGTCTGGTTAAATTGAAAAGAAAGAAGAGAAAGTGCACATTTCTAATAAGTTTAATTTCACAATGCTTGTGGGTATACAATATTTTTTGTTGTTCCATAGTCTGTGGAGATAGAGATTGTCTGGTTTGCTGACTCCAGAACACGCAACATATAATTGTTATTGTGAGAAGCAATCCGTGTCTAAATAGAACTGCACAATTCTAAAGATTTGCCCTGAGCTTTGTTGATGGTAATTCCAAACGCCAGTCGAATTGGAAATTACTATGTCTTAAATTAAAATGGAATATCTGTTGGAATCATAGGAATGCGAGGAATGAGGACATCTTCACCTTTGAAAGGTCCTGTCAAGGTTGTTGCTTCTACGACGTTGTTGATTAATATTTCTGCATAAGGCGCGTGGCGTTGCAAAGTTTTGGCTGGTTGATATTTCGCCACATGATAATTGGCACGCTGATTTTCAATTGACGTATATGTGATTTTATCCCTGGCAGATCGAGTGAAATCAAAATTTCTGTTGGATAATTAACCGCTTCATCTGCTTCCACAACAATGTCGACGGACTTGTATGTGACTACCTCGCCTTGAATGTTTGACTGAATAATATTGTAAAGTTCTTAGACGTCTTTGTTCATGGCCGTAAGAAGAGCTCGTTCATTCATCCAATCGTGATTCTTATAATTGGTTTGAATATTGGGAAATATTAAAAAAAAAATCTTTTTTACGTCACTAAATTGTAGAAGGTATGAGGCAATGAAATTCGTCCTGAGATCAGATCAACCGGCACGTTTTCGTTCTCAATTACCAGAAATTGATGTGAGAATATCCCAGCTGATGGATCGTTTTGCTGCTGGACACGCACATTTGTAGTTAATTTTAACGTCATTACGTGGTGCAACAAAGTAGTGTATTTCAGGCGACCATTTATTTCGTCCGCTGGTGTCGATCAAGGAATTACAGATAATGTTTGCCTGAAATCTCCTGCAAGCAATATTAATGTGTTCCCAAATGGTCTGATGTTTCCATGCAAATCTTGCAATGATCGATCAAGAGCCTCGAGCGATTTTTTGTGCACCATTCTGCATTCATCCCAAACAATAAGTTTACATTTATACAATGATTTTCCCATGCCGGATGCTTTGAAAATGTTGCACGTGGGAGTTTCAATGATTGGCATTTTCAATGGCAATTTCATAGCCGAAGTAGCAGTTCTTCCACCTGGTAGCAATATCGCAGCTATTCCAGACGATGCAAGAGCTAAGGTTATGCCATTTTGGGATCGAAATGCCACCAGAATCAATCTGACTAAGAAGGTTTTACAGTTCCTCCTGGTGCACCTAAAAAGATTTCTCCAAACCCGTTATTGACAGTTTGAATTATTTGATTGTAAATGCCTTTTCGCTCAAGCGTTAGCTTAGGAATGTTTGACTGCACATACGACAACAGATCACCCGTGTAGTAATTTTGTTCACGATGCAATTCTACATCGAACGAAGCAGCAGCAGATTGATTTGGTGATGGCATTTCCAATTGATTTAGAACTTTGTTCGCGATTTGTAAGCTCAAATCATCAGTCATTATCAATGCTTCGTTGTAGATTTCTGATGTAAAATCTATATTCATATTTGAATTTTCCTTGCGTATTCGACGGATAATATCTTCAGCCATGTGCGATTTATTTTTCTCCCATAACTCTGATGGAGACGAACGTGAGCATCAGTATGATTGCAGTATGGTCAGTATGATTGCAAACAATGCTCGAATTTGATTTGAATGTGACGTGTTGGATGCGTCATTAATTCATACATCCCAGTGTTGGTCGTTCTGCAATAAATTAAGAGCTTGACATGCACTACAGAAAATGGCATAAGTTATGCCATTGACAAATCTCAATGGCTAGAAAGACGTTGGAACGAGCACATTTACCAACAGCATGCAAAGAAAAATGTTTCATCTTGTTTGGGATGCACGGTGTGCAGTCTGCTTATCATAGTTTATTTGAATTTGCCAGGTTGTCCGTCGACTCGCTCTCCTTGTTTGCATCGTTCAAATGATTTTCTACTCGCATTCTGTTTGTAATATGTAGGCACTTCCGACTACAGCAGTGGTTTCGCAAACGCGTCATTTTGACAACGTGAAGAAGCAGCTAACGTTGTACTCGGTAGATTCATGACTGTTGCACATTTGCAGCTGTGAAATAAACGTGTTGTCCATTTTCTTGTTTTCAAAACAAAAACAAAAAACACTAACGAAATATTTCAATTCAAACGTAGATCAATCGACACAGCTCAAATTCACCACCAATTGCACTGAAAAATAAGAAGAACAATTAAAAAAACGAAATGAAAAACAAAGAAAAAAGAAACAAATAAGCTATACCCAAAAAACGAACGTATGGTAAACAACACAGCTAAATTCCAACGCAACGTCACACAAAACAATTAAATCAAAATGAAAATAAATCAAAATCTATGACAATTCAATTTATCAATGCAATCAGGAACACTGAATGGAATCGTAACATATTTTGTATATCGAGTGTTGCTCTTACATGCAACAGATGGCGCTGTTTTTCAAAAAATGCTTGTTTTCACCTGTCACAGGTGTGACATCTAAATAGTATGTATATGAAAACATGCACATATTCGAATGGAACATTGTGTCAAAATTTCAAAGCAATCGGTGATGAACTTTTGGAAATTACAATGTGTGTTGTTCTAATGTCCTACAGATGGCGCGTTTTTTTAAAAAAGGCATGTTTTTTCCTGTCACAGGTGAGGCATGTATATAGTAACTTTTTAAAAACACTCGCCTATTCGAATGCAATGTTGTGTCAAAATTTCAAAGCAATCGGTAAAGAGGTTTCAAAGATTTCCCTAACATGAAAAACACGAAAAACACAGCTTTAAAAAAAAAATTTTTTTTTCCCATCACCGACGTGACATGTATATAATATGCATATAAAAACCCGCTCGGATGCGAATGGAACGTTGTGTGAAAATTTCAAGGCAATCGGTGAAGAACTTTTGGAGATTAGCGATTTTGAACATTTCCATTTTTATTTATATAGACTAGCTGTACCCACCACGCGTTGCTGTGGCTCAGTTTGGTTAAATGGAAAAAGAGAGAAAAGAGAAAGTGTACGTTTCTAATATATTTAATTTCGCAATGCTTGTGGGTATACAACACTTTTTGTTGTTCCATTGTCTAGATTATTCTCGTGGATTATTGTAGAGAGTTATTGTTATCGATTATTTTTGAGGGATATTGTGGAGGATTATTTTAGAAGAATATTGGGGTAGATTATAATTATGGGTTTTTGTTGTGGTGTAATACGGTTGGCTATTGTGGAGAATTATTTAGTTGTCCAGGCCGATAAAATACTGGTCAATAAAATACTGATTTGAGGCCTTCATTAATTAGGATGACCCCCTCCCCGCTCAGCTCGTTGTCGCCGTGTGGGGGCTTCGTGGGCGGCTGCCGGAGTGTGATGCTCCTTAGGACAGTCCTCTGTCCTTTTCTAGCCTTGTGCTCCTGCTGCCGTCCTCTCCAATTCTGCTGGGCACCTTTTCCTTTTCCTTCTGTTTCGTTTTTCTCCCCCCTCTTCTCCTATCTGCTTGCCGTTTCCTGCCGACCTTTTGCTCGTTCTGGTTCTTCCATGGACTTCTTCTATTTTGACGCCCGGGTGCTTGAGGAGGCATACTCATGCACCCGTAGAACTGCAGTACCCGACGTCGAGAGCGAGGGGAACCTTTTATTGTCAATCCCCACTTCGTCACTGAACCCGATCTCGACGGACTGTCGGTTTCTTAAGGTGGCGTTTGTGGGGCGTATACTCACGACGCACCCCTAGGAGGCCCCGACAAGATCGGCGATAGCTTCTTGTTGGGTGTCCTGCCTCTAATTGTGGCTCCATGGTGGGTGTGGGGGCACATTCGTGAGTGAATTCTTCTTTTCGTCAAGATGATAACCCCTGTTTCGGCTGCTTCTGGCTTACCTTCTCAGGCTCGTGGGGTGGGCGACCAAGCCCCCGAGTCGGTCCGTATTGGAAGACCGGGCTCTGTAGCCTCCGCTGCATTGGGCCCCGACCTTGCTCCTCCTTTGGCCTCTCTGACTCCTTCCCCTGGCTCCCCTCCTTCCTCTGTGGTTGGGTCGAGCCCCAAGCCCCCAGTGGTGACTACCTCGTCCCCTGGCGCGGCTCCTTCTCTAGTTGTAACTACTGCGCCTTTTAACCCCTCTCTCTCTGGGGGTTCTCACCGCCGTCCTCGTCACGGCCGCCCTCGCTCGATTCCTTCCAGTTCTGCTACCTATCAAGCCTTGTTTGGTCCCGCTTCGTGGGCCAAATATTTTGATCTCCTCCCTCTTGATTCTGCGCCTCCTGACGATTTCTCCCTTCATCGACATCTCATTGATTCCGTGGATGCCTCCATTACTTTCAACCCCACTCATCTCGGTACACGTGTCGTTGCTGCTCCTTCTCAGGATGCTGCTTCCCGCTTGGCTGCCTTATCCTGCCTTGGCGAGACCCCCGTTCGGGTCTCGAAGAACGCTCAGTTGAATGCCAGTGTTGGCACTATTTTGCTCCCGCCCCATGTTGCAACCGGTGTTCGGGACCTGCGCGACTGCCACGACGATATTCGACATGTCCTCGCTGCCCAGGGCCATTCTATTCTCCAGGTGGACACGTTTACTGGTCCCCCTCGTGGTAGTCGCCGTCAACCCCTCCGGGTTGTGATGATTACCTTTGATGGTAGGACCCTTCCACCCTCTGTCATTCTTGCTGGTGCCAGGTGCTCTGTCCAGGAGTACATTCCTTCTCCTCGGCTCTGCAACAAGTGCTGGAGGTTTGGGCATGGTGCCCTCCGCTGCTCCGGGACTGTCTCTCTCTGTCCTTTGTGTGGTGGCGAAGGTCACTCTAAGTCGGAGTGCACTTCTCCCCAGGCTCGTTGCCTCAACTGCGGTGAGGCCCATCCTACCTTCTCCCGTGCGTGTGTCCATTACAAGCTTGAGGCAGCCGTCCTCAACCTGAAGCACCGGGAGCGTTTATCTTTTCCTGAGGCGAGGCGCCAGGTTCGCCGGCTCCCGCCTTATGCTAATATCTCTTATGCTCGCGTGTTGCGCTCTTCCTCTCCTCGTCCTTCCCGCCTTCCTCAGACTCACAACCGTTTCCGGGCCTTGGACCCTGATGTGCCCACTGCCCCCTCCTCTGTTCTTTTGGGTTCTCTCCCGAAGGATCCTCCTCCTGGTCCTCTGTCTGGGGTTCCCCTTCCTTCTACCCGGTCTGTCGTGTCTTCTGTGTCTTCTTCCTCGTCCCCCTCCGATCCTCCTTCCCATCCCCTTCCTCCATCTATCGGCTCTCCCCACCGCCTGTCGGTGCGGGCGGATGTCCATCGCTCTCCTAAAGGCCGTCGCGTGTGCTCTCGTTCGGCTTCTCCTGTTGAGACACTGGAATCCGTTGCCCGGTACGTAGTTGCTGGGACACCAGTCTCTTTAAGTCAGAAGCGTAAGCCTGGCTCCTCTCCTTCCTCTTCCCCGGCGGGTAAGAAGGCTTCGCTTTCTTCCTCAGCTCCTCCTTCTGGCTCTGTTGCTCCTTCCCCTCCCGTTTCAGTGCTTGCGCCCCCTGTTCCTGCTATGGAGGTTTCTTTGGCCCCTGCTTCCCTTTCGGTTGCTGCTCTTGTTGGGGTGCGCTCCCCTCTTTCTACTTCCCCTCCTCCTGCTGCTGTCCTTGACGGCTCCTCTCCGTTGTCTCCTCCTCTTCCTCCTCCTCCTCCTGACCCTGCCCGCCCACCTCTGATCTGTTCTTCCGTTTCCTTCCCTCCGTCTTTGCTCAGTTTACCCATGCCCCCTAACCCTGACTTTGCTGACCCTGATCCCGACCCTGATATTCTTTAACGTGCTCTGTTGCTCTTTCGCCTTTGTTTCTTCCTTGTTCTCTGTTTTTGTCCTTTCTCTTCTCGTCGTTGTCCATTCTTCAATGGAACGTTCGAGGTTATTACGCCAATTTCCTCGAACTCCAACTTCTGATTTCGCGGTTTTCGCCCCTTTGTGTCTGTCTCCAGGAGCCAATGCTTGGTGCTCGTCCTGGTCGTTTTCGTGGCTATTCCTTTCTCTCCCCCCCCCCCCCAGCCATTGCTGGGGCTTCTAATTCTTCTGCTCTCTTGATTCGGGCTGATGTTCCCTTTGTTCCTTTACTTTTTCCTTCGCCTCTCCATTGTTCTGCTGCTCGTATCTTTGTGGGGAAATGGTACACAGTTTGTTCCGTTTATCTCCCCCCGAGTGTCCCGCTCTCTCTTCCTGATTTGAAACACCTCCTGGACTCCTTGCCGGAGCCTGTGCTCCTGCTGGGTGACTTCAATTGTCGTCATTCTCTTTGGGGTGACGTTCTGACGAATACCCGGGGTCGCCTCCTTGAGCCGTTTCTCCTCTCTTCTTCCCTGTCTCTTCTGAATTCTGGTGAGCCCACTCATTTGGACTCTCGGACTCGCACCCTTTCTTGTCTTGATCTTTCTCTCTGCTCTTCTTCTCTTTACTTAGATTTCACGTGGCAGGTTCTTGATGACCTCCATGGAAGTGATCATTTCCCCATCCTTGTTTCCTTTTTCTCTTTTCGCCCTTCCCTCTCTTTCCCTAGGTGGCAGTTTGCTAAGGCAGACTGGACCCTATTTACCCTCAGTGCTGCTCTCCCTGACCTCTCCCTTCTGCCTCTCTCTCGCGCTCTCCTCCTTTTTCATGACACTGTCTTCAACGCTGCCCTCCGCTCTATTCCTCGCTCTTCCTCTCGGGGTCCACGGAAGTGCGTTCCCTGGTGGAATGCGGACTGTGCTCGGGCTGTCCGCTGTAAGCGTGCAGCCTGGAAGAGGCACCGCCGTAGGCAGACGCCCGATTCTTTTCTTTTCTTTCGGAAAGCGAGTGCGGTGGCCCGTAGGGCCATCCGTACGGCTAAACGTGAATGTTGGGCATCTTATGTCTCAACAATTACGTCCGAGACCCCTCTGGCCCAGATCTGGAAGCGTATCCGCAAGATAGCGGGTAAGTTTGTTCCCGATGTTTCACCGGTCCTTCACCTCCATGATACTCTTGTGGCGGACCCGTTGCAGGTCGCTTCCGAACTGGGTTCCCACTTTTCTTCTGTTAGCTCTGGTCTTCATCTTCCCCAATCTTTCCTTCTTCGTAAACCTGTCCTTGAGTCTCGTCCTTTAGATTTCTGCACTCATCTTCAGCTTCCCTATAATGATCCCTTCTCTCTCTCTGAACTTCGTTCTGCCCTGGCCCTCTGCGGTTCTACGGCGGCGGGCTCCGATGGTATTCATTATGAGATGCTTCGCCATCTCCCTCCGAGCACGTCTCAGTATTTACTGAGTCTGTATAATCGGATCTGGGAGTCGTCGTCAGTCCCTGAGGACTGGCTCGATGCCGTTGTCCTCCCTGTTCGCAAACCGGGGTCTCTGGGTACTTCCCCTAAGGACTTTCGCCCTATTGCTCTCACAAGTTGTGTCTGCAAACTCTTTGAACGTATGGTTAACGGTCGTCTGATGTGGTTCATGGAACACCATCACCTCCTCTCCCCTTCTCAATTTGGTTTCCGCAAGTGCCGCAGCACGACAGATGTCCTGGTGAACTTGGAGGTCTATATTCGTACTGCTTTTGCTGCGAAGACCTCCGTTGTTGCCGTCCTTTTTGACCTAGAAAAGGCTTACGACACCACTTGGCATTATCATATCCTATCTCAACTTCATTCTTTTGGCCTTCGTGGTCATCTCCCTCTCTTTCTCCGCAGCTTCCTCTCTCGTCGTTCCTTTCGGGTGCGCCTTGGTACCGCTCTCTCTCCCTCTTTTCAGCAATACGAAGGTGTGCCCCAGGGTAGTGTTCTGAGCACTACTCTTTTTCTTGTTGCCCTCAATGGTCTTCTTTCCTCTCTTCCTTCTGGTGTCTTCTCCGCTCTCTATGTCGATGATCTTACCCTTTGTTGTCAGGGTGATGATTCGCCTCTCCTTCAACGCCGGCTTCAACTTGCAATTGATGCCGTGTCGTCTTGGGCCACAGGTCATGGCTTCAAGTTCTCTACTTCTAAGACTTGTGCCATGACTTTTACGCGGAAACGGGTTGTTCTTCGTCCCTCTTTGTCACTTTATGGTCATCCCCTTGAATACAAAGATTCCGCGAAGCTTTTGGGGTTATTCCTTGACACTCGTTTGTCTTGGTCTCCCCATATCTCTTACCTCCGTGTTGAGTGCTCTAAGGCCCTTACCCTCCTTCGGGTCTTGTCCCATACTTCTTGGGGGGCAGATAGGCGCACTCTCCTTGCTTTACATTCCTCTCTCGTCCTGTCTAAGCTCGATTATGGTTGCCCTGCTTACTCGTCTGCTTCTCCTTCTACTCTTCGCCGTCTTGATGCTTTGCACCATACTGGGTTGCGCCTCAGTTCTGGTGCCTTTCGTTCGACTCCCATTCTTAGCTTATATGTTGACACTGGCTTCCTGTCTCTCCAGGACCGCCGTGATCGCTACTGTCTTCGCTATCTTGCGCGGTCCTTGCAACATCCTTCCTCTCGCCTCTGTCGTGCTTTAACTTTTACCCCTCCTGCGGTTCCTGTTCCTCTTCACCACCTCCCTCTTTCTGTCCGGTTATCTCGCCTACAGGATTCTCTCTCCGTTCGTATTTCTGATGTTTCTCCTCGTGTTGTTCCTTCTTTGCCCCCGTGGAGGGTCCCTCTTCCGCGGTTTTGTACTTCCTTGACCCGTATCACTAAAGCTTTTACCCCCTCCTACAGTTCTAAAACGCCTTTTCCTCGAGCACTTTTCTTCTCACTCCCGCTCCGTTTCTGTCTTCACCGATGGGTCTAAGTCAGCGGACGGTGTTGGCTACTCTGTTGTTTTTCCTGATCGCACTTATATGTGTCGCTTGCCTCCGGAGACTAGCATCTTTACAGCGGAACTTTATGCTATTCTTTATGCTCTTCGTCTCCTACTTTCTCGTTGTCAGTCTTCCTTTGTGGTTGTTGTTGACTCTCGTAGTGCCCTCATGGCTCTCGGGTCCTTTAATCCGGTTCATCCAGTAGTTGTCGAGATTCAGCATTGGCTGTTTCTCGTTCACAGTAAATTTAAGTCGGTTGAGTTTTGTTGGGTTCCCAGCCATATTGGTGTGTCTTTAAATGAGCGTGCGGATGCTGCCGCTAAGGAAGCTGTCCGCTCTTGTCACATCTCTCGTAAAGGCATTCCGTATTCCGACTTTTACCCGGTTATCCATTCCTCAGTCCTTACCCGTTGGCAGGCTTCTTGGTTGTCTGTTACTGGTAACAAACTACGTACTCTTAAATGTTGTGTTTCCTCGTGGCCGTCCTCCTTCCACCGTAACCGGCGGTGGGAAACAGCTCTGGCGAGGTTGCGTATTGGCCATACTCGCTTAACCCATGGTCACTTGATGGAGCGCCGCCCTGCTCCTTATTGTCCTAGTTGCATTGTCCCTCTTACGGTCGTGCATGTCCTTCTTGAATGTCCTGACTTCCAGGACGAGCGTGTGTCTTGCTTTCCGACCGCCCATCGCGGTCACCTGTCCCTCGATGGAATTCTTGGTGACTCGGATACTTTTGATATCGTTCGCCTTATGCGTTTTTGTTCTCGTATTGGCATCCTTGGTGATATTTAGCGCCCTCTGATTATTTTGCGTATTTGATGGTGCTACATAGCCTTCCCGGTTTGGTGCCTTCTTTTGATAATTACTTACTTACTAATTAGGATGAGTCATGGTGAGTGTCTGGGGTCACCCGCTGGGGTTCCGACAGTACTCAGGTCGACCCCAGTAAGTCGAGGACTTTCCTTTTCCCTTTATTCAACATTTTAATGAATTCTCTAAACACATTTTAAGCTCAGCAACCGAAAATGTTGAATAAAGTCCTGAACAACAGATGAAACATACAGTCACCTCAGAAGTTTGGCTTCAATAACAATCAGAAGCGACTAAGAACAAAAGATATAACTGGTGCTTAAAAAATACTTAACACAATATTTTATTGCGAAATTTCTATCGGTTATTATTACAAGGCTAATACTATAGGTTATTACTCAGCGTTATTTTACAACAGGCAATTATTGTACGTGATTACTGAAGTTATTATTACAACAGACTATTATTGTACGTTATTTCTCCAGGTTATTATTACAACAGGCTATATTTGTAGATTTTTACTAAGAGATATTATTACAACTAGCTATTATTGTAGGTTATTACTTATGGCTATTATTACAACAGGGTCTTATTAAAGTAGGTTATTACTGAGGGTTATTATTGCAAGAGGCTATTATTGTAGGCTATTACTAAGGGTTATTATTACAACCGGTTATAATTGTTGGTTAATACTGTGGGTTATTGTTAAAACAGATTATTATTGTAGGTATTACTGCATGTTATTACTACAACAGTCTATTATTGTAATGTTTTAGTGAGGTTATAAGGACAGGTTGTTATTATTCAAGCTTGCTGTTTATTGACGTTGTTGTTGATTAGTGAGGCGGGATATTATAACAGGTTACTAGGGAATATTTAACAACTGTTTGTTAAGTCTGATTATTTACACAAGTTGGTTATTGTGGCTGGTTATTACACCAGGCTATTAAGACAAATTTATTAGGGGAGAATATTAAGGCAGGTTATTAGGGCGAGGAGTTATGAGGAAGTTGTTATACAGGGTATTACAACATGTTTTTGTGTTTTATAGTTTTTATTACCTGATATTATTTAATATTACGAGATTAGATATTATGTGCAAAATAACTTTGATGCTATTTCTGTACGTTATTGCGCCAGGTTATTATGATGAGTTATTACTGAAGATGGTTTGAGTCGAGTTATTATGTCAAACATTTGCAGGATATTACTTCCGGTTATTATTGCAGGTATTTGATGCTATTATTTACAGTTGTTAATTTCCTGAGATCACAACGAGAGGGTTATTACAGCAGAATAATACTGAAGTTTCCTTCAGTTGTTTATTAAGGTTATTTTTCTTTATTCGAACTATTAATATAAATTACCGGGTTGAGGACTTTATTAATAAGGAAGAGTAATGGTCAGTGTGTGGGGTCACCCGCTGGGGTCACGACGGTCCTCAGGTCGACCCCAACCAACGACAGTTCTTCCTTTTTACGTTAAATCAACGTAATATATAATAATATAAATTCCCCAAACACGTAATAAACTAAACAACCGACATAAACTGATGAAACATAAAGTCACCTCAGAAGTTTGTCTTCAGTAACAATTAAAAGTGACAAATAACAAAATATATAATTGGGGTTTAAAAATCTGAACATATAAATTATAATACTGGGATATTATTACAACAGGCTATTATTGTAGGTTATTACTGTGAGTAATTATTACAACTGTCTATTCTCCTAAGTTTTCAGTGCAAGTTATAATTGCAGGTTGTTATACCAGCTTGCTGTTCATTCAGGACATTGAGACGATTATAGATGAGCTTCTATAAACACCAGTGATAGTTTAACAACTGATTGTTACGTCTGATCATTTATACAAAATGTTGTGGTTGGTTATTACATCAGGCTATTACGAAAAGGTTATTAGGCTAGTGAAGACGGGTTATTAGGGTGGGGAATTACGAGGAGCTAGTTATACAGGGTGTTACAGCATGTTTTTGTGTGTCATAATTTGTGCTGCTTGTTACCTGGAATTATCCATGTTATTTGTGCACAATATTGCGTCAGATTATTATGGTGTGTTATTGCTGAAGGATGTTATGGCAAACATTTGCATGTTATTACTAACGGTAATTGCTGCTATTGTTTACAGTTGGTAATTACTTGAGGTTGGTAATTACTGTCATGACCTCATGAGCTGTGGATCATGAGGTCATGACAGCCACCTACGACCGCTGCATGAATGTGCATGAGTGAGTGATAAGAGAGGTAGCCATACCTTTATGTACAAGATTTTCTTTCTTCATTATTGTGTCTGTGTGTTGATCTGAGTGGTCAACCACGGTTCTCACCTTCTCAATACCTGACACAGGTATAGGTGGAGACCGAAACACCTGACGGTGTATGTGTGTTTATCTGTGTGGTACCACGACATTACACTCGTCTGTGAATGTGAATGTCACATACACCACACATTTAGTTATTGTGTGAGATAATTAATGTGCATGATTAATGTCTGTCCCATTAACAGTGCCATTGTTGATTTATTGTGCATCATCATTACCCGAATATCCTATTGGAACTCCTGTGACCACACCGGAAGTTAGGTTTGCTGTTTTAATGATTGGCTGTCTATTGTGTTAAGTTCGGTGTTTCTCCACGAGTGGATCAGAATCGATTAGTCAGACGAAAAAAGTCTCGCTAATGCAACCATAGCCTTTCTGACGCCAATCTAAAGTAATTCAAGCACCCATTGTATTAGTGTTTAAGTTTGTAAATAAACTACTGTTATGTTTTATGCGGTGTTTCTGTTAAACCACTTCTAAATACTGCCAACTATTACTTAAGCCTTCAGCCCCAGGTGTCTTCAACACCGAGTTGCCTATTAATCATTAATCTATAAATGTAATGAGGACCCTAGAAGTCCCTTAAAGAGTTTCAAGCATTGAGGAGATTCCAACGACCAATTAGGATCAGAACCAGGCGAGGCCAGTCTGAGAAGAGACCCTCAAGGACTCTTACTCGACTATGCTCCCAGGCCCTGTACGCTTGCTCTCGTATTTTCTCTGCTGGATTCCGACAGCTTCGTGAAGCGTCTGCCACATGTACATTGGTAACGTATGCATTGTAGTCGGGAAAGCAAAGTAGAAAACCCCACACACAGGCTGGTTGTTGTGGCTGTTTACACCAGGCAGTTACAGGCAATTAAGGAGAAGTCTTTCAGGAAGTTATTACGTGAGGATATTAACCTAGTAACGCTGTTGTCATGTATACTGCTAAGCTGCTTGTCTGAAAACTACATTGTTTTGTACACAGCGAAGCTGGCATGTCTGGCAACCACGAAGTTCTCAATATTGTGGAACTGCTTGTCTGGTAAACCAAGAGATCAGGTACACTGTGATGTTGGTTTACCTGGCAACCACATGTTCATGTAACCTGTAGAAGCCCTCGTCTGGCAGTCAGATTCTCATGTATACTGTGGAGTTGTCAGTCTAACAACCTGCGAACATAACCAGACCTTATAACCTGTTCCTATAACATAACTAATAACTAGAAGTTATAAACAGCAGTAATTATCTGCCCAAATGACTTGAAAAATTCTTGTTGTTTTTGCCTTTGGAAATATTTTGCTGTAACAGCCTGCAGAAATTGCTTATCACAATTACTACAATAACAGCCTTCAATGATAACTGCAGTAATAATCTTCCGAAAAAACTTTTTCAGGATAAATATATTTTAAGCAACCCGATGTTATTTGGTTTTGAATAGGAACAAATATTTTCCATGTGCGATATTATGAGTACAAATTAGAACCTGGCATCATGTTGCATCATGTTGCATTGTAACAAGCTAAGCTGGTTAAGAAACTTACAGAGCTTGTTTTATATGGTATCATACAGGGGACACAATCTAGGATGGGAGTCAGTGGTGCTGTCTACCTGAATTGTCAGACAAGATTCCCAATGTGATTACAGCGGGGGATTAATCAGGTTTGCCAAACACGTTGTGTTTAACTCACTAAACTAAGTTACAGAAATGCACGTATTAAAGTAATATACATATTTAAGTAGTATAATCAACCTTGCCTAAGCACCTATGTTAATTTAACATCATTTAGAATAAAGAGTAACTTGGGGAACTTACAAAGCCGACCCAGGTCAGGATGCAAGTGGACCACCCCCATCCTCCCCACCACCAAGCCTGCACCTCACCCCCACCTTCACCCTTCCGCTCCTCCCAGACGACACCTTAGTTAATTTATCATGTACAAGGTTATTGCTGAGTTTTGAGAATATTATATATCTGAGACTGGGATCAAGGTCTACAGTAAGCAAGAAAATATAAAAGGCTGCTAAGAGGCTTTAAGAGGAGGAAGAGAAAAGAGGCTGCTACCAGCTTTATGTCGTAACGTCGGTGTCATTGCAACTAAAGAAGATGTAATAGCAACAAGCTGCAACGGCCTCAGCCAAGCCGGGAACTTCATAAGCAGTCATTGTTTATTGTGTAACCACCAGCTGCTCAAATAAGGAAATAATGTCCGAGAACGACGAAATAGTTTCAACAACATCTAAATTGCTGAGGTAATTCACTCGCGATGCTTCTGCGTGTTGCCCCAACAGCTGCACAATGTGGTTGAAAAATGATGCTTCTGGTCCAATCTTCAGACAGGTCACCTGTTGCACGGCTGCAGCTGCAAGTGCACGTGAATGACCATATTCATTAAGTTTCTCCAAAACCTTAATGAAAGGATAAGCAAGGTTCATCTCTAAGTCATCTTGCTCCAGGTGTTGCAGCTCCATGTACAGGCTATTGACGATCAATCCCTCAACAACTTGCATTCCGGAGTAGGCGTCCAGCAAGAACGTATCTGGATACATGCAAATGAATCGAAGCATTTCCAGACGCAGGTATGGGTTGGGACACAGTTTTTGATCAGTGAACATTTTGAGAACCCATGGTTTCAATAAATCATTAACTAAATATCCTAAATCCTTGTTGTTTTCAGGCCGCCAGTGAGAAACAAGCTCGATGATTATCCACAGGACGTTTTCCCAACGACCCGTCATCTTAACCGACTTCGATCCCATGCATGAGGACAATGTTAGTGCCCAAAAAAATTCCAAGATCTGCTTTATTGGCGGAAGTATCTGTTTGCTCTTCATTAATATGAAGATCGTGCACGTCTTTTTCTATAGTTTCCAAAAGATGAACTACAGAGATTTTAATGGGATCGATCTTCGACACAGCTGCGAGGAATGGCAGGAGATTAGAGGTGGTATTTTCGTTGGCCGTCATTCTTAAACGCAGATAAAGACTCTTCCGAAAAATATGTTTGAGCTACTAGATTAATAGGTGATTCCCTATGAATGGGATTGCCCGAATAAGAGTCAGTTACTCCAAGTCGAGGCTATATAACCCTGGGAGGAGAAAGTGAGGTGAGATTAAATTAGTGAGGGTGAGAAGAACATAAGAATTAAGGTAACTGCAGAACGCCTATTAGCAGCTCCTATTTACAACCACCCAATCTTATTCATATATATGTCTAACCTACGCTCTAAGCAATCAAGGAACCCTACTTCTATTACGTTGCGCAGTAATTGGTTCCACATATCAGTGATTGGCGGGTTGGACATGTATATAAGTGGGATTGGGTGGATATAGATAGGAGCTGCCTCGTATGGGCCAATAGGCCTTCTGCAGTTGCCTTTGTTCTTATATCACCAACCCTGTTACCGATCCAGTATATACTCTGGTCTTTCCTAAATCTAAACTTATTTAATTTATACTCATTGTTTCTTGCTCTATGTTGTGTTGATACTTTTAATACTCTATTAATATCCCCTTTGTTATGCACATTTATTCACTTATACACAGCTGTCATATCACTCCTAATTATTTGCCTCTCTAGAGTATGTAATTTAAGAACATAAGAATAAAAGTAACTGCAGAAGGCCTATTGGCCCATACTAGGAAATACCCTTTTTTAACGACTCAATGCTTCATGTCCATTTTAACGACTCAATGCTACATTTACATGTCCAAACTCACATTTTAAAAAATCAAGGAACCCCACCACCTCTACCACCACGTAACGCGGTAATAGGATCCACAAATCAACAACCCTATTACCGAACCAGTATTTATCCAGGTCTTTCATTAATCTAAACTTATGTAATTTATACCCATTGTTTCGTATAATGTTTCGTTAATAACCCCTTTGTTATGCCCATCCATCCACTTGTACACCTTTGTCATGTCACCCTTAACTCATCGTTTTTCTAGAGAATGTAATTTAAGCTTTGTCAATCTTTCTTTATGTGACAGGTTTCTAATTTGAGGGATTAAATTTGTCATCCTACGCTGGACACGTTCTTGTGAATTTATATGGGAATTGATGAGGCTCTCTATCAAAAATTTGTTTGGGGCACTGGGGATTTGTTTGTTCATGTTTAACAAATTTGCTATCTTTTTATTTCAGCACAGTTGAGGCAGTTGATAGAGGTAAGGTTTGCGAAGTTGTGTACCTTGACTTTAACAAAGCTTTTCATACAGTGCCACATGAAAGACTGATTAAAAAGATAGAGGCTCGTGGTATTAGGGGTGCTATATTAAGATGGATTAGAGCATGGCTATACAAAAGGAAACAGAGAGTTAGTATAAATGGGGTTAAGTCATAGTGGGAAAATGTTGTAAGTGGAGTGCCTCAAGGCACTGTCCTGGAACCTCTGTTGTTTATAATATACATAAATGATTTAGATTCAGGTTTGAGTAGGAACATTTGCAAATTTGCCGATGATACAAAAACCGGTAGGGAAATTAACACAGCAGAAGACTCACTATCACTTCAAATTGATCTAAATAGGGTTTTGAAATGGTCAAAGGATTGGCAGATGCAATTTAATGCTGATAAATGTAAAGTTCTGAAGCTATGTAATTATAATAGAGTTACAAGATACGAGCCGGATGGTGTTGAGATTGTGAAGTCGGATTGCGAAAGGTATCTGCGAGTTATGATTAGTAAAAATTTAAAACCAAAGGATCAATGCATGAATGTTCGTAATAAGGCAAATAGGACACTGGGATTTAATAATCGAAGCTTTAGTAACAAGACACCAGGTATTGTTCTTCAGCTATATCTTTTTCTGGTTAGGCCCCATTTAACTAAAATAAATTGTTAGGAGCAAGGGAGGAATCCCGATCATATGTGGCATAATTCCAAGGAAGGGAGTTGGAAATGAATGGTTGTTGAGGCCAACTGGTGTCAATTGCCGGTTGGAAAGATATTGCAAATCAAATGCCATATTTTTCATAGATAACTGGGAATACTTCTTTGGAAGAAATGAAATGTATTTGCGGGATGGGGGTGCATCTATCGAGGGCTGGAGTTGTTGCAAACTCGTTGGAACCAGTTGTTGAAGGCGTTTGTTTGGGTTTAAACTGTTAGCAGATAGTAGTATGGGAATTGATATGGAGGAAAAAGGTAATAAAAATATGGGTTTGTGGGAGAAAGAAATTGGCAAAATGATCAGGGAAAGAGTAGGGCCTCAAAATACCAATACACTTACGGTATATTACACTAACAGTAGAAGTCAAAGAAACAAAATAAACGAATTAAATGCTCTTGTCTGTACAGAAAAAATAGATATTATTGCACTTACCGAAACGTGGATGAATGTAGAAAATAGGGAACTATTAGCTGAATATCAAATAAATGGATTTAAACTATTTCACACAGATAGATATATTAGACGAGGAGGGGGAGAAGCAATATATGCTTAGGACAATTTGCAATGTAGTCTCAAAGAGGGAATCAAAAGTCGAGCTACTCACAGAAACTATTTGGATAGAATTAAACGAAAAAGCAAATATTCTTATAATAGGAGTTATATATAGGCCACCAAATTTAGACAGAAGGGAAGCAAAGCATCTATGGGATGAAATATCTAGACCATCTAGGTCTAAAAGTATTTGTGTCATAGGCAACTTTAATTTTAGTGGAATAAACTGGATTAATAGAACAGGAAATAAGGAAGCAGAAGATTTTATAGAAATAATTGATGATTGCTTTCTTACGCAACACATTAAGGAACCAACATGGGAAAATAACATTTAAGATTTAGTGTTAACTAACAGGGATACACAGATTAATGACATCGAAATTGGGAGCGTACTACAGAACAGTGATCACAAAGAAATCAGATTTAGCATAGAATAGAATAGATCTCTACGAGAAAATTTTGTTAAAGTTCCAGATTTTCGTAAAGCTAATTTTAATATCCTACGAAAGTGCTTGGGTCAAAAAGATTGGAAAGTCTTGGGCATAGGGGTAAGCCAATCTTTGAACAAGACGTGAACATAAGAACAAAGGTAACTAGCTGTTACGACCCTGGGTTCCTCAATTGGAAACCAGAAGTCAAACTGAGCTAAAATAAACTACCTTTTAGTAAGGGGATGCATGGCGAGGTGCATTTGTTTGTATCTTCCCTGCCAGACGTAAGATTATTCTTATTTCTCAAAGAGCATTTAAAGACTGAGCTTGGGGTTGATTATTAAATAATAAAATAGGCACCAACTATGTTTACAAATACTTTCTAATCATTTGTAAAGTAAACCTGAGTAAACTTGGGATAGGAATGCTGTACGATTAGTTGAGTAGTCTGCTGGCAGCGAGTGAACTGAGGGAGGAGAGTGGAGACGCTCTCTCTTCTCTGACTGGCGTTCGTGGGGGTCAAGACTTTTCTGAGCTGCTCTGCACTCCTCTACCTTTCCTCTTACTTATTTTCCTTACCTTAAGTTAAGTTAAGTACCGGTTTGTAAGTGTGCCTATTCTGGAAGTGAACGATTTGTGTAGACCTGTGGTAGTATTTGCCAGTGTTTGGGTACCCCTAAGTGTAGGGTTGTGTTGTGTTAGAATACCACGTGGTCTCACTACCCTAAGCTGCATCAAGCTTCAGTTTCTTAAGCAGTAATACTTTACCCTAGCTTGTGTTCAGTGTAAAACCTTGTATCCTGCCTGTGTGGACCAAGGCTTTTAACGTAAGATAGTGTGGTAAAGTAATTATTATTATTGTGAATGTATATGGGGGGTTGTTAAGGGGTTAATAAATTAGTATGTTAGTTAAAGGAGTATCCATTCTTCCTGTGTAGGAGATCTATGATCAACCTCTAGACTGACCTTATCTTGTAGGTAATTAATATTCACTGTGGATATTTTACTTGGGCGCCAGGCCTTTTAGATCTCCCATATTTGATAACTCTTAATGCTTGCTACTGCCCCCACAGCCATGTTATACTAGATCCCCCTAGTACAGACTCCCATTTGTAACACTAGCCCATACGAGGCAGCTCGTATTTATAACAACCCAGTCCCTCTCATATACATGTTCAATCCACATTTGATCCAACCAAGGGACCCCCCTCCACCACGTTAGCGGTAATAGGATCCACAAATCAACAACCCTGCTACCGAACCAGTATTTACCCAGTCTTTCATCAATCTAAATGTATCCAACTTATACCCATTGTTTCATATTGTGTCATTTGTTGATTCTTTTTAATACCCTATTAATATCCCCCCCTTGTTATGCCCATCCATCCACTTGTACACCTTTATCATGTCATTCCTAATTCTTTGTCTTTCTAGAGAATGGAATTTAAGCTTTGTCAATCTTTCAATCTTTGTCATATGACAGGTTTCTAATTTGAGGGATTATCTTTGTCATCCTACACTGGACACGTTCTAGTTAATTTATATCCATTCTATAGTACGGTGACCAAAACTGAGCTTCATAATCTAAATGGATCCTAACCCTAGCAAGATTGAACTGAAGAGCTGACAAATATTGCAAATCAAATGCAATATCATTCATAGATAACTGGGAACACTTCTATGGACGAAATGACATGTATGCTCGAGATGGGGTGCATCTATCTTGGATGGGGTTGTTGCTGCTGCAAACTCTTTTAGCTAGGAGCTAGGGAGGAATCCCGGTCATATGTGGCATTCTTCCAAGAAAAGGGAGTTGGAAGTGAACGATTGTCGAGGGCACTTAGTGTCAATTGCCGACTGAACTAATATGGCAAATCAAGTGCAATATCATTCATAGGTAACTGGGAACACCTCTATGGAAGAAATGACATGTATGCCCGGGATGGGGTGCATCTATATGGTTCTCTACAAAGACCTGCGATTTTTTTCTTATATTCAATATGAGGTCTTGACTAGAAAATATTTTCTTTTGAAAATGGGGAAACAATAAGGAATTAGGTTGAATATGCCATTACTGAAAACGGGCTTATTATGGAAAGATTTGGAATTACGTCTTTATGTATTAGGCCTTGACGGATGGCGGCTTCTTTATTCCCTTGACAGAAATATTGAAAATGGGAATAAATAAACCATATCAGAAAACGGTCTAATACAATGAAGATTGTGTAGTCCGCCTCCATATGATGGCGTACTACAAACCCACAAATTTCCACATCTATATGAAGTTTGAAGCCACTCTGCCGCTCTGAAGACTTCCCTGCCATACTCTCCTGGCCTCCGCCTAAAGAGAATAAACAGCACGGATGAAACATTGCAGCCGCAGCTACAGGATCTCTGGGACAAGTTCAGAGGTTATCCGGATATACGCAAAGCCAGACTAAGCTGACAACACAAACCCGAGCTCAACTCCCCGAACCTCCGACTCCAAAACAAGACGATAAGAGCTGGATCACCCTCGATTTTTTCCCCAGGCTTAGCAACACATCTGAAGCAGAAAATTACCTGAGTATGGTTCTGGACGAAGGAGACATACAAGGAACATCCATCCAGGCTGAACTTCCCTAGAGATCCTCTTATGATATCCTGGAATAAATATTTCAGAGACCACCTGGTCTGAGCAGGTCTATAACAGGAGACCCAGCCTGCAAAGGAAACGGACTAGGTATGCAGCAGAACTAGCCTTCCTACCCTTACCTACCAGTGGACAAAATTTTTAGTTTTCCTACAGGGTTAGAGGAGCAGTTAGAAGGGGCCCTTGATGCCAAGGACGATTGAAACGTCGTCGTCTCTTCAATTTCTCGTGTGTGATGTGGTCAGCATTAATGCTTTCCATAGTCAACAGTACCAAATTCTACTTTATAATTGTACATAACGTTTATGTATGTTCGATGTTATATTACAAAAAGTAATATCTAAACAAGAGGATGGGTTTTAAATACACACCCCAGCCTAGGTCCATGGGAAATAATTACGGACAAAAAAATTTAATAGTAAAATGCTGAGAACTTGAGTCGAGTCATCTTATACTACTGTTAATCCTATGCCATATATCACACTGATGTTATGAAAAAGGCATAAGGGTATTAATAATTGATAAAGGTATCATCTCGTACTACAGATGGGTCCCATGCATATTTGTATGCGGCTAGCCCATAACTTTGGATGGACAAATAGTCACAAATATTTTCTCAATTGTGTAGATAAATACATATTTACCTTCATTGTTCTCATATAAGAGCTCTTCAATAAACCAAATTATTAATTTTTCTAGCATATTCATTTTTTGTTGTTGGTGGCAATGACAAATCATATTTTGTAATTTTATTAATTAAAAAACTTCCACATAATTCAATCAATAACATCAATGTTGTTAATCAATAACATTGTGATTAACAATTCATATATATATATATATATAAGTGCGTCAATTATTAGACACTAATAATCATGAGTAAAACTGCAAAAGCAATTTCTGCAGTTCACAGTCGCAACTTTTAACATCAATGCTGTTCATGTAGTCTGTACTACTATCAACGTTCCCAGCGGTTCTGCTATCGATCTCTCTGTTAATCTCATCGCTTTTTATGTTTACGTCACTATAGATAACGATATTTTCTAGTGAAGAGTTTCTCCATGCAAAAATTTCAGCCTGTAACTCGGGTAGGCGACTGTATGAGCCGTTGTCCAGAGGGCACCGCGTGAATGGGTCGGTGGGGGACACCAGCAGCAGGTGGATCAGCGTTGATTCATCCACCACCATCTTGGACGAATGCAACAACACCGGCGCCTTCATCACTGCCTGTGTCAAGCTGTCGATGAACTTCTCCGGGCAGTCCTCGCTTGACTCCTCATGAGGTTCTGGAAAGTAGTCGAAGCAGAATCCCCACTTTGCTACCTGCTTGTTAAAGGAAGACAGGAGCTGAGCGTGGTTAAGACACAAAACTTGAAAAATAGACGAGTTGTCTGTAATTGATAATAGTTCGTAAACGTCATCCAAATGAGTGAAGAGCGAAAAGAGGCTGCTACCAGCTTTATGTCGTAACGTCGGTGTCGTTGCAACTAAAGAAGATGTAATAGCAACAAGGGAAGCTGCAGCGGCCTCAGCCAAGCCGGGAACTTCATAAGCAGTCATTGTGTATTGTGTAACCACCAGCTGCTCAAATAAGGAAATAATGTCCGAGAACGACGAAATAGTTTCAACAACATCTAAATTGCTGAGGTAATTCACTCGCGATGCTTCTGCGTGTTGCCCCAACAGCTGCACAATGTGGTTGAAAAATGATGCTTCTGGTCCAATCTTCAGACAGGTCACCTGTTGCACGGCTGCAGCTGCAAGTGCACGTGAATGACCATATTCATTAAGTTTCTCCAAAACCTTAATGAAAGGATAAGCAAGGTTCATCTCTAAGTCATCTTGCTCCAGGTGTTGCAGCTCCATGTACAGGCTATTGACGATCAATCCCTCGACAACTTGCATTCCGGAGTAGGCGTCCAGCAAGAACGTATCTGGATACATGCAAATGAATCGAAGCATTTCCAGACGCAGGTATGGGTTGGGACACAGTTTTTGATCAGTGAACATTTTGAGAACCCATGGTTTCAATAAATCATTAACTAAATATCCTAAATCCTTGTTTTCAGGCCGCCAGTGAGAAACAAGCTCGATGATTATCCACAGGACGTTTTCCCAACGACCCGTCATCTTAACCGACTTCGATCCCATGCATGAGGACAATGTTAGTGCCCCAAAAATTCCAAGATCTGCTTTATTGGCGGAAGTATCTGTTTGCTCTTCATTAATATGAAGATCGTGCACGTCTTTCTCTATAGTTTCCAAAAGATGAACTACAGAGATTTTAATGGGATCGATCTTCGACACAGCTGCGAGGAATGGCAGGAGATTAGAGGTGGTATTTTCGTTGGCCGTCATTCTTAAACGCAGATAAAGACTCTTCCGAAAAATATGTTTGAGCTACTAGATTAATAGATGATTCCCTATGACTGGGATTGCCCGAATAAGAGTCAGTTATTCCAAGTCGAGGCTATATAACCCTGGGAGGAGAAAGTGAGGTGAGATTAAATTAGTGAGGGTGAGAAGAACATAAGAATTAAGGTAACTGCAGAACGCCTATTAGCAACTCCTATTTACAACCACCCAATCTTATTCATATATATGTCTAACCTACGCTCTAAACAATCAAGGAATCCTACTTCTATTACGTTGCGCAGTAATTGGTTCCACATATCAGTGATTGGCGGGTTGGACATGTATATAAGTGGGATTGGGTGAATATAGATAGGAGCTGCCTCGTATGGGCCAATAGGCCTTCTGCAGTTGCCTTTGTTCTTATGTTCTTATATCACCAACCCTGTTACCGATCCAGTATATACTCTGGTCTTTCCTAAATCTAAACTTATTTAATTTATACTCATTGTTTCTTGCTCTATGTTGTGTTGATACTTTTAATACTCTATTAATATCCCCTTTGTTATGCACATTTATCCACTTATACACAGCTGTCATATCACTCCTAATTATTTGCCTCTCTAGAGTATGTAATTTAAGAACATAAGAATAAAAGTAACTGCAGAAGGTCTATTGGCCCATACGAGGAAGCACCTTTTTTTAACGACTCAATGCTACTCATTTACGTGTCCAAACTCACATTTTAAAAAATCAAGGAACCCCGCCACCTCTACCACCACGTAACGTGGTAATAGGATCCACAAATCAACAACCCTGTTACCGAACCAGTATTTATCCAGGCCTTTCATCAATCTAAACTTATGTAATTTATACCCATTGTTTCGTGTAATGTTTCGTTCATATCCCCTTTGTTATGCCCATCCATCCACTTGTGCACCTTTAAGCTTTGTCAATCTTTCTTTATGTGACAGGTTTCTAATTTGAGGGATTAAATTTGTCATCTAACGCTGGACACGTTCTTATGAATTTATATGGGAATTGATGTGGCACTCTATCAAAAATTTGTTTGGGGCACTGAGGATTTGTTTGTTCATGTTTAACAAATTTGCTATATTTTTATTCCAGCATAGTTGAGGCAGTTGATAGAGGTAAGGTTTGCGACGTTGTGTACCTTGACTTTAACAAAGCTTTTGATACAGTGCCACATGAAAGACTGATTAAAAAGATAGAGGCTCGTGGTATTAAGGGTGCTATATTAAGATGGATTAGAGCATGGCTATACAAAAGGAAACAGAGAGTTAGTATAAATGGGGTTAAGTCATAGTGGGAAAATGTTGTAAGTGGAGTGCCTCGAGGCTCTGTCTTGGAACCTCTGTTGTTTATAATATATATAAATGATTTAGATTCAGGTTTGAGTAGGAACATATTTGAGCAAATTTGCCGATGATACAAAAACCGGTAGGGAAATTAACACAGCAGAAGACTCACTATCACTTCAAGTTGATCTAAATAGTGTTTTGAAATGGTCAAAGGATTGGCAGATGTAATTTAATGCTGATATATGTAAAGTTCTGAAGCTATGTAATTATAATAGAGTTACAAGATACGAGCCGGATGGTGTTGAGATTGTGAAGTCGGATTGCGAAAGGTATCTGGGAGTTATGATTAGTAAGAATTTAAAACCAAAGGATCAATGCATGAATGTTCGTAATAAGGCAAATAGGACACTGGGATTTAATAATCAAAGCTTTAGTAACAAGACACCTGGTGTTGTTCTTCAGCTATATCTTTTTCTGGTTAGGCCCCATTTAACTAAAATAAATTGTTAGGAGCAAGGGAGGAATCCCGATCATAAGTGGCATAATTCCAAGGAAGGGAGTTGGAAATGAATGGTTGTTGAGGCCAACTGATGTCAATTGCCGGCTGGAAAGATATTGCAAATCAAATGCCATATCTTTCATAGATAACTGGGAATACTTCTTTGGAAGAAATGAAATGTATGTGCGGGATGGGGGTGCATCTATCGAGGGCTGGAGTTGTTGCAAACTCGTTGGAGCCAGTTGTTGGAGGCGTTTGTTTGGGTTTAAACACTTAGCAGATAGACCGATATGAAGTTTGATTGAAGCTACTCTGCCGATCTGAAGACTTCCCTGCCATACTCTCCTGGCCTCCGCCTAAGGAGAATAAACAGCACGGATGAAACATTGCAGCCGCAGCTACAGGATCTCTGGGACAAGTTCAGAGGTTATCCGGATATACGCAAAGCCAGACTAAGCTGACAACACAAACCCGAGCTCAACTCCCCGAACCTCCGACTCCAAAACAAGACGAAAAGAGATGGATCCCCCCTCGATTTTTCCCCCAGGCTTAGCAACACATCTGAAGCAGAAAATTACCTTAGTATGGTTCTGGACGAAGGAGACATACAAGGAACATCCATCCAGGCTGAACTTCCCTAGAGATCCTCTTATGATAGCCTGGAATAAATATTTCAGAGACCAGCTGGTCTGAGCAGGTCTATGACAGGAGACCCAGCCTGCAAAGGGAAGGAACTACGTATGCAGCAGAACTAGACCTTCCTTCCCTTACCTACCAGTGGAACAAATTTTTGTTTTTTTCTACAGGGTTAGAGGAGCGGTTAGAAGGGGCCCTTGATGCCAAGGACGATTGAAACGTCGTCGTCTCTTCAATTTCTCGTGTGTGATGTGGTCAGCATTAATGCTTTCCATAGTCAACAGTGCCAAATTCTACTATATAATTGTACATAACGTTTATGTATGTTCGATGGTCCACATAATTACAAAAAGTAATATCTAAACAAGAGGATGGGTTTTATCAGAGGAAGGTCACCCGCTGGGGTCACGACGGTGCTCAGGTCAGTGTGTGGGGTCACGACGGTGCTCAGGTCAGTGTGTGGGGTCACGACGGTGCTCAGGTCAGTGTGTGGGGTCACCCGCTGGGGTCACGACGGTGCTCAGGTCAGTGTGTGGGGTCTCCCGCTGGGGTCACGACAGTCCTCAGGTCAGTGTGTGGGGTCACCCGCTGGAGTCACGATGGTCCTCAGGTCAGTGTGTGGGGTCACCCGCTGTTGTTACGTCGGTCCTCAGGTCAGTGTGTGGGGTCTTCCGCTGGGGTCACGACAGTCCTCAGGTCAGTGTGTGGGGTCTCCCGCTGGGGTCACGACAGTCCTCAGGTCAGTGTATGGGGTCACCCGCTGTTGTTACGTCGGTCCTCAGGTCAGTGTGTGGGGTCACCCGCTGGGGTCACGACAGTCCTCAGGTCAGTGTGTGGGGGTCACCCGCTGGGGTCACGACTGTCCTCAGGTTAGTGTGTGGGGTCACCCTCTGGGGTCACGACGGTGCTCAGGTCAGTGTGTGGGGTCTCCCGCTGGGGTCACGACGGTGCTCAGTTTAGTGTGTGGGGTCACCCTCTGGGGTCACGACAGTCCTCAGGTCAGTGAGTGGGGTCACCCTCTGGGGTCACGATGGTCCTCAGGTCAGTGTGTGGGGTCACCCGCTGGGGTCACGAAAGTCCTCAGGTCGACCCCACAGAACTGACGTTCTTTCATTTACCTTAAGTCAACAGTTTTCAAGGAGTACTTCCTTGACCTCACACGTTTAGTACTGGAGTACTTCCTTGACTTCACACGTTTAGTACTGGAGTACTTCCTTGACCTCACACGTTTAGTACTGGAGTACTTCCTTGACCTCACACGTTTAGTACTGGAGTACTTCCTTGACCTCACACGTTTAGTACTGGAGTACTTCCTTGACCTCACACGTTTAGTACTCGAGTACTTCCTTGACCACACACGTTTAGTACTGGAGAACTTCCTTGACCTCACACGTTTAGTACTGGAGTACTTCCTTGACCTCACACTTTAGTACTGGAGAACTTCCTTGACCTCACACGTTTAGTACTGGAGTACTTCCTTGACCTCACACGTTTAGTACTAGAGTACTTCCTTGACCTCACTCGTTTAGTACTGGAGTACTTCCTTGACCTCACACGTTTAGTACTGGAGTACTTCCTTGACCTCACTTGTTTAGTACTGGAGTACTTCCTTGACCTCACACGTTTAGTACTGGAGCACTTCCTTGACCTCACTCGTTTAGTACTGGAGCACTTCCTTGACCTCACTCGTTTAGTACTGGAGTACTTCCTTGACCTCACTCGTTTAGTACTGGAGTACTTCCTTGACCTCACACTTTAGTACTGGAGTATTTCCTTGACCTCACACTTTAGTACTGGAGTATTTCCTTGACCTCACACTTTAGTACTGGAGTACTTCCTTGACCTAGTTACGTACTCCTAGCAGAATACGTATATAAATTTAAAATAACTTGTTTTGTTCCATTATATCATTGCCTGTATATGTACACACATTGTGTTTTTGGTAAATTATCGTGTGGTGTGGCAGCGTCAGTGGAGACAGGAGCGCGGTTGCTTTGCACACGTCTAATACCTGTTAGATTCGGGAAGCTGGACCTGTTCAGTTTGGAAGTTCCAGATGTCACTTTTATTTAGTATATATAATTGTTTATTTTCTGTAATTAAACAGGTGGCATTGTACTTATATATTTTGTAAGTAACTATTATCTGTAATTTGCATTCTTGTGTGTTTTGAGAACAAGTGGTTGTTCAATTAGTTTTAAATATTAAAAAGTCCTTAGTTTCCATCCCTCATCCTGGTTGAGGCAGACGGGAGAGAATTATGGGTAAGCGACAGAGCGAGAGTCAGTAGCTGAACGGGACTCGAAGGAATAACATGTGGGAGATAAGTCTGTTTACTTCTTGTTGTGCCATATTTTATTATATTATATTAAGTGAGATGACAATACTTTTGGTTTGTTGTATAAGTTAACTTTACCATCTGTGTTTTTATATTATACTGTTTTGAATATACATATTATAAGTTATATGTATAAGTCTTCAGTCCTAAGGGAGAAATACTTTTAAGTCTTAGCCTGTTATCATTCATGGGGTTATACTGGTGACCCGCTTTAGAGAGCAGCAGTGGTATCCCTAGACGTAATTAAAGCTTAGCTGCGGTAGGGTCACGAGCCGTAACGAACGATAGGTAACAAAGAGTTATGGGGGCCTGTGCCGGGAAATATTGTTCCCACTTAACCTTAATTATGCTAATCTAACCTTGCCTTCCTAGGTACCAGTGTGTCAAGTGTCTGTGTGTTTCTTAAGAACTATTCCATGTGCCAAGCAAGCCTTTCTGTGTGTCAAGTAACAACGTTTCACGATTTTGAGGTAAGTCATCCTATATATTGTTTGTGCAGTGAGGCCAAGCGAATTTTCAGTGTGGTGACAATTTTACAGTGAAGTGTAGTGCAGTGCCATTGTTTTTAATTATTGTTGTGAATCAAGTGCCAAGTGTTAGTAACGATGCAGGAGAAAGTTGCATCGTTGGTGGCTCACCCAGACTTTGAAGGGATTCAGAGCCTGAAAAAGACTGAGTTAATACAAATGGCAAATCAGTTGGATTTGACCGCCAACAATAGAATGGTTAAAGCCCAAATATTGAAAGTCATTGTGACACATTTTGTTGAGAATGGAGAGTTAGAGGAAGAAATTCTAGAGGAGCTAAGAGAGGAGTCGAGTGATCAGATGACGTTAAAGCGTCTTGAGTTAGAAGCGCAAATAGCCAATGCTAAGCTTGAAGCTCAAAAAGAACAGAAAATATTAGAGGCTGAAGCTCGTCAAAGAGAGATTGAAGCTCAACAGCAACAGAAAATATTAGAGGCTGAAGCTCGTCAAAGAGAGATTGAAGCTCAACAGCAACAGCAAATATTAGAGGCTGAAGCTCAGCAAAGGGAGCTTGAGACTAGACGTTTAGAAATTGAGGCACAGTTGCAAATAGAAGCCAAAAAAAAGCAACAATTAGAGATTCAACAACAAATGGCTGACACTAACTTCAGGCTTGAATCACAGCGTATGGCAGCTGGGCATGGAAATACTAGTAATGTTTCAATAAATAGTGATAATAATCCCATAAGGATGAATAAGTATATAGAGTTACCCAAGTTCAATGAGGAGGATCCTGAGGTTTTCTTTGCACATTTTTATAAAATTGCCATCAGTATGAACTGGCCAAGGGATCAGTGGGTAGCCATTATGCAGTCTCAATTTAAGGGGCGTAGTCAGGAGGTTTTTACATCCCTACCTGATGCTCATAGCTTTGATTACGAATTTGTAAAGAAAAGCATCTTAAATGCATACCAAATAAATCCAGAGGCACACAGGCAAAAGTTTAGGAACCTAAGGAGGGTAAGTGATCAGACAATAGCAGATTTTACTCGTCAGAAGACGAATTTTTGCAACAGATGGTTAAAGTCACTTTCAGTCACTGACTTTGATGCTCTAAAGAATCTTCTTATAATGGAAGAAGTATTGTCATGTCTCCCAGACCAGTTGTCTACTTTTATGGCAGAACAAAAGAATGTAACAGACATTTATGAGCTGTGAAAGCTCGCGAATGAGCACGAGTTGTTGACTAAGGCTAAATTTACGGGCACTTCACCTAAGCCTAGTCGTAGAGTAAATTATAATGCTCACAGAACTCCTTATCAGTATAAGTCTCCTCCTGGTGCGACAGTTACTCCCGTGAACTCTTCTCTTACTAACCCTAAGATTGTTACTCCATTGCCAGGATCATCTAAGCCTAGTAATGTTATTTCTAAACCTACAGTTGGTTCTACCAGTGTGTCCACTGTAAGGTCTTGTTCCCATTGTAAGAGAAAAGGCCATGGAATTAATTCCTGTTTTATATTGCACCCTGAGTTACGACCAACTGGTCTCATTTATTGCAGAGGTGTGCAAAATAAACTTACTAATAAACATGTAACTGTAAACCCCAATTGGGTGAAACAGTATTCACCATATATGTCTTCAGGTGAAGTTTTGTGTATTAATGGGAAGTGGAAGCCAGTGGTTATTCTTCGTGATACAGGTGCTTCCCAAACCATAATTTCATCCAGTATTCTTTCTGATGTTGAACAGAGAGAGACTGGAAAGTTTGTTGTTCTTCAGAGTGTTGCAGGATGTAAAACTGTACCTCTAATAGACATTAATTTCAGATCCACCATTACACCACGTTTATGCACTGTGGGTGTTAGTACACAGTTGCCCATCCCAGGTGTGGATGTTATGTTGGGTAATGATGTGGCCATAAATCATGTTGTGGGTGAGATTGATCCCCGTTTGTGTAAACAGCCAGTTGCAGACCATGTTTATTCTACCTGTGCTGAAGTTAGTTCTATGAATGAACCTGTTGTAGAAGATGGTTTTGTCCATTCTACCTGTGCTGATGTCAGTACTAATATAAATCCAGTTGTCAGTTCTGATGTTACTCAAGCATTTGTTCCAGTAACCAGTACCCCTTCAGTGGAGAAGTGGGATGTGTTTGTTCCAGATTCCTGTGTGGCCGATTTAGTTGTTGAGAGTAAGCCTGATACTATGACTCTGTTTTATTCCAATGAATTGGGAAAGGATGTCCATGTACCATTGTCTTGCCCGCTCACGACGAACGTTGTGCCAGGAGTTGAGAGAAACTTAAAAGCCACGACTCTGTATTCCAGCCAAGTGAATGGTTTAGGACAAGATGTCGGGTTGGCAGAAGTATTCCCGCTCACTCCAAGTTTAGAATCAGTTGTCGAGAGTAAGTCTGTTGTAGAGGCCCCGCCTCACCCTAGTCAAGGTGATATAATAGGGGAGGAGGTCAAACTACCTGTTACTTGCCCGCTCGTTTCAGATTCCCTTAATTTAAGTGCATTGAGTAGAACTGACCCTAAGATTTCAGAGAGAAGCCAGGAGACAGTCTGTACTGTAGATCCAGTTTTGGAGAGCGTGGGAAAGCAGCCAGAGGATCAGCTTCTGTTGAGTAGATGGAGACCCATTGAGCCTCCCTCTGCAGTTGTCTGTGAGGATGTGACCCAGCTTAGTAGTGTTATTACTGATTATGAGCAGACAGTACTCCAAGCAGCTCCAGAAGTCATGGGAGGAAATTTTGGTAAAACAATTGAGAGTGGTAAAGTAGCATTTGGATCTAAGTTGCGGAGTTGTGATTCTTATTCCATGTGGAGTAAGTATTTCTCATTGTGTACATTGAGTCAGAGTGTGTGTAGGATGTTGAAATCTACTTTTATTCTGCAGGAGCCATTTTCTTGTGAAGTGATGGACTGTGGGACATCTTTGTCAAGCCTTGTGGTGGAGCAGAGAGAGTTTACTCAAGTAGGTTGTGCAACCAGTAGTTCTGAGGAAGTGGTGAGTTATGCTAGAGCAGTGTCTCTATATTCAGATCCAATTAATTTTAATGCACGAGTGATAAAAGTGTATGTTCCACTCCAGTGTGGTGTTGACTTTCAGAGTCATATTGGAGTTGATTTTCAGAATCATATTGTGGGTGAAGGATTAAATCATACTGGGGAGCAGATGTTTGAGGCTCCAGGTGTGTATTTCAAGTTGGGGGATAAGGTTTTCCTACCTAGAGTTAATCATTGTGAAGGGTTTCAGATTGTCCTTGGGTGTTTCCCAGGTAATCTGCTGTGCATCTTCAAGATGTTAAGACCCTTAAACCTCTTGGTTGATTGGTTATCATCAGACGTAAATCACTTGGGAAGTGATGGTGAGGGTTGTAAAGTTTCCGGCATGTTTTATTTAGTCTTTTGGCAGACTAGACGGTTGATGAAAGTGTGTGTTGTGTTCAAGTTCACCATCAGGGGGTGTGAACTTGTCTTCGGAGTTATGATTGAGATATGGAGCCTAGGCATATGCCTGTTTTCTTTCACTGATCGTTATGACAGAGTTATGAGGCAATTGATTTCTGTGTTCCTTATGGATCATCTGAGTCAGTTCGATCAGGTAGTCTTTCCACTTATCTTGGGTTGCATTTCTTGGTTTGAAGGTCAAAGGTTTGCTAAGTCGGTGTCTTGTGTTTCGGAAGGTTCTATGAATGGGAAAGTCTTAAACATAATTGTGAGGTTTAATGCTAATTTCTCTAATTTTAGTATCCATTGGGCGAGAGTATGTGTTCCACAGAGGATCCAGAGTGATGAAGAGCAGATGTCTGTGTCAGAGCATACCCAGGAGACGTCCCAAATCTTCTCAACATCCAGTCAGCTTCAATTAAGCAGTTCAGCTCCAGAAAAGGGGAGTAATGGGAAATGGAGTCTGTCTTGGAAAAATTCACCATGTGGAAAAGGGATCATCACATGGAAATACGGAACTGATCTTAGAGGAAGAGTAGAAACAAATGAAAAGCTAAATTGCCATGATAACTGTGTGAAAGCAGCTACCTTTATTGACAATTCTATTCATGCTACTAATGATAATGTTGTAGATAGGAGTGTGAAATATGATCTGAAACAAAGTGAAATAAATGAGATAGTACCTTGGAGAGATAAATTTGCATACTCCAGTGACACCTATGTAGAACATAGTCATAAGACTGAAATTTCTGAGTTTCCTGTAAGACTATATTTGGAGTGTTTTCATTTTTGTCCAGAGATGTGTTCTAATTACTTTTACATGGTTGGTGTAATTAATACCATAAATCTCAAGTGTCATACATTTTACTTTGAAAAAATGCCATTGATCTTCAATCTATTGCATTTTTTTTCTTGGAGGTGGAAGTGTTACGTACTCCTAGCAGAATACGTATATAAATTTAAAATAACTTGTTTTGTTCCATTATATCATTGCCTGTATATGTACACACATTGTGTTTTTGGTAAATTATCGTGTGGTGTGGCAGCGTCAGTGGAGACAGGAGCGCGGTTGCTTTGCACACGTCTAATACCTGTTAGATTCGGGAAGCTGGACCTGTTCAGTTTGGAAGTTCCAGATGTCACTTTTATTTAGTATATATAATTGTTTTTTTTCTGTAATTAAACAGGTGGCATTGTACTTATATATTTTGTAAGTAACTATTATCTGTAATTTGCATTCTTGTGTGTTTTGAGAACAAGTGGTTGTTCAATTAGTTTTAAATATTAAAAAGTCGTTAGTTTCCATCCCTCATCCTGGATGAGGCAGACGGGAGAGAATTATGGGTAAGCGACAGAGCGAGAGTCAGTAGCTGAACGGGACTCGAAGGAATAACATGTGGGAGATAAGTCTGTTTACTTCTTGTTGTGCCATATTTTATTATATTATATTAAGTGAGATGACAATACTTTTGGTTTGTTGTATAAGTTAACTTTACCATCTGTGTTTTTATATTATACTGTTTTGAATATATATATTATAAGTTATATGTATAATTCTTCAGTCCTAAGGGAGAAATACTTTTAAGTCTTAGCCTGTTATCATTCATGGGGTTATACTGGTGACCCGCTTTAGAGAGCAGCAGTGGTATCCCTAGACGTAATTAAAGCTTAGCTGCGGTAGGGTCATGAGCCGTAACGAACGATAGGTAACAGACCTCACACTTTAGTACTGAAGTGCTTCTCGTGGATTATTTTTGGAATAATTTTGTTGTGGATTATTATGGAGGGATATTTTGGTGGATTATTTTGAAGGATTATTGCATTAGATCATTTTTGAGGTATATTGAAGTGGATTATAAGTAGGATTATGGTGCTGGATTATTGTGGTGGATTATTTTAGAGGGTGTTTGTGTTTGATTATTATAGAGGGTGTTTGTGTTTGATTATTATAGAGGGTTATCGTTGTGGATTATTCTCATGGATATTATGAAAAGTTATTGTGGTGGATTATTATTGTGAGTTATTGTGGTGGACTATTTGGTTGTTCAGGCGAGTCACCTGAGAAGGTGAATAAATACTGGGTTGAGGACTTTATTAATAAGGAAGAGTCAAGGTCAGTGTGTGTGGTCACCCTCTGGAGTCACGATGGTCCTCAGGTCGACCCCATATCTTAGCTTGATCTCTTCCTTTTACCTTAAGTCAACATTTTATTATAATTTCCAAAAACAGATAATAAACTCAGCAACCGACATAAACAGATGAAACATAAAGTCACCTCAGAAGTTTGGCCTCAGTAACAATGAACTAGCCTAATAACCTTTTCATAATTACCTGATGTAATAACCAACTACAACAATTAGTTTGTGTAAATGATCAAACGTAACAATCAGTTGTTAAACTCTCCCTAGTGACCTGTTATAATAACCCACCTCAATAATCAGCCTCAATAATCAGCCTCAATATCCTGAATGAACAGCAAGCTAGTATAACAACCTGCAATTATAACTTGCACTAAATACCTACGAGAAGAGTCTGTTGTCATAATAATTCACAATAATAACCTAAAATAATAGTCTGTTGTAATAATATACCGGAGCTATAACCTATATCAACAGCCTAAGGGAGCCGGTCGGCCGAGCGGACAGCACACTGGACTTGTGATCCTGTGGTCCCGGGTTCGACCCCGGGCGCTGGCGAGAAACAATAGGCAGAAGTTTCTTTCACCTTATGCCCTTGTTACCTAGCAGTAAATAGGTACCTGGGTGTTAGTCAGTTGTCACGGGCTGCTTCCTGGGGGTGGAGGCCTAGTCGAGGACCGGGCCGCGGGGACACTAAAGCCCCGAAATCATCTCAAGATAACCTCAAGATAACCAGAAGAAATTTCGAAATCAAATATTATACTAAGTATCTGTTGTTGTTTGAGATTCATCTACTCGGAACAAAAAGTTCCAAGTAGCACGGGCTATGGCGAACCCGTAGTGGACATTATATATTAAGTATCATTTAAATCCAAAATTATGTCTTTTATTTTGAGTCACTTCTAATTATTATTGAAGCCAAACTTCTGAGGTGACTTTATGTTTCATCTGTTGTTCAGGACTTTATTCAACATGTTCGGTTGCTGAGTTTATTACGTGTTTTGGGAAATTATAGTAAAATGTTGACATAAGGTAAAAGGAAGAGCTTTTACACTTATGGGGTCGACCTGAGGGCCGTCGTGACCACAGCGGGTGACCCCACACACTGACCATGACTCTTCCTGATTAGTCAAGACTCACCGAGTATTATATAGCAGTCCGTCCACTTAAGGTTTCCCAACGTCAAGAAACTGTCGTACTAAAGTTCCATTAACCTAACCTACCAGAGGACCCAAAACAGAAAACGGGAGAGTATGAAAATTTCGCGAGCCGCTACTATAATCAAGTACGAAATTTGTTAGCTATAGGTAGATTACACATCCTTATGCGACGTTCTATTGATTGACTGATTGATGAAGATTAAGTCACCCAAGAGGTGGCACGGGCATGAATAACCCGTAAGTGGTACAATTTTTTTTCTCAGTATTCTGAGGTTGCATTTAACCATCAAGCTGTTATTGCGGGGTAGGATACTGCTTCACAGTCTTTATGAGGGTGTCCAGCTGCTGGACACCTTTGTTGACCAGGAGAGTGGCTGTATTGATGGCTTCAGGGTGGCCACTGCATGATTGCAGGAACTCTTAAAGCTCTTCTAAGGTCATTGGTTGCTTCACATTCCAGAAGATAGTGAAGTAATGGCTTTTCTGTGACAGTTTGGCAGAAGATGCACTCTCTCTGTCGGGGTTCACCAATCTCCCAGTTGCATCTGTAACCTAGACGTAGTCTATATAACCTAACTACTATTTCCCTGTGGATTCCTTTTGGGATATTTAACCTTTCTAATTTGGTTGCCTGAAGATACCATGTTGCAGATGGCGAACCTTCAGCTATTCTCTGGTGCAGGTAGGCTTTGTTGAGGTGTGAGAGTTTTTTGGTGATGATGTTTTTTATGTTCTCGAGGCTGGGTGACGTTCTATTTGGAGGACGGGTTGTATATAGACCTTCACTTCAACACTAAGTGACACTAAGAACCTTTATCTGAAGGAAGTGATAACCATTAAGGAGTGAAAACTGTCCTCAAGTACTTATGAGAAAAGTCTTAATAAAAGACTCCTGTTATTTTAAGAATGAAAACGTTGACTCGTGTCAAGACTGTTATGACCTCTGGGTCATCAGAGGTCACCAGTGTGTTTACTTATGTTGGCATTAATCAACGGTTGCACTGTAGATATCACGTGATCATGTATACTTTGTAGCTTGCTTACCACGTGGTCATGTATACTGTAGAGCTGACCTGACAGCCACGTAGTCATGTATACTGTAGAGCTGACCTGACAGCCACGTAGTCATGTATACTGTAGAGCTGACCTGACAGCCACGTAGTCATGTATACTGTAGAGGTGGCCTGACACCCACGTGGTCATGTATACTGTAGAGGTGGCCTGACAGCCACGTAGTCATGTATACTGTAGAGATGACCTGACAGCCACGTAGTCATGAATACTGTAGAGCTGACCTGACAGCCACGTAGTCATGTATACTATAGAGGTGGCCTGACACCCACGTAGTCATGTATACTGTAGAGCTGACCTGACAGCCACGTAGTCATGTATACTATAGAGGTGGCCTGACACCCACGTAGTCATGTATAATGTAGAGGTGGCCTGACAGCCACGTAGTCATGTATACTGTAGAGCTGACCTGACAGCCACGTAGTCATGTATACTGTAGAGCTGACCTGACAGCCACGTAGTCATGTATACTGTAGAGCTGACCTGACAGCCACGTAGTTATGTATACTGTAGAGGTGGCCTGACACCCACGTGGTCATGTATAATGTAGAGGTGGCCTGACACCCACGTAGTCATGTATACTGTAGAGCTGACCTGACAACCACGTGGTCCTGAGAAGCTCTTGCAACCAAAAGTTCATATTTTGTGGAATTGGCTTCTCTGGCAACGATGTTGTCATGTATACTCTGGAGATGTTAACCTAGTAACGATGTTGTCATGTATACTCTGGAGATGTTAACCTAATAACGATGTTGTCATGTTTACTCTGGAGATGTTAACCTAGTAACGCTGTTGTCATGTATACTCTGGAGATGTTAACCTAGTAACGATGTTGTCATGTATACTCTGGAGATGTTAACCTAGTAACGATGTTGTCATGTATACTCTGGAGATGTTAACCTAGTAACGATGTTGTCATGTATACTACAAAGATGCTTGTCTGAAAACTACATTGTATTGTACACAGCGAAGCTGGCATGTCTGGCAACCACGAAGTTCTCAATATTGTGGAACTGCTTGTCTGGTAAACCAAGAGGTCAGGTACACTGTGATGTTGGTTTACCTGGCAAGTGACATCAAGTCAGCTTATAGAGTGGGTACGAAGTCATCTGGTTCAAATAACAGAAAAATTCGTGTGAAATTAGATAGCTGCTCCCGCAAGTCAGACCTTATCACTGCTGCAGTCGCTAAGAAATCCAATGATTATGTGAACGAATGTCTAACCAGATTCAGACAAAATCTCATATTTAAACTACGTGGAATCTGCAAAAGATCCCCTGCTATTAAACATTGTTTTGTGCGAGATGGTAAAATAATAGCTAGGAAGACTGACTCTGGAAAAACTTATGTCATAACCACTGAGGCACACCTCACTTCTTTCCTGGATGACTGTGGGATAACAGCGGAATAACCAGAACATAATTTGTAGTCTCACATACAACCAAAGTGTACTTAAGCTCTGCCTTTTTTATTTTTATTTTTTTTTTGTTATCTTTGTTGTTGACATTTCTTGTTTTTTACTCTTAATTATTTGTTCTTAGTTAATCCCCTTGTCACTGAACCTAAGGTTCTTTATTTCCCTGTTATATTTAAAGCACCTTTGAATTTGTTTCTTAGTAATCATTTATTGGAATTAATTAATAGTATAATTGTTTATATAATCATCTACCTCAGAATCATAGTAAAATCTTCTACATAAATATACTCTCACCCTGTTTATTTTTACACTTAGATTTATATTAGAGTAAATTTCTAGAATTACTTAGATATAAATATATCTAAGTAAAAAAATAAATATGTCATTTATTTTTTTGGGAATTATCTATTTGAGCTCACTTTGTTTTCTTAGGTTCATACTAATTATAGGATTTTAACTAACCATTACTAAGCTAACTTTAGGATCATTTTACTTTATGATTATTATTTTTCTTATTATTTTTTATTTTACATTTATATTGTCAGTCTTTACTGATTTTTTGTTTTTTCTTTTATCTAACTTCTGTGTCCTTCCTGGCTATCTATTGGATCTTTATTTTACTGCTAATTTGTTACTATTTTATGTGTATTTGCTTCTATTCTTGTGTTTTGCTATAATTACTTTGTTTTTACAGCATATTTAGTATTTAACTGTTTCTGTAATTGTTTTTCTTATTGTATCGTGATCCCTCTGCATTTCCATGCACACTGATATTGATCCTGATCAAAATCTTCTGTCTCATATCTACACCAACCAGCACATTGATCATCATTATTGCAAGTATTACACAGAACACCAGGCAAAAAACAAACTCCAAAATAGTGCCTTCTTATCAGTTTACAACCAAAATGTTAGATCACTTGGTAAACATTTTGAAGATTTAAATGCATTACTCACAGCACTAGGTACTAACTTATCGTTCATTATTTTAACAGAAACTTGGCTAAATAAAGACTATACCCAACTCTACAATTTAGTTGGTTATAAAGCCATTCACAACTGTAGGCCTAATAAAAAAGGTGGGGGCACAGATATATATTACCGAAATACATTTATCTGCAACAGTGTCATTAGTGATAGAGATGACTACTGTGAATATACTTTTGCTCAGTTTACAATTAAATCCCTCAAATCCTCCTTAACTATTGGAGCCATCTATTGATTTCCCAATACTAACATAGCTTCATTCTCAGATAACCTAAGGAATCTTATTATAAACAACAATCTCAACAAAAACAACATCATTCTGGGAGGAGACTTCAATATTGACCTGGGTCAACAAAATTGCCCTCAACTTGACTATTTCCTCAACAGCATGAACTCCTGTATGCTAATCCCCACAATCACGAAACCTACCCGAGTCACTCAAACATCAGCCACTACTTTGGATCACATATGGACTAACATAACAGCTCCCCTTGTATCTGGTATAATCTACGACAGAACAAGTGACCACTTTCCTACCTTTCTCATAGCGAACATGGACATTACACCACCAAAAAGCAAGAAACTTACATTCAGGTTACACAGTGAATCAGCTTTAGGCAATCTTACAAATGCACTTCACAATATTAACTAGGATTCTGAATTCAATAATACTCAGGATATAAATTCATTAGCTAACCTCTTCCTCTCCAAACTCTAAGCCTTTACAACCTTAATTGTCCCCTTCTTACATAGCAAGTAACTGACAAAAGATTAAACAATCCATGGCTCACAAGTGGCATTCTCAACTCAATCAACAAGAAACATGAATATGAAAAGAAACTCAGGATTGGCCTAGTTTCAAAGGAAGTAGTTAAAAGGTATTCATCAATGCCTAACAGTATCATAAGAAAGGCAAAACTTTGCCTTTCTGGCTGGCATGTCTGGCAACCACGAAGTTCTCAATATTGTGGAACTGCTTGTCTGGTAAACCAAGAGGTCAGGTACACTGTGATGTTGGTTTACCTGGCAACCACATGTTTATGTTACCTGTAGAAGCCCTCGTCTGGCAGTCACATTCTCAGGTATACTGTGGAGTTGTCAGTCTAACAACCTGCGAACATAACCAGACCTTATAACCTGTTCCTATAACATAACTAATAACTAAAAGTTATAAATAGCAGAAATTATTTGCCCAAATAACTTGTAAAATTCTTGCTGGTCCTTTCGCAATATTTTGCTGTAACAGCCTGCAAAAATTGCTTATAATAATTACTACAATAACAGCCTTCAATTAGTACTCGCAGTAATAACATTCTGAAATATTTTTTCTCAAGAGAATGATTAAAGTTATAAGGTCATCCTGTCCTGATAACCTCACTAAAACTTTACAATAATAGCCTGTTGTAAAATAACCCTAAATAAACACGTACTGTAATAGGCAGGCGATGAGTCACAATAACGTGGGTAAAGTATGATGACCAGACCACACACTAGAATGTGAAGGGACGACGACGTTTCGGTCCGTCCTGGACCATTCTCAAGTCGACTTGAGAATGGTCCAGGACGGACCGAAACGTCGTCGTCCCTTCACATTCTAGTGTGTGGTCTGGTCATCACGTACTGTAATACCCTTTTGTAACAATAACACTTATTAATAACCTATGTTACGAATCCATATATTTGATTCTAACATTCATCATGATAAATATGTCTGTCCATTATTTTTCTTCCTAAGTTATTTAAATAAAAGATTGTATCCAGTTGTGTTCCAGTATATATATGTTTAATTTAAATGTAGCATGCTGTAGTGTGCTGTATTGAATATTTTGTTAATGCTCTTGCATGTTCATTCCTGTGGGGGGAGACTGTGGCATCTCATGGAGGTTGACCATATTTGGGATGTTTCAGTATGCCTGCAGTGTATCAAGCTAGCGTCACTTATTCACCCTTGTAATTAATCTTGTTTATTGAATGTACTTAATTTCTTATTTACACCTTAGCAGTGTTAGAGGCATATAAGTTAGTTGTAATTATGTTCTTTAGTATTACTCTCTGATAGCAAAGTATCTAGAGGTTTCATGTGGGCTTTATAGTTGATAACTTGTAGACGCCATGCCGTGCATGCTCGAGCAACGCAGTCGCGGGGGTGGAACTGGCGGGCATGGACGTGTTGGGAGTTAATTAACTCCCAACACGTCCATGCCCGCCAGTTCCACCCCCGCGACTGCGTTGCTCGAGCATGCACGGCATGGCGTCTACAAGTTATCAACTATAAAGCCCACATGAAACCTCTAGATACTTTGCTATCAGAGAGTAATACTAAAGAACAACAGACTTAAGTCTGTGGTCCCTGTTATTGCTCAATAACATAGTTGATTTCCTGGTTAGACCATTATGTGCATACCAATCTATCCATTTAAGTCGTAATATATTGACCAGTGCTTGTATAATCAATTTTTTTATTATATAAGAACTGATAATATAATCAGTGCTTGTATATAAGCACTTATAAGCACTGTATATATAATGTAAATCTATCTCAATTTTTAAGAAAAGAGATAGATCACTTTCGTCAAACTATCGGCCAATTAGCCCTAACGTCTATTGCGGGAAAGTTACTTGAATTGATAATTGCAAATATAATTCGTCTTCATCTTCAAAAACATAAATTAATAAATGAGTCGCAACATGGTTTTATAAATGGCCGTTCATGTTTAACAAATTTGCTATCTTTTTATTCCAGCATAGTTGAGACAGTTGATAGTGGTAAGGATTGTGATGTTGTGTACCTTGACTTCAGCAAAGCTTTTGATACAGTGCCACGTGAAAGACTGATAAAAAAAAATGGCTCATGGTATTGGGGGTGCTATATTAAGTTGCATTAGGGTATGGCTATTCCAAAGGAAACAGAGAGTTAGTATAAATGGCGTTAAGTCAGAGTGGGATAATGTTGTTAGTGGAGTGCCTCAAGGCTCTGTCCTGGGACCTCTGTTGATTATAATATATATAAATGATTTAGATTCAGGTTTGAGTAGCAACATTTGCAAATTTGCCGATGAAACAAAAATCAGTAAGGAAATTAACATGGAAGAAGAATCACTATCACTTCAGGTTGATCTAAATAGGGTTTTGAAATGGTCAAAAGGTTGGCAGATGCAGTTTAATGCTGATAAATGTAAAGTTCTGAGGCTAGGTAATGAGGATAAAGTTGCAAGATACGAGCTAGATGGTGTTGAGATTGCAAAGTCGGATTGCGAAAGGGGTCTTGGAGTTATGATTAGTAAGAATTTAAAAGTCTCCGTGGCAGTCTCCGTGGTGTAGTGGTAAGACACTCGCCTGGCGTTCCGCGAGCGCTATGTCATGGGTTCGTATCCTGGCCGGGGAGGATTTACTGGGCGCAATTCCTTAACTATAGCCTCTGTTTAACGCAACAGTAAAATGTGTACTTGGATGAAAAACGATTCTTCGCGGCAGGGGATCGTATTCCAGGGACCATAGGATAAAGGACTTGCCCGAAACGCTACGCGTACTAGTGGCTGTACAAGAATGTAACAACTCTTGTATATATCTCAAAAAAAAAAAAAAATCAGTGCATAAATGTTCGTAATAAGGCAAATAGGACACTGGGATTTATTAATCGAAGTGTTAGTAACAAGACACCTGGCGTTATCCTTCAGCAATATCTTGCTCTGGTTAGGGCTCATTTAGATTTAGCAGTTCAGTTTTGGTCGCCGTACTATAGAATGGATATAAATTCACTTGAACGTGTCCAGCGTAGAATGACTAAGTTAATTCCCCGAATTAGAAATCTTTCTTATGAGGAAAGATTAACAAAGCTTAAATTGCATTCACTGGAAAGGCGAAGAGTTAGGGGTGACTTGATGGAGGTATACAAGTGGATGAATGGACATATCAAGGGGATATTAATAGGGTATTAAAAGTATCAACACAAATTAATATCAACATAAATTAATAATTGAGTCGCAGCATGGTTTTATAAATGGCCGTTCATGTTTAACAAATTTGTTATCTTTTTATTCTAGCATTGTTGAGGCAGTTGATAGTGGTAAGGATTGCGATGTTGTATACCTTGACTTTAGCAAAGCTTTTGATACAGTGCCACATGAAAGACTGATTAAAAAGATAGAGACTCATGGTATTGGGGGTGCTATATTAAGCTGGATTAAGGTATGGCTTTACCAAAGGAAACAGAGAGTTAGTATAAATGGAATCAAGTCAGAGTGGGAAAATGTTGTAAGTGGAGTGCCTCAAGGCTCTGTCCTGGGACCTCTGTTGTTTATAATATATATAAATGATTTAGATTCAGGTTTGAGTAGCAACATTTGCAAATTTGCCGATGATACGAAAATCGGTAGGGAAATTAATTCGGAGGAGGACTCACTATCACTTCAAGTTGATCTAGATAGGGTTTTGAAATGGTCAAAGGATTGGCAGATGCAGTTTAATGCAGATAAATGTAAAGTTCTGAGGTTAGGTAATGATGATAGAGTTACAAGATACGAGCTAGATGGTGTTGTGATTGCGAAGTCGGATTGCGAAAGGGATCTGGGAGTTATGATTAGTAAGAATTTAAAACAAAAGGATCAATGCATAAATGTTCGTAATAAGGCAAATCGGACACTTGGATTTATTAATCGCAGCGTTAGTAACAAGACACCTGGTGTGGTTCTCAAGCTATATCTTGCTCTAGTTAGGCCCCATTTAGATTATGCAGTTCAGTTTTGGTCGCCATATTATAGAATGGATATAAATTCACTTGAACGTGTCCAGCGTAGGATGACTAAGTTAATTCCCCAAATTAGAAATCTTTCATATGAAGAAAGATTAACAAAGCTTAAGTTGCATTCACTGGAAAGGCGAAGAGTTAGGGGTGACATGATAGAGGTTTACAAGTGGATGAATGGACATAACCGGGGGGATATTAATAGGGTATTAAAAGTATCAACACAGGACAGAACACGAAACAATGGGTATAAATTGGATAAGTTTAGATTTAGGAAAGACTTGGGTAAATACTGGTTCAGTAACAGGGTTGTTGATTTGTGGAACCAATTGCCGCGTAACATTGTGGAGGTGGGGTCCCTCGATTGTTTCAAGCACGGGTTGGACAAGTATATGAGTGGGATTGGGTGGTTATAGAATAGGAGCTGCCTCGTATGGGCCAATAGGCCTTCTGCAGTTACCTTTGTTCTTATGTTCTTATGTTCTTAAACAGAACACGAAACAATGGTATAAATTTTAAAAATTTAGATTTAGGAATGACTTGGGTAAATACTTCTTCAGTAACAGGGTTGTTGATTTGTGGAACCAATTACCACGTAACGTCGTTGTAACAAACTAGGCTGTTGTAAGAATTATCCAGAGGGGTTTATCGACAAAAGAGAATGGGAAGCTGAGCCGCATGGTGACCTGACCCCCAGGGGAATTCGCGGTGGAAATAACCGACGCTTTGTTCATATCTGCGTATAATGAATCATCCTATAGTATTCAGTAATTTAGAGAAAATTAGCCTTTATTCATTTTGCATTAAAATTGTATTGTATAATAGTACTGGGTACAATATCAAGAGTATTCTAATTATTGAGTTTAAGTCACCATCAGTGACGTCACGAATCAGATCTAACTTTTGAGGCGGAGTGACCGGCGGTCATAGGTCAGCAGGGTTGACATGTCTAATATTTCTCAAAGTTTTAATAACCATTTTTGTGATCGGGAACAGCTCTGCCGTTAGATGTTTGTAATTTAATTCAGTAAAATAATTCAACCAGTCTGGATCAATTCAGTATAAACAGAGGATAATTGTTATAACTTAACCGTGCTAAAGTAACTGGGTAAGCGATGCGGAACAATACAAGGTTCTAGTCTGGGCTAGGCCAGACGAGGACAAGTCAGTGTGGTCACGGAAGCAGCTAGGAGAGGTCAAACATCTTACCTCTCCCCAAGAACAGGCCCAACACCTAGAACTGTGGTCGCCCAAGGTATAGTTGCTATTGTTAAGTATAGAAATAGTCTCATTTGCCACTCAGGTCAAGTAGGGAGTGTTAAATTGATAGGGAGTGAACATATTTAGATTTTGTTTTAGTTTTCTTTTAATAAATTAAATTTGTTATTAATTTGCATTTTATTGTTTCCATGTGTTTTATGTGTATACTTGTCCTGGTCACGTGGTCCACACGAGGCAGAGTTGCATTGGGCGCCGATTCTAACATCGAATCGGAATTATCATTACCGTGTAATTTATTCCACACTCAAGGTCATCGTTTATAGTGGGGATCAAGCCCTTAGGTTGATTAATTAGCGTGATCGATCCAGACCTCGATCATTGCTCTTGTATTACTGGTCTGGTGGTGGCAGCAGAGGTGACTCTAGGGTTTTGTTCAGAGCTTAGGTCACGTCATACTGGGTGTAGAATCCTAAGTCGGTCAATCGTCTTAGGACCACGTGGCGCGGAGTTGGCTTTGGTAAAAGTTTTGGAGTCCCTTGGTTTAGAAATAAAAGTAAGAATACGGGTAGAGGGAGTAGAAAGAAGGAAGCAAAGAGAGAGGAACTCAAACCCGTGTTACATCGTTGAGGTTAGGTCCCTTGATTGTTTCAAGTGTGGGGTGGACATGTATATGAGTGGGATTGAGTGGTCATAAATAGGAGCTGTCTCGTATGCGCCAATAGGCCTTCTGCAGGTACCTTTATTCTTATGTTCTTATAATGATATTGTGTTGTATTCTGATGCAATAATATTTCTAGCTGCCTGTATATATTTACATGTTCATTTATATATTTATATATGTCCATTTATATATTTATATGTTCTTTGTTACCCTTACTTAATGGTTACCCTTAATGGAATAACATTATTATAGCAATAATGGAAGGATTAGTGAAGGATTTGATGAATCTAGTTGGAACTCTGAGAGCAGAGATGAATTCCCTATGGGAGGAGGTACGACAGCTGAAACATCGGGAAGAAATGAAGGAGGAGACCAATATTAACAAGACCTCGTCGTGGAAAGTCGTTAAGGTCAGGGGTCTTAAGAAGACCTTGACAAGGCCGCCTACAGACGCCCTAAGGACCTCAAATTCATTTGCCGTGTTGGAAGACGAGTGCTGTGGTGAGAATGCAGTTCACTCGAAACGGAAATCAACGAAGAGCAATGAAGCACAGGCCCCTCAAAGTGCTCAGAAAGTTAAGGAGGTACCTAAACGAATTTTGGTTGTGGGAGATTCCCAGGTGAGGTATTTAGACAGGACGTTTTGTGCCAGAGATAATGGAAACAGGTTAAGGGTCCGCTATCCGGGAGCTGGAATTGGAGATATTGTTGACAGTATGAAAGATATTATGAGGGGAAATGGGAACAAACCCATTATTTATATTAGTGCGGGGTGTAATGATGTTGGACGAGTTAGGAGTGAGGAACTGATAAAGAAATTTAACAAAGCCATGGAATTGGTTAGGAGCAAGGGAGGAATCCCGATCGTATGTGGCATTCTTCTGAGAAAGAGTGTGGGGAATGAATGGTTGTCGAGGGCACTTGTTGTCAATTGCCGGCTGGAAAGATATTGCAAATCAAATGCAATATCTTTCATAGACAACTGGGAACACTTCTATGGAAGAAATGAAATGTATGCTCGTGATGAGGTACATCTATCGAGAGCTGGGGTTGTTACTGTTGCGAACTCGTTGGAACCAGTGGTTAGAGGTGTTTGTTTGGGTTTAAACTGTTAGTATATAGGGGTATGGGAATTGATAGGGAGGAAGGAGGTAATAAAAGTATGTGTTTGTTGGGGAAACAAATTGGCAAAATTATCAGAGCAAGAGAAGGGCCTCAAAATAACAATTTACTTAGGGTATATTACACTAACAGTAGAAGTCTAAGAAATAAAATAAAGGAATTGAATGCTCTTGTCTGCACAGAAAAAATACATATTATCGCGCTTACCGAAACGTGGATGAATGTAGAAAATTGAGAACTATTAGCTGAATATCAAATAAATGGATTTAAACTATTTCACACAGATAGATATATAGTAACACACTTAAGAATTATTCAGTAATAAATACAAACTCGTCCTTCACCTATGGTAAAGGAAAGTCAACTTGGAAGGATTCAATTTACATGAGATTAAGATTAGGATACAAATATATCTGGCAATACGGAGTTGATGTCAGTGAAAAAGATAAGGATTGTAAATTATGTAGTATGCCGCAGGCCCACACCTTAGAACATTATGTATTAGAGTGTCAACTTATTGATAACTATTGAAATAAGGAAATAAGTAATGTACCACATCAAATTGTTTGTATGTGTGATAATGGTATGATAGACAGTATACTTAGGAGCTACAAAAATTTTGCCCCAAGAGTGTAACAATTAGATGCTGTACTTACTATATTAACCTGCAATGTTAAATGGGATTCTTGTAATGTTAATTGTCTATTTGTACTTACTGAATTTGTGCGCCCCTTGAGGGACTTGCAGTAGAGGGGGTAGAAATAGCCAAAGTTACTCTATCCCTTTGAAATGTATTTTTGTCTTGTCTCAATAAACATACTTGAACTTGAACTGTAAATATTTGTGGCTTCCTGACCATAAAGTTACCGCCGCAGTCGAGGGTAAGAGACCGGATGTACCCAGTATACAAGCCGCACTAGCTATTAGTTCATAAAAGCTGACAACTTACCCAGATAAACATTACTTCCTAATTATATATATATGCAAATAATACAATTGAAATGTTTAAAACGTGGTTATATATATGTATCATGTGGACAGTTTTTAATGTAATTTTTTCTCCTGATTTTGGGTTCTTTATTATGCTTCATCTTGAGGCAAAGCCCAATACCTTACGCCATATTGATGCTCTGTCCACAGATCATTCTCTCTCTCTCAAATCATATACATTGATGGTTTTCTACACCGCCCCACGGGTGCAGCTGCAAGTGCAGTTGCCTCTACCCATCAAACAGAACTATTTGCCTTGCTTGTTACACTAAAATGTGTACAAGTGTGTGTGTCTATGTATGTATTAACACGATGTACTGATCGGGGTGAGAATAGCTTGAGCTACCTCATCCCTTTGTGAATATTTTACCTCAATAAACTTATTTCAATTTCAATTTCAATTCAAGTTTCCAAACGTGATGCATTAATTGTGATTTTCTATCATCCTGCATTAATTGTAAGTGATTTCTATCATCCTTAATTGCGCACAACTCTCTAAGACACAATTGTAACATGACCGTGTCCGAAGCTAGACAGAGAAAAACACAACATTATTAGTGATGGTAACATAATCCATTTCATGTGAATTCCATCTTCGTTGACCTCCGAAACTTGAGGAATGGTCCAGAAAATAGCTACTAAAGTTTAAGTCAAGTGTGAAGATACTTTAGTTGATACTTAGATACTTCCAATAAGTGTAAACATAAGTGCTGACGATGCTACCTTCATCTATTCAGACCCCAACCCAAACGCACTATATAATAATGAAAATAACAGATTTAAAAAGTCCACTCATGGATGTAAACTAACAAACTCACATTAAACATAAAAAAGACCGACTACTATTTTTGTTCGGAAGTAAATCCTGAAACCAAATTCAACTTCAGATACACAATGTTAACATTAGCAATAATGATTATGGAAAGTTCCTTGACCTATACATAGACAAGAGACTGAACTTCAGCATCCACATACAACACATATGTGGGTGTTATATGTGGGTGGTGAGAGAGAGTGAGAGAGTATTCACCTAGTTGTGCAGGCGCGGGTTGAACTCTGCTCATTCGGCCCGCCTCTTAACTGTCAATCAACTATTACTAACTACTTACTAACTAATTTTTTTCTCTCGCACACACACACACACACACACACACACACACACACACACACGCACACACACACACACACACACACACACACACACACCAGGAAGACATTTACAGAGAGTAGGGAATTAATTAAGTATCTGGGAGCTAGTTAAGTGGTGTGGGATTTATATCTTGAGGTACTGTATACAATGTTCACAACAGAGCAATGTATAATCATTTCATTGTATACAACACATTTTGGTGAAATCCCACGGTATTCCTAGACCAGAATCATAAACATCTCTGACTTCCCACAGAAAGGCGCCGGGCACCGCGGGCTCCAGGCATGTGGATTTATGTTTATTTCTCAGAGCAGTAAACAGCCTGCGGCAAAGCTACCCATATGTGTAGAGCTCAGTACTACAGATGAAGAACAACAACGTAAACATTTTTGACGTTGATTAGCTTGCTCAAACACCACTAATTTCCATTAAATAAATATAGACAAAACATTTCTGCTACAAAAATAAATGAGAGTAAAAATGCTTGTGGTCTCTTGAAGTGCAGGATAATTAAAATAAGTTTTATATTTTATAGATATAGTACTTGTTTACAGACTATATAAATCACCACGTTAATTTCAGTACAACCTAATTGTTCTTTCGGTTATTGAGATTCTGCATTTCTTGGTCCCGCTTCTCAACTCTCCAATAACTGGTATATTACAGTACTGAAATCAATGTATGTATTTTCATTTATATTTTCGGTTTACATTACGACCGTTAATTTATAACCTTGGCGGAAACTGGGTCAAAGGCTCTTGTTGTTCATTTTACTATGTTAATTTTATGTAATTTATTCTTAAGCTTAATAACATTATTTAAATGTGCTAAATTTCCATTTATATATATATATATATATATATATATATATATATATATATATATATATATATATATATATATATATATATATATATATATATATATATATATATATATTATTAAATATGACCGAAAAAGTAAGATTAATAATTCTAACACGAATTTTCTCAATCTTTCGTACATTACGCTTCACTGTTGGAGGTAAATCAAAAATCACTTCTCCAAAATTCATTTTTATTTCTAGTCTGACGCGACACGGGCGCGTTTCGTAAAACTTATTACATTTTCAAAGACTTCACAAATACACAACTGATTAGAACTTACGTCTCTCTGATATTATATCTACATTTGAGTGAGGTGGGAAGGATGATGTGGCATTAACACAAGACAGAACAGGGGATATTAATAGGGTATTAAAAGTATCAACACAAGACAGAACAGAAACAATGGGTATTGAATAGAAGTGTTTGTAGAAAGCCTATTGGTCCATATTTCTTGATGCTTCTATATTGGAGCGGAGTCTTGAGGTGGGTAGAATATAGTTGTGCAATAATTGGCTGTTGATTGCTGGTGTTGACTTCTTGATGTGTAGTGCCTCGCAAACGTCAAGCCGCCTGCTATCGCTGTATCTATCGATGATTTCTGTGTTGTTTACTAGGATTTCTCTGGCGATGGTTTGGTTATGGGAAGAGATTATATGTTCCTTAATGGAGCCCTGTTGCTTATGCATCGTTAAACGCCTAGAAAGAGATGTTGTTGTCTTGCCTATATACTGGGTTTTTTGGAGCTTACAGTCCCCAAGTGGGCATTTGAAGGCATAGACGACGTTAGTCTCTTTTAAAGCGTTCTGTTTTGTGTCTGGAGAGTTTCTTATGAGTAGGCTGGCCGTTTTTCTGGTTTTATAGTAAATCGTCAGTTGTATCCTCTGATTTTTGTCTGTAGGGATAACGTTTCTATTAACAATATCTTTCAGGACCCTTTCCTCCGTTTTATGAGCTGTGGAAAAGAAGTTCCTGTAAAATAGTCTAATAGGGGGTATAGGTGTTGTGTTAGTTGTCTCTTCAGAGGTTGCATGGCTTTTCACTTTCCTTCTTATGATGTCTTCGATGAAAACATTGGAGAAGCCGTTATTGACTAGAACCTGCCTTACCCTACAGAGTTCTTCGTCGACTTGCTTCCATTCTGAGCTGTGGCTGAGAGCACGGTCGACGTAAGCGTTAACAACACTCCTCTTGTACCTGTCGGGGCAGTCGCTGTTGGCATTTAGGCACATTCCTATGTTTGTTTCCTTAGTGTAGACTGCAGTGTGGAAACCTCCGCCCTTTTCCATGACTGTTACATCTAGAAAAGGCAGCTTCCCATCCTTTTCCGTCTCGTAAGTGAAACGCAGCACGGAACTCTGCTCAAATGCCTCCTTCAGCTCCTGCAGATGTCTGACATCAGGTACCTGTGTAAAAATGTCGTCAACATACCTGCAGTATATGGCCGGTTTCAAGTTCATGTCGACTAAGACTTTTTGCTCGATGGTACCCATGTAGAAGTTTGCAAACAGGACACCTAGGGGAGAACCCATGGCGACCCCATCTACTTGCTTATACATGTGCCCATCCGGGCTCAAGAAGGGTGCCTCTTTAGTACAAGCTTGGAGTAGTTTCCTCAGAATACTTTCTGGCATGTCAAGAGGAGTACAGGCTGGATCACGATACACTCTGTCGGCTATCATTCCGATTGTCTCGTCCACAGGTACGTTGGTAAACAGCGATTCTACGTCCAACGAGGCTCTTATCCCTGTGGCCCGTGTGCCCCGCAGTAAGTCTACAAATTCCTTTGGAGACTTCAGGCTGAAGGCGCAAGGAACATAAGGAGTCAGCAGGCCGTTGAGTCGCTTCGCCAGTCTGTACGTGGGTGTGGGTATCTGGCTAATGATTGGCCGAAGTGGGTTTCCAGGCTTGTGCGTCTTGACATTTCCATACGCATATCCAGGTTTATATTCCCCAATGATCTTTGGCAGGTGGAGTCCGGATTTCTTGGCGTTCACAGTTTCGATCAGTTTGTTGACCTTTGCTTTTAATTCGGCTGTAGTGTCCTTCGTTACCCTTTGGAACTTAGTTTGGTCAGAGAGTATGATGTTCATTTTCGCCAGATATTCGTCTTTTTTAAGAATGACATATATTGGCGACTTGTCACCTCTCCTGACAACTATCTCCTTGTTCTCACGAAGGCTTTTAGCTGCCGCTTTAAGCTCGGGGGACAGTATGGTGCTTCTGTAGTTGCCTCGATTCTTTCCTCCTTCTGCAATAAGTTCTGCTTGTAAGGTATCTTTGGTAGTGACCTTCTTTTGTGTCTCGAGGTCGAATATGTCGTCCAACAGAATTTCCAACTCTACTTTCCGGGCCACTTCACTCGGTCTGGACATAACATGACAGTTTATGCCCAGATTTAGGAGAGTGACTTGGTCCTCAGTGAGGTTAATTCCTGCGAGGTTCAGGAAGCCATCTCTTGGTCGTGGAATTGCCATAGGTCCTCCATATAATGTTGTTAGTTTCTTGATAATCCTTGTTTCAGTGCTGAGGTGATGTTGGTCTGTGAGGATGTCGAGGTGTTGTTCAATGCGGGTACGGATACTATGGTCGATGTTGCTATTTCTCCACTCGTTTGTAGCATGAAGTAGTTGCGTTTTGTTGTCTTTGATTTCATTCTCTGCCTTGTATATCTATCTTGTAGGAGATAGTTGTCAGGAGAGGTGACAAGTCGCCAATATATGTCATTCTTAAAAAAGACGAATATCTGGCGAAAATGAACATCATACTCTCTGACCAAACTAAGTTCCAAAGGGTAACGAAGAACACTACAGCCGAATTAAAAGCAAAGGTCAACAAACTGATCGAAACTGTGAACGCCAAGAAATCCGGACTCCACCTGACAAAGATCATTGGGGAATATAAACCTGGATATGCGTATGGAAATGTCAAGACGCACAAGCCTGGAAACCCACTTCGGCCAATCATTAGCCAGATACCCACACCCACGTACAGACTGGCGAAGCGACTCAACGGCCTGCTGACTCCTTATGTTCCTTGCGCCTTCAGCCTGAAGTCTCCAAAGGAATTTGTGGACTTACTGCGGGGCACACGGGCCACAGGGATAAGAGCCTCGTTGGACGTAGAATCGCTGTTTACCAACGTACCTGTGGACGAGACAATCGGAATGATAGCCGACAGAGTGTATCGTGATCCAGCCTGTACTCCTCTTGACATGCCAGAAAGTATTCTGAGGAAACTACTCCAAGCTTGTACTAAAGAGGCACCCTTCTTGAGCCCGGATGGGCACATGTATAAGCAAGTAGATGGGGTCGCCATGGGTTCTCCCCTAGGTGTCCTGTTTGCAAACTTCTACATGGGTACCATCGAGCAAAAAGTCTTAGTCGACATGAACTTGAAACCGGCCATATACTGCAGGTATGTTGACGACATTTTTACACAGGTACCTGATGTCAGACATCTGCAGGAGCTGAAGGAGGCATTTGAGCAGAGTTCCGTGCTGCGTTTCACTTACGAGACGGAAAAGGATGGGAAGCTGCCTTTTCTAGATGTAACAGTCATGGAAAAGGGCGGAGGTTTCCACACTGCAGTCTACACTAAGGAAACAAACATAGGAATGTGCCTAAATGCCAACAGCGACTGCCCCGACAGGTACAAGAGGAGTGTTGTTAACGCATACGTCGACCGTGCTCTCAGCCACAGCTCAGAATGGAAGCAAGTCGACGAAGAACTCTGTAGGGTAAGGCAGGTTCTAGTCAATAACGGCTTCTCCAATGGTTTCATCGAAGACATCATAAGAAGGAAAGTGAAAAGCCATGCAACCTCTGAAGAGACAACTAACACAACACCTATACCCCCTATTAGACTATTTTACAGGAACTTCTTTTCCACAGCTCATAAAACGGAGGAAAGGGTCCTGAAAGATATTGTTAATAGAAACGTTATCCCTACAGACAAAAATCAGAGGATACAACTGACGATTTACTATAAAACCAGAAAAACGGCCAGCCTACTCATGAGAAACTCTCCAGACACAAAACAGAACGCTTTAAAAGAGACTAACGTCGTCTATGCCTTCAAATGCCCACTTGGGGACTGTAAGCTCCAAAAAAACCAGTATATAAGCAAGACAACAACATCTCTTTCTAGGCGTTTAACGATGCATAAGCAACAGGGCTCCATTAAGGAACATATAATCTCTTCCCATAACCAAACCATCGCCAGAGAAATCCTAGTAAACAACACAGAAATCATCGATAGATACAGCGATAGCAGGCGGCTTGACGTTTGCGAGGCACTACACATCAAGAAGTCAACACCAGCAATCAACAGCCAATTATTGCACAACTATATTCTACCCACCTCAAGACTCCGCTCCAATATAGAAGCATCAAGAAATATGGACCAATAGGCTTTCTACAAACACTTCTATTCAATACCCATTGTTTCTGTTCTGTCTTGTGTTGATACTTTTAATACCCTATTAATATCCCCTGTTCTGTCTTGTGTTAATGCCACATCATCCTTCCCACCTCACTCAAATGTAGATATAATATCAGAGAGACGTAAGTTCTAATCAGTTGTGTATTTGTGAAGTCTTTGAAAATGTAATAAGTTTTACGAAACGCGCCCGTGTCGCGTCAGACTAGAAATAAAAATGAATTTTGGAGAAGTGATTTTTGATTTACCTCCAACAGTGAAGCGTAATGTACGAAAGATTGAGAAAATTCGTGTTAGAATTATTAATCTTACTTTTTCGGTCATATTTAATAATATATGTCTACAGGAAAGACTGCTACCAAAATATACTAATATATATATATATATATATATATATATATATATATATATATATATATATATATATATATATATATATATATATATATATATATATATATATATATATATATATTATGTTTCCAAATTTCTGATGATACACAACATATTGTGGTTTATAATTAAGTTCTTATTAATCGTGATCCTGCATCAAAATGAACAATGTTCAAATTCGGTTTTGTATGTTAAAATTAACTACATTTTTATGTTAATTTCTTTCTGTAAATAATGATGATAAAGTGCATAAAGGTATTATTGAGACAATGTTAAATCGTTAAATCCTAAATATATCTTGATTCTTATACTTGAAATATTAAATGAACATATAGTGTGTAGTGTAGTGTTTCAATTATTATTAACAGGGGAGGGTTGGGGGTAATGGTACATATGTCCACATTCGAATGCCCCTCTTCCCAGGACTGGGGGTGCGGGAGTGTACAATAAACTATACCCACCTCCGGCAGCAGCTTGTCGAAGGCGGAAGTGGAGTCTAGGCCGTTTGTCATGAAAATTATAGTGTGATGGCTCTTATTTTTATTATAGGTACATAATAAGATTATGCCTTTATTCTTAATTTATATTACAATGCTGGTAAAATACACTTCTTGATGAGTATGGAGTACAAATGAACTCATTGTGTACCCTATATTCACAGGATAAGTATAGGGTACACAATAAACTACCACTCACATCATGGGTATGGGTTGCACAAGAAACTATCGGAGAGCAGAGTATGGAAAGCAAAGTAAACAAAGATTCACACGATGAGAAAGGGTTGCACAATGTCCTATGACTCACAGGATGAGTATGAGGTGCATAATAAATTTCCATTCATAGGATGAGTATGGGTTTCACAATAAACTAAAGGTAACAGGATGAGCATGGGTTGCACAAACTATTGGTAACAGGATGGGTATGGGTTGCACAATAAATTACTGCGCTAGGATGAGTGTGAGTAGGATATATATATATATATATATATATATATATATATATATATATATATATATATATATATATATATATATATATATATATATATATATATATATATATATATATATATATATATATATATATATATAATTAGGAAGTAATGTTTATTTGGGTAAGTTGTCAGCTTATATGAACTGATAGCTAGTGCGGCTTGTATATGGGGTACATCCGGTGTTTTACCCTCGATGGTACCCTCCTTACCCTTATCCGCGGCGGTACCTTTATGGTCAGGAAGCCACGGATATTTACAATGGGGCTCGGTCAGTCAATATGATTCCCTTGACATCACTCAACTTATGTATTCTGTTCTCGTATTGACAATTTGAATGATATCAAGAATATTTTGAATATCTTCTGACATAGATGGTGCTGTAGTTGATTGTTGTTCATGACCTGTCCAGTGGGTCTAGACTGGTCTCATTAGCATCTCTCAGATTAGTGGGAAGAAATTCTTGCTGCAAGAATGTGTGTTCTCAGAGCTAACTAGGGTAACTAAAATACTTATTTCCTACATAAATACTTTAATTGTAAATATTTGAAAATATATGGTATGTTTCCGAATTTCTGATGATATAAAACATATTGTGGTTTACAATTAAGTTCTTAATAGTGATCCTATCCTGCATCATAATTTACATAATATCTACTTCTGTTTTGTGTATTAAAATGACTACTTTTTACGTTAATTTCATTCTGTAAATGATGATGATGATAAAGTTCAATAAATGTAAGTAAGAACATAAGAATGAAGGTAACCGCAAAAGACTTATTGGCCCATACGAGGCAGCTCCTCGTATGGAGCTGCCTTTGATAAGTAATTACCAAAGAAGGCACCAAGCCGGGAAGGCTGTGTAGCACAATCAAATAAGTCAACTGCTCCTAAAGAGGACGGTATTACTTACAGTTTACTGAGATTAGTCTCACAAGTACCAGGTAATCCACTTTTAGTGTTGTACAGAATGAGTTTAAGTGAAGGAGTATTACCTGATGATTGGACAGTGTCATTGTTCCCATCCCCAAAGCCCACTCAGATAATTATAGACCCATATCTCTAACATAATTTTGTCTATTAGCACAGTTTTCGGCGTGAAGGCATTGAGTAGATCTCGGCAATACAAGAAGTTTCAAGCTAAACTTTCTAATACGCTACACTCACCTGAGGTCCGTAGAAGAGCGAAATCTGATTATGCATTTTGTTTCTACAAGATAGCCAACTCCATCAAAATATTAAATATGTACCCAACTCAATTAACGATTAATCAACCAATTACTCCATGGGATAACTTGGATCTAGCAGTTGATTTTGTAAATGCACCCAAGAAAGATAATGTACACTCTACATTATTAAAACAGTTAACACTGAAAAACATCACTGAGAGTACTCTGGGTATGGGTAACGATGTGTGTCAGTGCTATCTTGAGATGATTTCGGGGCTTTAGTGTCCCTGCGGCCCGGTCCTCGACCAGGCCTCCACCCCCAGGAAGCAGCCCGTGACAGCTGACTAACTCCCAGGTACCTATTTACTGCTAGGTAACAGGGGCATTCAGGGTGAAAGAAACTTTGCCCATTTGTTTCTGCCTCGTGCGGGAATCGAACCCGCGCCACAGAATTACGAGTCCTGCGCGCTATCCACCAGGCTACGAGGCCCCAGACGGTTATAGGCTACGAGGCTATACCGACGGTTCTGTAGAAGAAGGTGGACGATGTACCGGATGCGCATGTAATATATTTGAACAATCTTCTCTCGTACATACAGCAATGAAGCGCGTCAATGATTGGGCAAGTACAACTCAAACCGAACTTGCAGGCATGTACCTTGCCGCGGAATTTTTAAAAGACAAAGGCAGTGGACTTATATACTGTGATTCGCAGAGTGCACTCCTGGTATTGAACGCACATAGTAGTGACACCCAGAAAATAGTCAGTGATATTCGAATGAATATTTTAGCTGCCAAAGAAAAGAGATTTGAAATTAAATTCCTATGGATACCATCACATGTTGGCATCTCAAGGCATGACACTGTTGATATGCTTGCAAAGACAGCCTGTAGAAAACCAGTGGTAGAAATTGATATGGGTGTTTCATTAGCAGTGACAAAGAGAATACTTAAGCAAACATCTAATGAAAATCTCACCGACCTAACAAATTCACAAAGACCTGAAAGTTGTAGCATTAAATATTATGATAGATATCGTGCGGAGACATTCACATACAGGATTAATGGAACAAGAACCCAGCAATGTGATGTTATAGTGGCCAGAATACGCTTGGGATATAGACGTATCTGGCAGCTTTCTCAAAACCCAAATGTCGAGTACACAATGTGTCAACTTTGTGAAAGAGAAAATATGCACTCCCTTGAACATTATATTGTAGAATGTCCCATACTGACTGACTTTCGCCCTCCTGGGCTAAGGTATGCTGAACTGTGTAATTACTATTTGAGTACTGGAACACTTGATGATATATTGGACTTGTACCCTAGATTGACCATGTAACGTATCAATTATACAATGAATGTATGTGATGTAACTCTATAACCTGAGCTTGTGAAAGCACCTTAATCACCTTCAGTGATTAAGTGCTTAATTGCACACTAGTTTCTCTATCAGTTATCTCACCTTGTCAGAGTAAATGAGACAAATATATGTGTATGTATGTGTGTATATATGTATGTATATATATTATTAAATATGACTGAAAAAGTAAGATTAATAATTCTAACACGAATTTTCTCAATCTTTCGTACATTACGCTTCACTGTTGGAGGTAAATCAAAAATCAATTCTCCAAAATTCATTTTTATTTCTAGTCTGACGCGACACGGGCGCGTTTCGTAAAACTTATTACATTTTCAAAGACTTTAGTTCACAAATACACAACTGAATAGAACTTACGTATCTCCGATTTTATATCTACATTTGAGTGAGGTGGAAGGGGTGATGTGGCATTAACACAAGACAGAACAAAATGTGGTATTAATAGGGTATTAATTTCATCAACACAAGACAGAACAAGAGTATTAATAGGGTATTAATTTCATCAACACAAGACAGAACACGAAACAATGGATATTGAATAGAAGTGTTTGTAGAAAGCCTATTGGTCCATATTTCTTGATGCTTCTATATTGGAGCGGAGTCTTGAGGTGGGTAGAATATAGTTGTGCAATAATTGGCTGTTGATTGCTGGTGTTGACTTCTTGATGTGTAGTGCCTCGCAAACGTCAAGCCGCCTGCTATCGCTGTATCTATCGATGATTTCTGTGTTGTTTACTAGGATTTCTCTGGCGATGGTTTGGTTGTGGGAAGAGATTATATGTTCCTTAATGGAGCCCTGTTGCTTATGCATCGTTAAACGCCTAGAAAGAGATGTTGTTGTCTTGCCTATATACTGGGTTTTTTGGAGCTTACAGTCCCCAAGTGGGCATTTGAAGGCATAGACGAGGTTAGTCTCTTTTAAAGCGTTCTGTTTTGTGTCTGGAGAGTTTCTCATGAGAAGGCTGGCCGTTTTTCTGGTTTTATAGTAAATCGTCAGTTGTATCCTCTGATTTTTGTCTGTAGGGATAACGTTTCTATTAACAATATCTTTCAGGACCCTTTCCTCCATTTTATGAGCTGTGGAAAAGAAGTTCCTGTAAAATAGTCTAATAGGGGGTATAGGTGTTGTGTTAGTTGTCTATTCAGAGGTTGCATGGCTTTTCACTTTCCTTCTTATGATGTCTTCGACGAAACCATTGGAGAAGCCGTTATTGACTAGGACCTGCCTTACCCTACAGAGTTCTTCGTCGACTTGCTTCCATTCTGAGCTGTGGCTGAGAGCACGGTCGACATATGCGTTAACAACACTTCTCTTGTACCTGTCTGGGCAGTCACTGTTGGCATTTAGGCACATTCCTATGTTTGTTTCCTTAGTGTAGACTGCAGTGTGGAAACCTCCGCCCTTTTCCATGACTGTTACATCTAGAAAGGGCAGCTTCCCATCCTTTTCCATCTCGTATGTGAAACGCAGCACGGAACTCTGCTCAAATGCCTCCTTCAGCTCCTGCAGATGTCTGACATCAGGTACCTGTGTAAAAATGTCGTCAACATACCTGCAGTATATGGCCGGTTTCAAGTTCATGTCGACTAAGACTTTTTGCTCGATGGTACCCATGTAGAAGTTTGCAAACAGGACACCTAGGGGAGAACCCATGGCGACCCCATCTACTTGCTTATACATGTGCCCATCCGGGCTCAAGAAGGGTGCCTCTTTAGTACAAGCTTGGAGTAGTTTCCTCAGAATATTTTCTGGTATGTCAAGAGGAGTACAAGCTGGATCACGATACACTCTGTCGGCTATCATTCCGATTGTCTCGTCCACAGGTACGTTGGTAAACAGTGATTCTACGTCCAACGAGGCTCTTATCCCTGTGGCCCGTGTGCCCCGCAGTAAGTCAACAAATTCCTTTGGAGACTTCAGGCTGAAGGCGCAAGGAACATAAGGAGTCAGCAGGCCGTTGAGTCGCTTCGCCAGTCTGTACGTGGGTGTGGGTATCTGGCTAATGATTGGCCGAAGTGGGTTTCCAGGCTTGTGCGTCTTGACATTTCCATACGCATATCCAGGTTTATATTCCCCAATGATCTTTGGCAGGTGGAGTCCGGATTTCTTGGCGTTCACAGTTTCGATCAGTTTGTTGACCTTTGCTTTTAATTCGGCTGTAGTGTCCTTCGTTACCCTTTGGAACTTAGTTTGGTCAGAGAGTATGATGTTCATTTTCGCCAGATATTCGTCTTTTTTAAGAATGACATATATTGGCGACTTGTCACCTCTCCTGACAACTATCTCCTTGTTCTCACGAAGGCTTTTAGCTGCCGCTTTAAGCTCGGGGAACAGTATGGTGCTTCTGTAGTTGCCTCGATTCTTTCCTCCTTCTGCAATAAGTTCTGCTTGTAAGGTATCTTTGGTAGTGACCTTCTTTTGTGTCTCGAGGTCGAATATGTCATCCAACAGAATTTCCAACTCTACTTTCCGGGCCATCTCACTCGGTCTGGACATAACATGACAGTTTATGCCCAGATTTAGGAGAGTGACTTGGTCCTCAGTGAGGTTAATTCCTGCAAGGTTCAGGAAGCCATCTCTTGGTCGTGGAATTGCCATAGGTCCTCCATATAATGTTGTTAGTTTCTTGATAATCCTTGTTTCAGTTTTTACAGGAACTTCTTTTCCACAGCTCATAAAATGGAGGAAAGGGTCCTGAAAGATATTGTTAATAGAAACGTTATCCCTACAGACAAAAATCAGAGGATACAACTGACGATTTACTATAAAACCAGAAAAACGGCCAGCCTACTCATGAGAAACTCTCCAGACACAAAACAGAACGCTTTAAAGGAGACTAACGTCGTCCATGCCTTCAAATGCCCACTTGGGGACTGTAAGCTCCAAAAAACCCAGTATATAGGCAAGACAACAACATCTCTTTCTAGGCGTTTAACGATGCATAAGCAACAGGGCTCCATTAAGGAACATATAATCTCTTCCCACAACCAAACCATCGCCAGAGAAATCCTAGTAAACAACACAGAAATCATCGATAGATACAGCGATAGCAGGCGGCTTGACGTTTGCGAGGCACTACACATCAAGAAGTCAACACCAGCAATCAACAGCCAATTATTGCACAACTATATTCTACCCACCTCAAGACTCCGCTCCAATATAGAAGCATCAAGAAATATGGACCAATAGGCTTTCTACAAACACTTCTATTCAATATCCATTGTTTCGTGTTCTGTCTTGTGTTGATGAAATTAATACCCTATTAATACCACATTTTGTTCTGTCTTGTGTTAATGCCACATCACCCCTTCCACCTCACTCAAATGTAGATATAAAATCGGAGATACGTAAGTTCTATTCAGTTGTGTATTTGTGAACTAAAGTCTTTGAAAATGTAATAAGTTTTACGAAACGCGCCCGTGTCGCGTCAGACTAGAAATAAAAATGAATTTTGGAGAATTGATTTTTGATTTACCTCCAACAGTGAAGCGTAATGTACGAAAGATTGAGAAAATTCGTGTTAGAATTATTAATCTTACTTTTTCGGTCATATTTAATAATATATGTCTACAGGAAAGACTGCTACCAAAATATACTAGTATGTATATATATGTATATGTACGCATATGTCTGTGTGTGTATATGTATGTGTATAAAGTATATGTGGAAGCTGATCAGAATTCCATTTCACCTTTGTAAATGCACGTTAATGACACTATGTAAAAGACACATCGAACACTTTATGTAGGGCATACGTAAATCTGTGTATTTATGTATTTACGTATGTAGCTTAGCCTAGCATTTTAAAAGCACTACAATCACCTTCTGTGGTTGATTGTTCAATAAATCCCTGAACTATATGTTTAACAAATCTCTAACCCTATCCATGGAGTTAGTTTAGTTCTTATATTATGCACCCTATACCCATCTTGTGGGCGGTAGTGGAAAGGGTTAGAGTCCATGGCGGACTGAAGAAAATGTATATATGCTGGTTAGCATTGTTAATGTGTGGCCACGTCTGTGGTAGAAAATATTACAAAAAATTAAATAAAGGTATTATTGAAACTTTATAGGAAATCATTAAATCCTAAATATATCTTTAATATTATACTTGAAATATTGTATACTTTGCTCTTTCCATCGTACTTCTGCACCTGCTGGCAAGTGGTGCGGTGCAGGGTGCAGGTGATGTTCATTACTGGGTGAGCTGGCAGGTGAGCACCACCTGTCAGCTCACCCAACGAAAATTTGCTTTTTAATACACTTACACATTTATTGGGTCTTTCCTTCACCTTCATTGAAGCACTAGGGTATTACAGTAAGTGTTTTAATTATAATATTAATTAACGTTATTATTTTTCATTTTTATTATTATTAACAGGAGAGGAGTGTGTGTGTGTGGGGGGGGGGGGTGTAATGGTACACATGTCCACATCCTAATGCCCGCCCTTCCAGGACTGGGGGTGCGGGGGTGTACAATAAACTATACCCACCTCCGGCGGCAGCTTGTCGAAGGCGGAAGTGTAGCCTAGACAATTTGTCATGATAATTAGTGATGGCTCTTATTTTGATTATGGGTCCGTAATCCAGTTAAGCTGTTATTCTTAATTTATATTACAATGCTGTTAAAATACACTTCTTGATGATGAGTATGGAGTACAAATGAACTCATTGTGTACCCAAGTTCAAGTTCAAGTATGTTTATTGAGATAAGCAATAAATACATCTCAAAGGGATAGAGTAGCTTAGGCTATTTCAACCCCCCTCTAATTCGAGTCCCTCAAGGGGCGCACAAATGCTGAGAGTACAAATAGACAAATAACATTACAAGAATCAAAACAAGAATTGTGTACCCTATACTCACAGGATGAGTATAGGGTACACAATAAACTACCACTCACATCATGGGTATGGGTTGCACAAGAAACTATCGCGCAGAGGATGAATATGGAGAGCAAAGTAAACAAAGATTCACATGATGAGAAAGGGTTGCGCAATGTCCTATGACTCACAGGATGAGTATTAGCTGCACAATAAACTACAGGTCACAGCATAAGTATGGGTTGCACAATAAATTACAGGTCACAGGATGGGTATGGGCTGCACAAACTACCGGTAACAGGATGAGTATGGGATGCACAATAAATTACGGGTCACAGGATGAGTATGGGTTGCACAAACTACTGGTAACAAGATGAGTATGGGGTGCACAATAAATTACCGCACAGAGGATGAGTATAGGGTGCACAAACTGGTTGGGTAAATGGAAATGGTTGGGTACTTTTCCTTTCACCTAATGCGACTATTCATGTGTCCAGACACCAGCGATTGTGTGGTATTGGCTATTTATTTAACCATAACTTTGCATTCATTTAATAATTATATTAAGATATGTTTTCCTTGAAATGTAGTTACATTATCGTCTACATGTCTTTATTCTGACATAAAGACCTATGCGTTACTTTGCATATATGCAAAGTAATTATAAAATTGATTGGCTTGTGTGGAGGCCTTCACACTCCCTGAGCGAGCCATCAAGTAACTATAAAAAGGCATATATCTTCACTTTCACTTCAGTTATATTTATGCCAAAGTATTAACATGCAGCTTATATTTATGTCTTTATGATGACATAGAAAACTTCGTTTATTACAATATCTAGATTAAATTAACATTGATCTTCGGAAGGTCATAGTTCCCATATCGGTAAGGAGAGCGTCGGCCATGAAGCCTTGTTTAAAGTATGAATATTTTTCCTCTCTATAAGGTATAATCTCTGTGATGGATTCACAAAAACTATTTTATATCTGCCTTTCTGATAACATATACAAATATAATCTTTATTTGTGAATATTTGTTAATTAAGCAATATATTAGAGGGTGTGTAGGGTTCGGTGTTCAATGAACGAAAAGGACTGGATCACTGTGTACAGGAGGCTGATATGGCAGCAAACACTCTCCAGGCGACCATATATCTTGGATAAGTCGCTCCACACAATTGTCGCTTGGACCGTCGATTTCCTACCCAGCAAACACAGAACGTTTGTGAACGTTTTTAAATGGTGCCACAAAGGTAATACTCTAACATTTGACATAAATACTTATTTCTGACGTTCTTAAAACCACTAGATATAACTAAAAACATGTATTCTTGAGACACAGTTTTTTAAGATTTATGTAAAAATTTAAAAATAGTAGTGAATGCTATGGAATTATAATGTTTTCATGCTTTATATTTAAAAATAAACAATTTTCAGTCAACATTTCGTTTTTTTTGTTTACTTTATGTAAACCTATCCAATTTACGTTCTTATAACATAAATATAACATTTATATGTCGTCAATATGACGTTATTTCCACGACATCGTTACGTTATTATAATGTTATATTAACGTATAATTCCGGTATCAAAAATCTGAAATATATTGAGCTTTATATTTTAAACCTTGTAAAATTGTCGTAAAACTTGGAATAAGACACTAAGCATGCTTTATTTATGAAAATATAGAAACACATCAACAAAAACATAACCACATGTCACCTAGCTATAATTCTTTGTCTTTCTAGAGAATGTAATTTACACTTTGACAATCTTTCTTCATATGACAGGTTTCTATTTTGGGGTATTAACTTTGTTATCCTCCGCTGGACGCATTCTAGTAAATTTATAACCATGATGTGGATATACTGTGACCAAAAGTGAAGTGCATATATATCTAAATGGAGCCTACCCAGAGCAAGATATATCTGAAGAACAATGAACCGATATCTTAATTATTACTAATGTTTCAATACATAAATCCCAGTGTTCTGTTTGCCTTATTACGAACATTTATTCATTGATTTTTTTTTGTTTTAAATTCTTACTAATCATAACTCCCAGATCCCTTTCATAATTCGACTTCATAATCTCAGCACCATGCATGCATCTAGCTTATATCTTGTAACTCGATCTATCGTCATTACCTATCCTTTAAACCTTACATTTGTCAGTATTAAACGGCCTCCCCCAATCTTTTGACCATATTTCAGTACCCAATTTAGATCGTTCGATCGATCAATTTAGACCTCCTTGTATCATGTATCATCATACATGATGATAAAATGATACACACTACTGGGTATGCTGATGATATAATGATACACACTACTTGTTATGCTAACATGCAGAACACTCTTAACTCTGTATTAGTCTCATGTCAGGACTTAGGTTTAGTCATATCTCAGCAGAGGAAACAAAGATACTAAACGGGTGTCCACCCAGGCAGGGAGGAGCTGTTCACAAGATGCAACTGTATGATGGCTCCCAGCTTGACTATGTTAACAGATTCAAATACCTTAAATCTTGCCTTGTATTGTCCTTTTGTATTCAAACTCTGTCGTCAGTATAAAGAGAGGCTCCATAAGCCCTCTTGGAGATGTTGCAGGTTATCACTCAGGCTATGGTGCCAATGTTACAATTGTCAAAATGATGTACCTTGCATACATCAGATCTTTAGTGGATTATGCTGCACCTCTGCTTGCCTTGATGACTGAAAGGAAGCTTAAAGGGCTTGAAAACTTGCAGAACGAAGCCTTAAAGATAATCTTTGGATGCCGTTCTTACCACAAAGATACTTAACATGAGGAAGGAACTTAATATTCCGAGCGTTGTTTATCGTGTTACTGAAATTAACTGTCAAATTGGTATAAAAATGCTAAGGCTAGCTCATCCTAACTCTTGCACAGAAGCCTTCCAGAATGTCTTTATTGAAGATCAACATTGTTTCATGTGGCACTGTATCAAAAGCTTTGCTAAAGTCAAGGTACACAACATCACAATCCTTACCACTATCAACTGCCTCAACTATGCTGGAATAAAAAGAGAGCAAATTTGTTAAACATGAACGGCCATGTGTAAAACCATGTGTTGCGACTTAACCCCATTGATTATAAATCTTTGATTCCTTTGGTATAGCCATGCCCTAATTCAGCTTAATATAGAATCCACAATATAGTGAGCCTCTATCTTTTAATTAGTCTTTTATGTGGCACTGTATCAAAAGCTTATTTTATGAGTGGGGAGTTCGTATAAACAACTGGGCCTCTACCCCCTTCAATCCAAACTATTTTCCTTGCTTCTTGCACTGAAATGTGTACAAGTCTCTAAACTGATACATTAATTGTGACTCTTTATCATCCTTAATTGCTCTCAACTCTTTAAGACATACTGTAACATGCACGTGTCTGAAGCTAGACACAAATACAACAAAATTATTAATGATAACAAGAGACTTCGAACTAGGTACCTCACAGGAAGGTGTCCTCAGTCCTACCTTATTTAATACCTTAATAAACACGCTGTTAAACTCTGTACCGAGCAAACCCAACGTCCACATCATTATAGCTATGCTGATGATATAATGATACACACCACTGGGTATGCTGATGATATAATGATACACACAACTGGGTATGCCGATGATATAATGATACACACCATTGTGTATGCTGATGATATAATGATACACATAACTGGGTATGCCTATGATATAATGATACACACAACTGGGTATGCTGATGATATAATGATACACACAACTGGGTATGATGATGATATAGATACACACCACTGGGTATGCTGATGATATAATAATACACACCACTGGGTATGCTAACATGCAGAACACTCTTAACTCTGTATTAGACTCATGTCAGGACCTAGGTTTAATTATCTCAGCAGAGAAAACAAAGATACTAAATCGGCGCCCACCCAGGCAGGGAGGAGCTGTTCGCAAGATGCAATTGTCTGATGGCTCCCAGCTTGACTATGTAAACAGATTCAAATACCTTGGCCTTGAGGTGCCACTGTATAGTCCTGTTGTATTCAGACTCTGTCGTCAGTATAAAGAGAGGCTCAGAGCTCTCAAGGCTGTTGCAGGTTATCACTCAGGCTATGGTGCCAATGTCAGAATTGTCAAAATGATGTACCTTGCATACATCAGATCTTTAGTGGATTATGCTGCACCTCTGCTTGTTTTGATGCCTGAAAGAAAGCTTGGAGGGCTTGAAAAATTGCAGAACGAAGCCTTGAGGATAATCCTTGGTTGCCCTCGTACAACAAAAGATACTTAATATGAGAAAGGAACTTAATATTCCGAGCGTTGTTGATCGTGTTACTGAAATTAACTGTCAAATTAGTATTAAAAGGCTTAGGCTAACTCATCCTAGTCCTTGCACAGAAGCCCTCCAGAATTTCTTTATTGAAGATCAGCATTGTTCCAAATGGATAACAAAAACTGGAACTCAACTCAGAATGTATCAGGTTCATGATTTGTACCAAGAGAAACAACAACGGCACTTTCCTGCACCGTGGGAGGTTACACCCTTTCCAGTTTTAATCCCTTCCTTTCCACCCAAGAAGCAAATTAGAAATCAGCCCAAACTTCGTCTTGAGGCAAAGCTAAACGCCTTAAGCCATATTGATGCTCTGTCCACAGAGCATTCTCTCTCTCAAATCATATACACTGATGGTTCCCTACACCGCACCACGGGTGCAACTGGAAGTGCAGTTGTTCTGACAATGGGCGATGGCCTATACTTTGAGTGGGGAGTCCGTATAAACAATTGGGCCTCTACCTTTCAGACTGAACTATTTGCTTGCTCCTTGCACTGAAATGTGTACAAGTCTCCAAACTTGATACATTAATTGTAAGTGACTCCTTATCATCCTTAAATGCTCTCAACTCTTTAAGACATAACTGTAACATGCTCGTGTCCGAAGCTAGGCACAAATACAACAAAATTATTAAGGATGGTAACAGAGTCCATTTCATGTGGTCTCCATCTCATGTTGGCCTCCAAATGCATGATAGAGCTGATAAGTTAGCCAAAGAATCTGCCTTTAAAGGAGACGTATGAGTGTAGCCTTGGATTGTCAATGAGCAATCTGAGAGCAGCAGTACACCGAGAACTTCAACAAGATCTTGTAGATCTGAGGCAAAGTGAAATTGACACCAGTAATTCCATCTATCATCATACTATCATGCAAGAGGAGCCACACATCTATGGATCATCCAATAAAATCAGCAGACTTCTAGATGTTACTACTGTTCGGCTTAAACTGTGTTTCAACTCTCTCTGGGATTTCTAATTATCTGCTGATGTAGACCTAACCAAATGTAAACTGGGTCAACAAGCACACCGTCTGTCACTATGTGATGGAGTGCCAAAAGACTTCAATTGAATTGAATTGAATTGAATTCAGAGACAATTTTATAATAAATGTTCCAGAGATGTTTAAATATTTCATTCAAAACGATCTGCTACCAGAAATCTTAGCCAAATATCCCCTATTTGCTAACTAAGATAAGTAAATGATAAGTAAATTGTCTCACCAATTATATATACGAGGGAATGATTAAGGGTCGAGGGACGAAATGCGCATTGCTGCCATCATCTGTGACGTCACAGCATCATTCGCGCTAGTATCAACAGAGCGGCAATTTTGTCGTCAGTGCAGTCAGCGGACAGAGGACAAACGCTTCATGCAAATATTATCGTAAGTAAACACTTATATTTTATTATATTATTAGATTCTAGTGCTGGCTACAGTGCTGTGTATGTGTAGGCGAGGCCGGGCAGTGCTGGTGTATGTGGAGGCGAGGGGCAGTGCTAGTGTATGTGGAGGCGAGGGACAGTGCTGGTGTATGTGGAGGCGAGGGGCAGTGCTAGTGAATGTGGAAGCGAGGGGCAGTGCTGGTGTATGTGGAGGCGAGGCCTGGCAGTGCTAGTGTATGTGGAAGCGAGGGGCAGTGCTGGTGTATGTGGAGGCGAGGGGCAGTGCTAGTGTATGTGGAGGCGAGGCCTGGTAGTGCTATAGTGTATGTGGAGGCGAGGGGCAGTGCTGGTGTATGTGGAGGCGAGGGGCAGTGCTGGTGTATGTGGAGGCGAGGCCTGGCAGTGCTAGTGTATGTGGAAGCGAGGGGCAGTGCTAGTGTATGTGGAGGCGAGGGGCAGTGCTAGTGTATGTGGAGGCGAGGCCTGGTAGTGCTATAGTGTATGTGGAGGCGAGGCCTGGTAGTGCTATAGTGTATGTGGAGGCGAGGGGCAGTGCTGGTGTATGTGGAGGCGAGGGGCAGTGCTAGTGTATGTGGAGGCGAGGGGCAGTGCTAGTGTATGTGGAGGCGAGGCCTGGTAGTGCTATAGTGTATGTGGAGGCGAGGGGCAGTGCTGGTGTATGTGGAGGCGAGGGGCAGTGCTGGTGTATGTGGAGGCGAGGGGCAGTGCTGGTGTATGTGGAGGCGAGGGGCAGTGCTAGTGTATGTGGAGGCGAGGGGCAGTGCTGGTGTATGTGGAGGCGAGGCCTGGCAGTGCTAGTGTATGTGGAGGTGAGGGGCAGTGCTAGTGTATGTGGAGGCGAGGGGCAGTGCTGGTGTATGTGGAGGCGAGGCCTGGCATTGCTAGTGTATGTGGAGGCGAAGGGCAGTGCTAGTGTATGTGGAGGCAAGGCCTGGCAGTGCTAGTGTATGTGGAGGCGAGGGGCAGTGCTAGTGTATGTGGAGGCGAGGGGCAGTGCTGGTGTATGTGGAGGCGAGGCCTGGCAGTGCTAGTGTATGTGGAGGCGAGGGGCAGTGCTAGTGTATGTGGAGGCAAGGCCTGGCAGTGCTAGTGTATGTGGAGGCGAGGCCTGGCAGTGCTGGTGTATGTGGAGGCGAGGGGCAGTGCTGGTGTATGTGGAGGCGAGGGGCAGTGCTGGTGTATGTGGAGGCGAGGGGCAGTGCTGGTGTATGTGGAGGCGAAGGGCAGTGCTGGTGTATGTGGAGGCGAGGGGCAGTGCTGGTGTATGTGGAGGCGAGGGGCAGTGCTGGTGTATGTGGAGGCGAGGGGCAGTGCTAGTGTATGTGGAGGCAAGGGGCAGTGCTGGTGTATGTGGAGGCGAGGCCTGGCAGTGCTAGTGTATGTGGAGGCGAGGGGCAGTGCTAGTGTATGTGGAGGCGAGGGGCAGTGCTGGTGTATGTGGAGGCGAGGCCTGGCAGTGCTAGTGTATGTGGAGGCGAGGGGCAGTGCTAGTGTATGTGGAGGCGAGGCCTGGCAGTGCTAGTGTATGTGGAGGCGAGGGGCAGTGCTAGTGTATGTGGAGGCGATGGGCAGTGCTGGTGTATGTGGAGGCGAGGCCTGGCAGTGCTAGTGTATGTGGAGGCGAGGGGCAGTGCTGGTGTATGTGGAGGCGAGGCCTGGCAGTGCTAGTGTATGTGGAGGCGAGGCCTGGCAGTGCTAGTGTATGGAACTGAGGACTCAGGCCCCAGGGCCTGGGCACAGGGGCCTGAGCACTGCTGAGGGTTAGCCAACATGAGAAGGTTGTGTTGATTGCCTGAAATTATTTAAATTGTTTAATGTATTGAATGGCATTTTTCAAGTTACATTTTTTAAATTACTGAACTAGGTTCTAAATTTTTTTAAATTTTGCCACGAGGGGGCGAGTTTATTGGGCAGCGCCACTAATCTTGTGAGTGGACACACCGCCATAGCAGCATGTACAACACTCTCCAATAGGAAAAAAACCCGCTGGGTTCTAGGCTAGGTTAGGCTCATCTGTAATAATTGAATTAATCCTAGCAAAGCCTAGAACCTAGTTCAGTAATTTAAAAAATGTTGTAACTTGAAAAATGCCATTCAATACATTAAACAATTTAAATATTTTCAGGCAATCAACACAACCCTCTCATGTTGGCTAACCCTCTCTCATGTTGGTCAATAATTTAATTATTTTTTTATGGAGTAATCTTTGCTATATTGATAGTGCTTGTTGTGTGTCTGCAGGTGCATTCAGTGTGTGTACGATACCTGATGTTAAAAAATTATTTCTTGTTCATGCTCTCATTTAGACGTTTGGCCTCGACGAGGTTCAGTCTTGTGACTGGTCTGTGGCACGTTTTTGTTAAAATGTAGTCTTTTCGAGACTACATTTCAAATGTAGTGTGTGTGGAGGCGTGTATGTTAGGTATTACCTAACATACACGGTCTAATATATCTATCTGTGTGAAATAGATTAAATCCATGTATTTGATATTCAGCCAATAGTTCTGTATTTTCTACATTCATCCATGTTTTGGTAAGTGCAATAATATGTATTGTTTCATTGCAGATTAGAGATTCTAGATAGTTCTAGATTTCCGAAGTACTGAAACGCGCGCCATACAGGCTTGGTGGATCTAGGTGCAAGGTAAAATTATTTACATTTACTTGTTTTTTATTTATATGCATATATATATATGCCTAAGTTTTGAAAGTGAACAAATTGTTTACAATGGTTTATAATTTT
>NC_091177.1:33087849-33090349 GCF_040958095.1 Procambarus clarkii
CTCTCTCTCTCTCTCTGTCTCTCTCTCTCTCTCTCTCTCTCTCTCTCTCTCTCTCTCTCTCTCTCTCTCTCTCTCTCTCTCTGTCTCTCTCTCTCTCTCTCTCTCTCTCTCTGTCTCTCTCTCTCTGTCTCTCTCTCTCTCTCTCTCTCTCTCTCTCTCTCTGTCTCTCTCTCTCTCTCTCTCTCTCTCTCTCTCTCTCTCTCTCTCTCTCTCTCTCTCTCTCTGTCTCTCTCTCTCTCTCTCTCTCTCTCTCTCTCTCTCTGTCTCTCTCTCTCTCTCTGTCTCTCTCTCTCTCTGTCTCTCTCTCTCTCTCTCTCTGTCTCTCTCTCTGTCTCTCTCTCTGTCTCTCTCTCTCTCTCTCTCTCTCTCTCTCTCTCTCTCTCTCTCTCTGTCTCTCTCTGTCTCTCTATTATCGTATATTGCATGGTGCTAACATGAATATTATACTTGTTTGTGTTTACATTCAGTTGTAGATTTTTATTTATAGTTAATTAGACCTATGCTTTAAGATTTTACTTAAGTTTTCATATATGATATATAGGCTTTTATTTTTAGTCATAAAAAAACTAGTGTTTTGTATACTCAGGAAATTTTATTTGTTTAGGTATTAAGTAATTATAACTGCTTGTAACGTACGTCAGACTGATCTCGGCATGATCTCAGACTGTCTCAGCAGCTCTCTCTCTCTCTCTCCTTTTTAACTTTTTCTTTCTTTCTCTTTCTTCTCTTTCTTCTTTCTTTCTCTTTTCTCTTTCTTTTCTTTCTTTCTCTTCTTTCTTTCTCTTTCTTTTCTTCTTTCTCTTCTCTTTTTCTTTCTTCTTTTTCTTCTTCTCTTTCTTTCTTTTATCTTCTATCTTTCTTTCTTTCTCTCCTTTCTTTCTTTTTACTTTCTATTCTTTCTCTTTCTCTCTTTCTCTTTCTTCTCTTCCTTTCTTTTCTCTTTCTCTCTTTTCTTTCTCTTCTATCTTTCTTTCTCTCCTTTCTTCTTTCTTTCTTCTCTCTTTCTTTCTCTTCTCTTTCTCTCCCTTTCTTTCTCTTTCTTTCTCCCTTTCTTTCTTTTTTTCTTTTCTTTCCCTTTTCTTTCTTTCTCTTTCTTTTCTTTCTCATTCTCTTTCTTCTCTTTCTCTTTTTTTTCTTTCTTTCTCTTTTTTTCCTTCTCTTTTTTTCTCCCTTTCTTTCTCTTTATTTCTCTTTCCTTTAGTTTTAGTTTTAAGTAACAATAATGCTTTGTAACGTCAAACTGATCTCAGCATGACATGAATCACAGCCTGCTTGATCATGAATTGTTTGAAGGTGCTTAATTGTCAAGTTCTCTTGAATAATATATATTTAGTCTCTTTCTCTTTTTTCTTTCTATCTTTCTTTTTCTTTCTTTCTTTCTCTTGTTTTCTTCTTTTTCTCTTTCTTTCTCTGAAAGAAAAAGAAATCTTTTCTTTCTCTTTCTACATGAATATTATACTTGACTGTGTTTACATTCACTTGTAGATTTTTATTTTTAGTTAATTAGTCCTAAACTTTTGATTTATAGATTTTTATTTTTAGTCTTAGAAAAACTATAATGTTATATGTATACTCGGGAAATTTTACTTGTTTTAGTTTTAAGTAACAATAACTGCTTGTAACGTCAGACTGATCTCAGCATGACATGAATCACAGGCAGCTTGATCACAAAATCTATTGTGTTCACATATTGCATATATAGATTTTTATAGATTTTTAGATTTTTACTTTTCATATTCTGTTACAGATATAGTCTATATATTTCGAGCTATTACATATTTTGTTGTATTACTCAATCTTAAATAAATATAATATTTTAATTCTCTTTTTGTACCCTATTTGTAATTTACACGTACATATATAGGATGTCCATTTCTTTCTCAGATATGTCTTCTTTCTTTCTCTCCCTTTCTATTTCAGATATTTAAAAAATTATTATACCCTGATTTACCCTAAACGTTTTAATGTAGGTAATTAAAAGATTATAAAAAGTTTTTTTTAAATGTTATTTATTTACGTTCTAAGGTCGTATATAAAAATTCTCAAAAAACATTTTTAAAACGTAATTATAAACGTGCTGAAAACAATGAAATGTCGTTTTTAGAATGTTTTAAAAACGTGAAAATGTTTGCTGGGGCCTAAGCTACTCTATCCCTTTGAGATGTGTTTATTGCTTATCTCAATAAACATACTTGAACTTGAAGTTGAACTTGCTTAAGTATTTTCCTGTTTTAATTTTCCTTCGTGGTTATACATTGTCTTCAACTCTACGGTGTCATTCCATTTATTACGTGTTAATTTTTTCGTGAAGCCTGTGAGGTGCGGATATTAGATAAACTTGTAGCCAGTTTTTTATTTGCACTTTGTAATTCTTCATATTGAATCATACATATAAAATCTTCATATAGAATCAACATATAGAATCTTCATATAATACATCTTCAGAAGTAGGACACATTCCTTCTGAAGATGTATTAATATACTAAAGTACTTAAGAAAA
>NC_091177.1:33095349-33110448 GCF_040958095.1 Procambarus clarkii
CGTCAGCTCAAGAGCACGAGAATATTCTGAGGCCAACTGCTCGTGCGAGACTATATATAGGCGATGCAGATGGCGCTGAAGTCGCGTGAAGTCGCTGATTCACCAATAGGGAGAGTGTTGGTTTGAAGTGGTCGTTTCGTGATCGACTATAGGTGGTGCGTTGACAGTGAAGGAGGGGGGTGAGGAGTAGGGTAGTGTACTCCCTGTAGAGACGTCTGTTACTCCACTTATATACTCTTGAATGTGTTATCTTGATGTTCCAGATGTATAGAAGTAACGCAATATAGGAAGGAGCAGGCTAAAATCTCTCTTGAAAGAGATTACTGTCACAGCTCTGCCCCGAAGCCTGCTCTTACGGGTTAAGTTACTTCATTAGACGGTAGAGTGGTAGGAGTAGCAGCCTCTACCTCGTAGACTCTGGAGAGGTGTTACGGCCCTACTGGGACGCAACCAGGTTCTTCTCTGATGGTAGTTGAGTTTGGGAATCTGGCCCCAAGTTAGTAGAGGCTTTCAAGGGGTGAGCCAGGTAACGCAAGTTAAATTAAAGGGGGAGGGATACAAATGTTCCAGTTTTCTGATATATTTTCCACCACCATATAAATAAATAACAGTCATACACGGGGATTATTACTACACAAAAATATATACAGTTGCGTCTTCCTCCGAAGACACTGGATGCTCAACGATGCTCACTCTGGGTAGCCCTGGTTCCTTCTTCCGTGGCCCACGATGAATCCACGCTGACTACCCCGGATCTACCCTGGCCACAGGCCAGCCAAATCACAGTCCCACTGGGTGCTTCGTCATGGAGGCCTTCAACCACAATCCAACCTGTAGCTGGCAGGTACCGATCAGCTCCACTGTATAGGCCACCCACGACCGATACTTAGGGTTGCGAACCCTAGCCAGGAACCTCGTGTGACTTGCAAGTCACTCTCCTCATAGAGCACCACAGTCGTAGTCTCTTCCACCAGCCAGCCCCGGATAAGGCGATTCCCGACACTGCCACTCCTCAGGCAGGTTATTATACTCTCAACAGAGTTCGTCCGGGGGTGGCTCACAGCTTCTTCAAAGCAGACTGGTGAAGAGACCTTGGCTGCCTTGGGTAGACTCATCCATCATCCAACACAGTAGTCTCGGGTCGACTCTGAAACCAGACACGTCATCAGTACTGGGGATACTACCTGGGGCCACTAGGTAACATCACTTACTAGCTTAGACAGAAACGTCCACCTCTTCACTCCATAGATAGCGTTGCTGTCTAGGCGCCACCTCACCAGAGGTCAGCAGCGGCTACGTCATGAGCTGACTAGGACAGGCATCCAGCACTAATTGCCGGCATCCCCCGTCCTTACTACATGGCGTCGTCCATTTGGAGTGGGTTTCGGGAGCGGACTCACAGATGGCCTTGTCGTCACTGCTCCGTGCTTCGACGCTGGACTCGGGTCCGTAAAAAGAGGGTGTCTGCTACGATGTTATCCGAGCCCTTAATGAAGAATATCTCCAGGTTAAAGTTCTGCAGGTACAGAGCCCAGCGTAGAAGACGTTGATTGTTGAATTTGGCTTGGTCCAGAAATCGTAGGGGATTGTGTCCGAATAGATGGTAATGGACCTATTACCTCGTAGGTAAAGTTCGAAATGTTGAAGGTTCAGGACGATGGAGAGGAGTTCTTTTTCTATGGTGCTATAGTTCTTCTGATGAGGCTTCAATTTGTAGCTGTAGTAGCTGACAGGCACCATTTTTCACCATTTGGTCCGGGAGACATCTCATGTTATGCAGGGTGCAGTTGCGCCTCCACAGATCTCCAGTATCAACTTTTGATACTGGTAATGGCTCAAAAGGGCCACCACTTACGGGCTATTCATGCCCGTGCCACCTCTTGGGTAGCTTAATCTTCATCAATCAATCAATCAGCTGACAGGAAGAACCTCTTTGCCACGCTGTTGCATTAGAACGCCCCCGATGCCGGTGCCACTTGCGTCGACATTGATGATGAAGGGCTTCGTAATATCTGGAGAGGTGAGAATGGGATTAGAACATAGCAGAGACTTAGTTGTTCAAAGGCAACGGTCTGTTGAATGGTCCAATGATACCGTTGCTTGGGGCTGGTCAGATTAATCAGTGGTGTCGCTACCGTACTGAAATTTAAAAAAAAAAAAAATAAAATAAAATGTTTATTCATGTAAGGTACATACATACAAGAGATTTTACATAATTTGATCGATTTATAGATGGAGCTAGTACATACAATGCCTAAAGCCACTATTATGCAAAGTGTTTCGGGCAGGAAAAACATTAATGACTAAAACTTAATACTAATTGAGTATAAAGAATAAAATGTGTTGAGAACAAATAAAAATAAAGATAAAAAAGGGGGAAACATGGCTGAAAAAGCACAAATACAATTAGGTCGACAAACAGCGTTGTTTAAGAAAAACATACATGGGTTGACAATAGGGGGGTAAGGTAGGTTACATGGAATTTATTAGGTAGTGCTTCGTTTTTATCTTAAACTGTTGAGAGAGATACAGTCTTTAACATGGGAAGGTCATTCCACATTCTGGGTCCCTTGATTTGTAGAGCATTTCTAGTTTGATTAAGTCGTACTCTTGGAATATCAAAACTGAATTTATTTCTGGTGTGGTGCTCATGGGATCTGTTACAACCTTCAATGAAGCTTTTGAGGTCAGGATTGGCATTACAGTTCAGCGTTTTATATATGTATAATACACATGAGAGAATGTGCAGTGACTTAATATCTAACATATTCAGAGATTTGAGTAGGGGTACCGAGTGATTTCTGGGGCCAGAGTGGGATATTGTCCTAATAGCAGCTTTGTGTTGAGTAATTAGAGGACGTAAATGATTTTGGGTAGTAGAACCCCAAGCACAAATACCATAGTTGAGATATGGATAGATGAGGGAGTAATAGAGAGTCATCAGGGCATGGCGGGGTACATATATCTGATCTTAGAAAGAATGCCAACAGTTTTTGAAACTTTTCTTGATGTATACTTCTATTGCTCTACTGCTCCCTTTCATCAAACTAAGTGGTTCGTAGTTGGTTGAATTCTTGTACCAATCCGCAGATCCTGATGTTGCAGCTGCTGTGTTGGGGTCACTGTACATCTTTTGCATTGTTCTGTTTCTAATTTCTTAATCTGTGATAGACTCTGTGGTATGTAAATGTCTACATTTCTTCTCTTAGTTGCAAGTTTTGCAGCTTCGACTGCAATGTCAGTTCCTATTATTCCCACATGACTTGGCACCCAGTTGATAAGTACCCGTCGGCCTTGTCGTTTGAGTGTTTGCATTAATGATATGACATTTGTGATCAGATGTATGTTATCACATATGTTCTTGTTGCAAGGTTTCAATGGCGGTTCTCGAATCTGTATGTATGATAGCATGTTGTCGGTGTTCAGCAAGAGCATGTTCCAAAGCCTTTTGAATGGCTAGCATCTCTGTTTGTAAAGGCGAACACCCATTTGAGAGCCTCCAACTATTTACAGAGTTAGCTTTAACTGCAGCTCCGGTTTCTTGTCCCTGCTGGTCTACTGATCCATCTGTGAAGTATGTGAAGCTGTGGATGCCATGTTTGCTTCTATATGCATCTGTGCAATGTTACGTAGCAGATGAGGATTTGTCTGGTTCTTTTTTCCTTCAATAACCATAATCTTAAAGTCTGCTGGTAGAGATTCCCAAGGGGCTTGCATAACATAGTCTGCATGTATTTCGTCGACACCCTTCTCAGTGACTGTTTGTTATATCGAATGTATTGATGGTGTTTATCGCACAATGGGTCCATCTGTTGCTATTGGAGGCTCTTCTGTCCAGAGTTAGTGCTCCGGTGATTATATCTTTAAGTGAACGGATTCTAGGTCTAGTCAATATCTTGGTCAACATGCACGCAGCGACCCTTTTACCCTTATTTCAATCGACGTTAACTTGGTTTCTAGTCTTAGGTTCAGTATTTTAGTCCATCTGGGAGCTCCTGTTATGATTCGCAATGCATCGTTTTGAATAACCTCAACGTTTGCCCACTGACCAAGAGAAAGAGTGAGTAAGGCAGGCGCTGTATAATCAACTAGGGAACGAACGGCGTGTATGTAAAACATTCTTAACACTTTGTGTCCCGCTCCTAGACGGGGCCCTGTGATTGCTCTCATTATATTTAGTCGTGATTTGGCTTTCTCCTTTAGATATTGAATTAGCTTGTTGAATGTCATTTTAAAATCTATCCACACTCCGAGATATTGATATTGTGTAACCCACTGAAGGTTGTCTTGAATGTGTAGGCGCCTGTCTGGAGTGTTGCCGCCTAGTCTCATTGCCTTAGACTTCTGTGCAGATATTTTTAGCCCTAAAACGCTGCATTCAGATGTTACTTTATCTAATGCACCTTGTGCTTTATTTAGAAGTGAAGGACCTGTAATGACTAATGCTATATCATCAGCATAGCTTAGCAATTTAACCCCTTCTGTAAATGTCATGGTAACAAGGTTTTCCATAAGGATGTTAAAAAGACTAGGACTGAGGACTCCTCCTTGTGGAGTCCCATTCTCATGTAAGTGGTAGTCAGACACTTGTCCTTACAACATTACTCTGGCATCCTGTGACTTAGGTAATCTTGAATCCATGCTAGCATTTTTCCCTTTACACCTTTTTTAACTAAGGTGTGTAATATTTCTTGCGGGCTTGCAAGTTCGAATGCTTTTTCTAGATCAAGGAAGATCACTATAGCTGGACCCGAGTTAACTGTTCCTAGTAATGTTGCTATGCAGATGGCAGTACCTACTCCTCTAGTGAAGCCAAATATGTATTTATGAAGGTCTCCAGTCTTCCACAATAGCCTATTTAAGACCATCCGTTCTGCAGTTTTACTAATGCATGATGTTAATGAAATAGGTCTGTAATTGCCAGGTTCTTTCGGCTTAGGAATCAGTATGATGTCTGCTTTCTTCCAAGAGGTCGGTAGTTTGCCTTGCTGCCAAGATGCATTGATGACGTCCAATATTCCTTGTTCTCCAGCAGGACCTGCGTGTGTGATCATTGAGTATGTAATGTTATCAGCACCTGATGCAGTGTCCTTACCACCGTTTTTGGCTCTGTTTAGTTCTTGTTTGGTGAAGGGACAATCACATTCGTCATTTATAGCTATGCTCTCATGAATGACTGTCAACCTCTCTTGTTATAATTGTTCTTGCTGCCTTCGGACCATTGCAGGAAGCTGATATGAAGCTGTTCTTTCTGCAAATTGGAGAGCAAGTCTCTCAGCCTCCTGCAATGGTTGAATACATGCCTGTGGTCGGGCTGGTCGACCTGATATAGTTTTAATCTGACCCCATATCTTGCCAAGACTACTATTTCATTTAGAGTTTGACACCACTCAAACCATCTGCCTCCTTTACTTCTCTGGAAACTCGTCTTGCTTCAGATATCACCGCTCTTAGCAGAGTTCTTCCTTCTGGTGTGGGGTTTCTCTTTAGATGTTTTCTGAAGATGTTGACTCTGTGATTTGTTCTTTAACTTCATTACTATAGAACCAATAGTTCTTTCGTTTTGTGTTTCCTGTGATAATGATTGGAATAGCTTTGTTTGCAGCAGCTGCAATGGCTTCCTGCAGATTGGTCTCGTGTATGTTCAAATCCTCAGGTGGCGTGTATGTTGCATACCATTTTTCAAGTTCTTCTTGGTATATATTCCAATTGGTCTTTCTTAAATTCCACCTAGGTTGTGCAGGTGGTGTAGGAGGTCGTTCTATGTTTAGTGTTGTGACAGTAGCATAGTGGTCACTGGTGATCACCGGGTCTACTTCCCACTTGCCTGATGCTTGAGTGCTGTTGAGATTAATGTAAGATCAAGGGAACCTCCTAGAATGTGAGTGGGTTCCCCAGTGTTGAGAAGCGTAATTTCAGGTACTTCTAGCAGAGCTGCAGCTAAATGGCGCCCATCTGCATTGGCTGGCCCAGTCGCACCTAACTCTTGATGATGAGCATTAAAATCCCCAGCAATAATTACATTTTCCTGCGTGGTCAAGGCAAGCACTGCCTCTGCTTCTAGTTTACGTCTAGGGGGCTTGTAGACGTTGTATATGAGGAGCTCAATATTAGCCATATTCACTGTTACTGCTGTGACGGGAAATTGAAGGAGTGTAGATGTTCGGCAGTCCTCCTATATAATGGCTGGTGTCAATGCCTATCACATTAAAGAAAAAAAAGATCGACTGCTTGGCTGTTGTCTGTGGTAAAGTAAGGGAATACACGCAAAACACATAGTATGAATAATGAAACTTTAATTAAATTGAAAGCAAATTAGAAACAAAGACAATTCTTGGCTTTGTACAGTGCAAACAAACAAGTAAAAAAATATAACATAAAAATTAAGAACAGGGATGACGTTACTCTATAATATAAAGACAAAATGAAATAAGCAGGTGCTGAGAATAAAGCGCTAGCTGAGAAACATCCACCTGATAGACAGAGCGTATATCAGTTAGTTGTTCACAGTTTGAGAACACAAGATATTCTAACTTCAATGACTGGTTCATCGTAGAAGTCGTTGATTGTTGAATTGGGCTTGCTGCAAGAAGCATAGGGGATTGTGGTCCGAGTAGATGGTGGTAGACCGAGCATCTTGTAGGTAAGATGCAAAGTGCTGTAAGTTCAGGACGATGGAGAGGAGTTCCTTTTCGATAGTGCTGTAATTCTTCTGGTGAGGTTTTAACTTGTAGCTGTAGTAGCTAACAGGTAGAACCTCCTCGCCTCGTTGTTGCATCAGGACGCCCCCGATGCCGGTACCACTGGCGTCGACATGGAGGATGAAAGGCTTCGTGATATCTGGCGAGGCCAGAATGGGATTAGAACAGAGCAGAGATTTAAGTTGTTCAAAAGCAATGGTTTGCTGAATGGTCCAATGATACCGTTGCTTGGGGCTGGTTAAAGTGATCAATGGTGTCGCTACCGTACTAAAATTCTTCACAAACCTACGGTAGTAGGAGGCAAGACCAAGGAAGCGCAGAAGCTGCTTCCTAGTGGTAGGCTGTGGGTAATGCTGGATGGCTTGAGTGTGTATGTTTAACGGAGCTAGGCTGTCACTCCCTATCACATTACCAAGATAACGCACTTTACCTTTAGCAAAGGTGGACTTGCCCAAGTTGATGGTGAGGCCGGCTGTCAGGAGCTTGGCGAACAATCGTTGCAGCTGGAGCAGATGTTCGTTCCAGGTGTTGGTTGCCACAACGATATCATCCACGTAGGCGTAGGTGTGATCTAAGCCATGGATGACACGGTTGACAGCTCGCTGGAAGGTGGCCGGGGCATTACATAGTCCAAATGGAAGGCGTTCATATCTGTAAAGGCCAAAAGCAGTGGCGAACGCAGATATTTCCTTAGCTCGTTCTGTCAAACATACGTGGTAGTATCCCTTGAGTAAACTAGTTTAAATAAATACCGAGCATTACCAATAGCGTCAAGGATGTCATCTATTCTAGATAATGGGTAAGCATCCTTGACTGTCACAAGATTCACTTTCCGGTAGTCGGTACACAGCCTCACTTTACCATGAGGTTTCGGCACCAAGATGCAGAGTGAGGCCCAAGGGGACTTACAAGGGGTGGCCAGCCCATGATCCAGGAGGTACTGCACTTCAGCACGCATAACTTCCTTTTTGCTCGGGCTGATTTGGTAGAAAGGTTGACGAATCGGCCGGGTGTCAGGGAGTAGCTGGATGTCGTGCTGAACTACATTACACTCCTGTGGATCATCGCTGAACAACTTCTGATGTTCCTTGAAGATTTTGAAGAGAGGAGTACTATTACTGTCTGCAAATAGGTATGAAGATCAGTTAGGATTTCCGAGTTGGAAGGCATTGACTCAGTGTTAGTGCTTTCGGGAGGAGAAACAGGGAAGGTCTCACTGTGGAGGTATGGACCTTTAAATGTGGATAATGATACCAACACAGTGGGGGAGTACCTTGATACTGCTTCAGGAGGTTGACGTGGCACAACTGGGTCTTCCGCCGCCTATCTGGAGTCTCAAGAACGTAGTTGTGGTTGTTTCTGCACTCCTTGATGCGGTTGGGTCCTGAAAACTTGTTTTGCAATGGAGAACCTGGGATAGGAAAATATGCCAACACAAAGTCTCCTGGTTTAAATTTCCTTATTTTGCTGCTTTGGTCAAAATGAGTCTTCATCCTCTCTTGAGCTTTCAATAGACTGTCATTAGCAAATTTACGTACTCTCTCTAGAATGTGTTTTAAGTTTTGAAGAAACTGGGGCACATTCTGAGGGTCACTGAAGGTGGCATTACGTAGAGAGTCTTTAAAAGCTTTGAGAGGAGTACGGCACTTACGTCCGTAGAGCATCTCATAAGGAGATACTCCTAGAGACTCATTGGGGAGACTTCTGAAAATGCACATAATGAGGTCAAGTTGTTTATCCCAGTCCTTCAAGGTTTCATTGCAAAATTTCTTTAGCAGTGATTTAATAGTCTGATGACTACGTTCAAGAGAACCCTGTGAAGCAGGATGATAGGGGCTGGACAGTACCAGTGTGATGTTGAACTCTTCCAGTGTCTTCTTGAAAAGATCACTGGTGAAGTTGGTGCCACAGTCACTTTGAACCTCTCTTGGAAATCCATAGAAATCCTTTTTTATCTTTATTTTTATTTGTTCTCAACACATTTTATTCTTTATACTCAATTAGTATTAAGTTTTAGTCATTAATGTTTTTCCTGCCCGAAACACTTTGCATAATAGTGGCTTTAGGCATTGTATGTACTAGCTCCATCTATAAATCGATCAAATTATGTAAAATCTCTTGTATGTATGTACCTTACATGAATAAACATTTTATTTTATTTTTTTTTTTTAAATTTCAGTACGGTAGCGACACCACTGATTAATCTGACCAGCCCCAAGCAACGGTATCATTGGACCATTCAACAGACCGTTGCCTTTGAACAACTAAAGTCTCTGCTATGTTCTAATCCCATTCTCACCTCTCCAGATATTACGAAGCCCTTCATCATCAATGTCGACGCAAGTGGCACCGGCATCGGGGGCGTTCTAATGCAACAGCGTGGCAAAGAGGTTCTTCCTGTCAGCTGATTGATTGATTGATGAAGATTAAGCTACCCAAGAGGTGGCACGGGCATGAATAGCCCGTAAGTGGTGGCCCTTTTGAGCCATTACCAGTATCAAAAGTTGATACTGGAGATCTGTGGAGGCGCAACTGCACCCTGCATAACATGAGATGTCTCCCGGACCAAATGGTGACCAAATGGTGCCTGTCAGCTACTACAGCTACAAATTGAAGCCTCATCAGAAGAACTATAGCACCATAGAAAAAGAACTCCTCTCCATCGTCCTGAACCTTCAACATTTCGAACTTTACCTACGAGGTAATAAGTCCATTACCATCTATTCGGACCACAATCCCCTACGATTTCTGGACCAAGCCAAATTCAACAATCAACGTCTTCTACGCTGGGCTCTGTACCTGCAGAACTTTAACCTGGAGATATTCTTCATTAAGGGCTCGGATAACATCGTAGCAGACACCCTCTTTTTACGGACCCGAGTCCAGCGTCGAAGCACGGAGCAGTGACGACAAGGCGATCTGTGAGTCTGCTCCCGAAACCCACTCCAAATGGACGACGCCATGTAGTAAGGACGGGGGATGCCGGCAATTAGTGCTGGATGCCTGTCCTAGTCAGCTCATGACGTAGCCGCTGCTGACCTCTGGTGAGGTGGCGCCTAGACAGCAACGCCATCTATGGAGTGAAGAGGTGGACGTTTCTGTCTAAGCTAGTAAGTGATGTTACCTAGTGGCCCCAGGTAGTATCCCCAGTACTGATGACGTGTCTGGTTTCAGAGTCGACCCGAGACTACTGTGTTGGATGATGGATGAGTCTACCCAAGGCAGCCAAGGTCTCTTCACCAGTCTGCTTTGAAGAAGCTGTGAGCCACCCCCGGACGAACTCTGTTGAGAGTATAATAACCTGCCTGAGGAGTGGCAGTGTCGGGAATCGCCTTATCCGGGGCTGGGTGGTGGAAGAGACTACCGACTGTGGTGTTCTATGAGGAGAGTGACTTGCAAGTCACATGAGGTTCCTGGCTAGGGTTCGCAACCCTAAGTATCGGTCGTGGAGTGGCCTATACAGTGGAGCTGATCGGTACCTGCCAGCTACAGGTTGGATTGTGGTTGAAGGCCTCCATGACGAAGCACCCAGTGGGACTGTGATTTGGCTGGCCTGTGGCCAGGGTAGATCCGGGGTAGTCAGCGTGGATTCATCGTGGGCCACGGAAGAAGGAACCAGGGCTACCCAGAGTGAGCATCGTTGAGCATCCAGTGTCTTCGGAGGAAGACGCAACTGTATATATTTTTGTGTAGTAATAATCCCCGTGTATGACTGTTATTTATTTATATATGGTGGTGGAAAATATATCAGAAAACTGGAACATTTGTATCCCTCCCCCTTTAATTTAACTTGCGTTACCTGGCTCACCCCTTGAAAGCCTCTACTAACTTGGGGCCAGATTCCCAAACTCATCTACCATCAGAGAAGAACCCGGTTGCGTCCCAGTAGGGCCGTAACACCTCTCCAGAGTCTACGAGGTAGAGGCTGCTACTCCTACCACTCTACCGTCTAATGAAGTAACTTAACCCGTAAGAGCAGGCTTTGGGGCAGAGCTGTGACAGTAATCTCTTTCAAGAGAGATTTTAGCCTGCTCCTTCCTATATCGCGTTACTTCTATACATCTGCAACATCAAGATAACACATTCAAGAGTATATAAGTGGAGTAACAGACGTCTCTACAGGGAGTGCACTACCCTACTCCTCACCCCCCTCCTTCACTGTCAACGCACCACCTATAGTCGATCACGAAACGACCACTTCAAACCAACACTCTCCCCATTGGTGAATCAGCGACTTCACGCGACTGCACTGTACATAGCCAAGGAATTATCTTTATTTTGTTTTTGTTTAAAGTAAATTAAAGTTCATTATTTATAAGATTTGTTTTGCGTGTTTTTTCCCTCTCACTACAGGAGACAACCGCCAAGCAGTCAACATTTTTGTTTTCTTTTTTTTTTCTAATGTGATTGGCATTTCCACCAGCCATAGAGAATACTGCCTTAACACCTACATTTCTCGTCACTACATATATATATATATTATATATATATATATATATATATATATATATATTAGTATATTTTGGTAGCAGTCTTTCCTGTAGACATATATTATTAAATATGACCGAAAAAGTAAGATTAATAATTCTAACACGAATTTTCTCAATCTTTCGTACATTACGCTTCACTGTTGGAGGTAAATCAAAAATCAATTCTCCAAAATTCATTTTTATTTCTAGTCTGACGCGACACGGGCGCGTTTCGTAAAACTTATTACATTTTCAAAGACTTTAGTTCACAAATACACAACTGATTAGAACTTACGTATCTCTGATTTTATATCTACATTTGAGTGAGGTGGGAGGGGTGATGTGGCATTAACACAAGACAGAACAAGAGGGGATATTAATAGGGTATTAAAAGTATCAACACAACGTCTCAATGTCTGGACAAATACAAAACCAGACACAAAACAGAACGCTTTAAAAGAGACTAACGTCGTCTATGCCTTCAAATGCCCACTTGGGGACTGTAAGCTCCAAAAAACCCAGTATATAGGCAAGACAACAACATCTCTTTCTAGGCGTTTAACAATGCATAAGCAACAGGGCTCCATTAAGGAACATATAATCTCTTCCCACAACCAAACCATCGCCAGAGAAATCCTAGTAAACAACACAGAAATCATCGATAGATACAGCGATAGCAGGCGGCTTGACGTTTGCGAGGCACTACACATCAAGAAGTCAACACAAGCAATCAACAGCCAATTATTGCACAACTATATTTTACCCACCTCAAGACTCCGCTCCAATATAGAAGCATCAATAAATATGGACCAATAGGCTTTCTACAAACACTTCTATTCAATACCCATTGTTTGTGTTCTGTCTTGTGTTGATACTTTTAATACCCTATTAATATCCCCTCTTGTTCTGTCTTGTGTTAATGCCACATCACCCCTCCCACCTCACTCAAATGTAGATATAAAATCAGAGATACGTAAGTTCTAATCAGTTGTGTATTTGTGAACTAAAGTCTTTGAAAATGTAATAAGTTTTACGAAACGCGCCCGTGTCGCGTCAGACTAGAAATAAAAATGAATTTTGGAGAATTGATTTTTGATTTACCTCCAACAGTGAAGCGTAATGTACGAAAGATTGAGAAAATTCGTGTTAGAATTATTAATCTTACTTTTTCGGTCATATTTAATAATATATATATATATATATATATATATATATATATATATATATATATATATATATATATATATATATATATATATATATATATAATATATATAAATATATATATATATATATATATATATATATATATATATATATATATATATAATATATATATGTGTGTGTGTGTGTGTATATCACGAAAATAAACACGTGATTAAAAATGTGACAATGTCAGACCACGGAGGAAAATGAAACAGGAATTTCCTTAAGTACTTTCGCATATTAATACATCTTCAGAAGGAGTGAAGATATATATTCACTCCTTCTGAAGATGTATTAATATACGAAAGTACTTAAGGAAATTCCTGTTTCATTTTTCCTCCGTGGTCTGACATTGTCATATATATATATATATATATATATATATATATATATATATATATATATATATATATATATATATATATATATGTCGTACCTAGTAGCCAGAACACACTTTTTGGCCTACTATGCAAGGCCCGATTTGCCTAATAAGCCAAGTTTTCCTGAATTAATATATTTTCTCTAATTTTTTTCTTATGAAATGATAAACCTACCCATTTCATTATGTATGAGGTCAATTTTTATTTATTGGAGTTAAAATTAACGTAGATATATGACCGAACCTAACCAACCCTACCTAACCTAACCTAACCTATCTCTATAGGTTAGGTTAGGTTAGGTAGCCGAAAAGGGTAGGTTAGGTTAGGTTAGGTAGGTTAGGTAGTCGAAAAACAATTAATTCATGAAAACTTGTCTTATTAGGCAAATCGGGCCTTGCATACCCAGCAAACATTTTCATGTTTTTAAAACATCCTAAAAACCACATTTCATTGTTTTCAGCACGTTTATAATTACGTTTAGAAAAGGTTTTTTGAGAACTTTTATATACAACCTTAGAACGTAAATAATTAACATTTCTAAAAACTTTTTTATAATCTTTTAATTACCTACATTAAAACGTTTAGGGTAAATTAGGGTATAATAATTTTTTAATTCATATCTGAAATAGAAAGGGAGAGAAAGAAAGAAGACATATCTGAGAAAGAAATGGACATCCTATATATGTATGTGTAAATTACAAATAAATAGGGTACAAAAAGAGAATTAAAATATTATATTTATTTAATTAAGAATGAGTAATACAACAAAATATATGTAATAGCTCGAAATATATAGACTATATCTATAACAGAATATAAAAGTAAAAATTTAAAAATCTATAAAAATCTATATATGCAATATGTGAACACAATAGATTTTGTGATCAAGCAGCCTGTGATTCATGTCATGCTGAGATCAGTCTGACGTTACAAGCAGTTATTGTTACTTAAAACTAAAACAAGTAAAATTTTCCGAGTATACATATAACACTATAGTTTTTCTATGACTAATAAAAAATTTATTAATCAAAAGTTTAGGACTAATTAACTAAAAATAAAAATCTACAAGTGAATGTAAACACAGTCAAGTATAATATTCATGTAGAAAGAGAAAGAAAAAGAGAGAGAGAAGGAAAGAAAGAGAAAGAAAGAAAGGGAGAAAGAGAGAGAGAAAGAAAAGAAAAAAGTCATGTATAATATTCATATTAGCACCATGCAATATAACTTAGATTAAGTAAAAATCTCAGACATTTTTAAATCAAATGAAATATGAGAGCCAGAGAGAGAGAGCGAGAGCCAGAGAGAGAGCGTGAGCCAGAGCCAGAGAGAGAGAGAGTCAGAGCCAGAGAGAGAGAGAGAGAGAGCCAGAGCCAGAGAGAGAGAGAGAGAGCCAGAGAGAAAGAGAGCCAGAGAAAGAGAGAGCCAGAGAGAGAGAGAGAGAGCCAGAGCCAGAGAGAGAGCCAGAGCCAGAGCCAGAGAGAGTGAGTCAGAGCTAGAGAGAGAGTCAGAGCCAGAGAGAGAGAGCCAGAGCCAGAGAGAGCCAGAGAGAGAGAGAGAGCCAGAGAGAGAGAGAGCCAGAGAGAGAGAGCCAGAGAGCGAGAGCCAGAGAGAGCGAGAGCCAGAGAGAGCGAGAGCCAGAGAGAGCGAGAGCCAGAGAGAGCGAGAGAGCCAGAGAAAGAGAGGGGAAGAGAGAGGGCCAGAGCCAGAGAGAGAGAGAGAGAGCCAGAGAGAAAGAGAGAGCCAGAGAGAAAGAGAGAGCCAGAGAGAAAGAGAGAGCCAGAGAGAGAGAGAGAGCCAGAGAGAGAGAGAGAGAGCCAGAGAGAGAGCCAGAGAGAGAGAGAGAGCCAGAGAGAGAGCCAGAGCCAGAGAGAGAGAGAGAGAGCCAGAGAGAGAGAGCGTGAGCCAGAGCCAGAGAGTGAGTCAGAGCTAGAGAGAGAGTCAGAGCTAGAGAGAGAGAGAGAGCCAGAGAGAGAGAGCCAGAGAGAGAGAGAGCCAGAGAGAGAGAGAGCCAGAGAGAGAGAGCCAGAGAGAGCGAGAGCCAGAGAGAGCGAGAGCCAGAGAGAGCGAGAGAGCCAGAGAAAGAGAGAAAGAGAGGGGGAGAGAGAGAGAGAGAGAGAGAGAGAGAGAGAGGGCCAGAGCCAGAGAGAGAGAGCCAGAGCCAGAGAGAGAGAGAGACAGAGAGAAAGAGAGAGCCAGAGAGAGAGAGAGCAAGAGAGCCAGAGAGAGAGAGAGCAAGAGAGCCAGAGAGAGAGAGAGAGCAAGAGAGCCAGAGAGAGAGCAAGAGAGCCAGAGAGAGAGCAAGAGAGCCAGAGAGAGAGCAAGAGAGCCAGAGAGAGAGAGAGA
>NC_091177.1:33110948-33133448 GCF_040958095.1 Procambarus clarkii
CGTTTGTGTCTGAGCCTGTAAGTGAGGTCCTAGTGTTTCCCCAGTTATTGATGACGTGTCTGCTTACAGAGTCGACCTGGGACTGCTGTGATGGAAGTTGAGTCAGTCTACCCAAGGCAGCCGTCTCCATACCTTGTGCTTTGATGCAGCAGCTGTGAAGTCGTCTCCCGGAAGAACACTGTGGTGTTACCCTGCCTGTGAAGCGGCAGTGAAGGGTTGTCGTACCCGGGACCGAGTGCTGGAGACGATTAACCACTGGGGTATTGAGAACAGGAGAGTGATTTGTGGCATCACACGAGGCTCCTGACTAGGGCGCTACCCTAGTATCGCTCGTGGAGTGGCCTGACCAGCGTCGCTGATCCGGAACCTGCCAGCAGACCTGCTGGACTTGTGGTTGATGGCCTCCACGGCAGTGCCCCCAGTGGAACTGTGTTTTGGCTGGCCTGTGTTTGGGGTAGACTCAGCTTGGTCGAAGGATTCGTCAAGAGACCACGAAAGCACCGAGGACTTGGCACCGAGAGTTTGGATCCAGAGTCTTCAGGAGAAGACAATTGTGTAAATAATTCCCTTGTGCAGTGTTAATACCCCTCCCCCTGTGTAATCTTATATTATTTATTGGTGATGGGAACAATTATAATCTTAAGTTCTTAACTTTATTTCCCTTCCCCTTTTATTTTACTTGCGTCACGGATCTCATCCCTTGAAAGCCACTACTGGCTTGGGGCCGGATACAACTTCCTCTAACGACATCAGAGTACGAACCCCGTTGCGACCCGAGAGGGCCGTAACATAATTGGCATCCCCAGCGGGATCCGACCCCTTGTTAAGTATGTTTGACAGGGGTGGTGAAGTGGCGTAATCCCTGTATATAATCCCCCCTGTTTGTGACGTTATACGTCCTGTGCTGTGCTCAAGAGTGGCTAAGTGCGATATTGTGCAGTGCGGTGCTCGCTGTGATTAAGCGATTAAGTGCAATATCGTGTAGTGCGGTGCTCGGCGTGATTCAGTGCAATATTGTAGAGCGAAGTGTTCGCTGGGATTCAGTGCAATATTGTGTAGTGCGGTGCCCGAAGTAATTACGTGCAATATTGGCAGAGTGAAATGCCAGGTGCGATAAAGTGCAATATTGACGTAGAACAGTGCTCGGTGCGCGAAGTGCTAACGTGAAAGCGGTGTGTTAAGTGCTAGTTAGTGTTCCATCTGTGACAATGGCAGAAAAAAGCTACCATCGATGATCTGGACGATGTTCAGGCTTTTCTGAACAGAGAGGACTGTCTTGCCAGATTAAAATATCTGAGCAAACCAGAACTTGTACTAGTGAGCGCCTACCTGGAGATCAAGATCCGTGCCAGTGATTCCCGTGTGGAGATCTTGTCCAGGTTCACCGGCAACCTGAAGGCAGAGGAGAAACAGGAAGGCGAGACTCCTAGTATAAAGGAAGGTGAGGAAATAGCTTCCATGGAAAAGGAAGATAAGGCCAGTGACATTGACAGTGATGCAGGTGAGCTTAATATTAGCTTTCTTACAGAACAAATGCGTGCCCTAGAGATAAATCGTGAGATAGAATGGAAGAAGTTAGAAATGGAACGAGAATTAAAGAAAAGGAATTGGCGATGAGGCATTTAGAATTAGAAAGAGAAGAAAGAAGAGAAGAACGAGAAAGAGAAGAGAAAAGAGAGAGAAGAACGAGAAAGAGAAGAGAAAAGAGAGAGAGAAGAACGAGAAAGAGAAGAGAAACGAGAGAGAGAAGAACGAGAAAAGAGAAGAGAGACGAGAGAGAGAAGAACGAGAAAAAGAAAGAGAGAACGAGAAAGAGGAGAGAAGAGCGAGAAAGGGAAGAGAAACAGCGAGAGAGGAGAAGGAAAAAGAAAGACAGAGACAACATGAACTAGAAGTATTACGATTAGGCGGTGGTCGGAGGCCAACCACGGAAAGCAGCAGTTTCCGATCCGGTAAGAAACATCAAAATGGTCCCCAAATTCAATGAGAGGGAAGTTTCGAAGTTCTTTGCAGCCTTCGAGAAAGTCGCTGCCTCTTTGGAGTGGCCAAGGGAGAATTGGGCCATCATGATCCAGTCAGTCTTGACTGGGGAGGCCCAAATCGCCTACTCCACGTTATTCCTTGACGACTCCGGCGATTATGACAAGGTGAAGAAGGTTGTGCTCATGGCGTACCAATTGGTACCGGAGGCATACAGGCAGAAGTTCCGAAACTTGAAAAAGACCTCAGAGCACACTTTTACCGAATTCGCCACAATCAAGGAGCGACTTTTCCAGGAGTGGTGTGCCTCTCGGAAGGTGGAGACCAAAGAAGACCTCGAGCAGCTTATACTGCTAGAGGACTTCAAGGATTGTTTGTCTGGAGACCTGAAGACGTACTTAGAGGAACAGCAGGTAGAGACCTTGAGTGCGGCAGCCACCATGGCTGAGGAATACATCCTGACTTATAGGCCGTCTACTAAGTACGTCCCGAGGAATTACCAACGCCGGTTCGACAGACCTCATGACGAAGAGGAAAGACCCGTCCCACAAAGCGCTAAGAAGACGCCCCCAAGTAGCCCCCGAAGGACTAGTCCTAGCAGTCCGAAACACCGGAGTCCGAGGAGGAATATGGTGTGCTGGACGTGTGGGCAGAAAGGGCATATAGCTGCTATGTGCCGAGGCAGAAGAGGTGGCGGCGCACGAAGGGAGGTGATGTTGATGAGCTGTGTAGTACCACCAGCCGGAAGCCAGTCGACGACAACGCAGGAAGGATCAAGTTTGTTCGCCCCTCACACTTCAAGCGGGTATGTAACGAGTGATCATACTGGTAGATCAGTTGTAGTGCTCAGAGATAGTGGAGCAGCCCAGTCCCTGATCGTGAGAAGCTCGTTACCCGAAGGAGTGAGTGTGGTTGGGAGACCAAAGGTTGTCCTGGTTGGGTTTCCAAGGACGCGGTACATCGCCCCCTTAATGCCAGTACATCTCGACTCGCCTTACTTCAGCGGCACATGTGCGTTGGCAGTAGTCGATACCCTCCCTGTGGCTGGGATTGACGTGGTACTAGCCAACGACTTGGTGACAGATTGGAGCATAAATCTTCCCAAGGTCGCGGACGAGTCAGCCGAAACAGCAAGGTCAGAGGTAACGGCAGGCAATGGTAATATCCAGGTAAAGGCAGACCCGGATTTAAACATATTTAATTTGTCCTCTCACCCGCAGATCGACAGTATTCTAACAGTGTCTCCTGATTCTTCTCTCGACAAGAAACATGAGGTTACGATGGCAGAAGTACCTGAGCAGGAAGAGAGGTCTTGTGTGCAAGTACCCACGGATACCGAGTCTGGAGCGAAGGCAGATGAGTACTTGCGGTATGGCAAGGTACGGCGTTCATTGAACCGGCCAGAGATTCCCCAGACGTCGGAGGTATGTGAGGTATGTACGAAGGTTCTAGAGCCCTCTTCGATCCAAACCAGGCTAATGGATATAGCCGGTTATGGACACTATAGGCTCAGGAAGCTTATCCCTCGGTTGGCTGCATGTCTCTTAGCGGTATTTTGTTTTATTCTTATGTGTGTCCTCGGTAAGGATCAGTGGACGACCCGGCAGATGATGGCTCCCTTGAACATTGTGAAGAGATCCCAGGGATTAGAGACATGTACTGCGAGTGTTGCAGTCGACGAAGGAGCCTGGAAGGTGATAGTAGATACAGGAGGTACGCGATACGATAATATGAGTGATTATTTCCGACAGGTTGACACCCCCCGTGTGATAGCTGAGCCTCAATACAGCGTTATGCAGAACGTTGGTCGACCTGACGGTGGCAGAGCGAATGCCATAGTCGATGTACGAACAGCTCCGTTGGAACTAGGTGTGAGCCTAGTAGAGGAGTCTGCTGTGAGTACTGATCTAACTGTCGCTGTGACTCGAAATGATCCGACCCCTGTATTCCAGGTTCCCGTCTCCCTGAAGAACTACCGGACCGGCACCAGAAATGCCGTTTGTAACCAGCCATCATCGGTGCCACGACATAGGGAAGTGTCGAATCGCCCTAGATCGGGTCGATATCGATCCTTACTCGAGAGAGGTGAGATGATGCCCCTGCTTGACATCGTGGAGACGTGGAAGATTACGTCAGGCAGGTCATTGCCTTCTATCTGCGAGTTCCCGTTGTGCCAGAATTGCCCAGTAGGACAGTTCTGTGGACGAGACAGCCTCGCCGTCCCAGTTTATAAAGCATGTGAGTCCATTTGGAGTCGTGTCGCCGTACTAATTTGGTTTGTGTTTCTTTTTCTAGAACCCCAAACCAAATTCTTTTTGGTGGGGAGGTGTTACGAACCCGGATCCAGCGTCCGAGCACGGAGCAGTGACGACCGCGCCATCTGTGGGTCAGCTCCCGAAACCCCCTCCAAACGGACGACGACACCTGGTGAGGACGACGTGTACTGGCCTCAAGGGCCAGTTTCCAGTCCTGTTCGGCTCACAACACCGCCGCTGCTGACCTCTGGTGAGGTGGTGCTCAGACGACAGCGCCATCTATGGAGTGGATACGTCGGGCGTTTGTGTCTGAGCCTGTAAGTGAGGTCCTAGTGTGTCCCAGTTATTGATGACGTGTCTGCTTACAGAGTCGACCTGGGACTGCTGTGATGGAAGTTGAGTCAGTCTACCCAAGGCAGCCGTCTCCATACCTTGTGCTTTGCTGCAGCAGCTGTGAAGTCGTCTCCCGGAAGAACACTGTGGTGTTACCCTGCCTGTGAAGCGGCAGTGAAGGGTTGTCGTACCCGGGACCGACTGCTGGAGACGATTAACCACTGGGGTATTGAGGACAGGAGAGTGATTTGTGGCATCACACGAGGCTCCTGACTAGGGCGCTACCCTAGTATCGCTCGTGGAGTGGCCTGATCAGCGTCGCTGATCCGGAACCTGCCAGCAGACCTGCTGGACTTGTGGTTGACGGCCTCCACGGCGGTGCCCCCAGTGGAACTGTGTTTTGGCTGGCCTGTGTTTGGGGTAGACTCAGCTTGGTCGAAGGATTCGTCAAGAGACCACAAAAGCACCGAGGACTTGGCACCGAGAGTTTGGATCCAGAGTCTTCAGAAGACAATTGTGTAAATAATTCCCTTGTGCAGTGTTAATACCCCTCCCCCTGTGTAATCTTATATTATTTATTGGTGATGGGAACAATTATAATCTTAAGTTCTTAACTATATTTCCCTTCCCCTTTTATTTTACTTGTGTCACGGATCTCATCCCTTGAAAGCCACTACTGGCTTGGGGCCGGATACAACTTCCTCTAACGACATCAAAGTAACAACCCCGTTGCGACCCGAGAGGGCCGTAACAAACATACCTGCAGTATATGGCCGGTTTCAAGTTCATGTCGACTTAGACCTTTTGTTCAATGGTACCCATGTAGAAGTTCGCAAACAGGACACCTAGGGGAGAACCCATGGCTTTCAGAGTCAACCTAGGACGGCTGTGAGGTACGCTGAAACAGTCTACCCAAGGCAGCCAAGGTCTCTTCACCAGTCTGCTTTGTAGAAGTTGTGAGCCACCCCTGGACAAACTCTGCTGAGTGTGTGATAGCCTGCCTGAGGAGTGGCAGTGACGGGATTCGCCGTCTCTGGGGCTGGCTGGTGGAAGAGACCACCCACTGCGGTGCCGACCGAGGAGAGTGACTAGCGAGTCACACGAGGCTCCTGCCTAGGGCTCGCAACCCTGGTATTAGTCGTGGAGTGGCCTAACAGCAAGGCTGACTAGTACCTGCCAGCTACAGGCTGGACTGTGGTTGTAGGCCATCACGACGAGGCACCCAGTGGGATTGTAATTTGGCTGGCCTGTGGCCAGGGTAGATTCATCGTGGGTTCTGGCTACCCAGAGTGAGCATCACCAGGTATCCAGTGTCTTCAGAGGAAGACGAAGATGTAAATACTATGTAGTAATAATTCCCTTTTGTGACTTTAATTTACATATGGTGATGGGAAAGGAATATATATTATTACATATACTTGTGTATTTAATGTACCTCCCCCGTTGATTTTACTTGCTTTACGGAGCTCACCCCTTGAAAGCATCTACTAACTTGGGGCCGGATACCCAAAAAACTAATACCATCAGAAAAGAACCCGGTTGCGTCCCAGTAGGACCGTAACAACTTGCTCTTAACAAATGAATCAAATTACATATAAAAGATCTATTTGGTCTCAAGTCTAACACACAATTATGTAAATGAACTCCACAACTCACCTGCTTGTACCAAGTAAGGTAGACAACAACAACAGTTATGGTAAATAAACACTCATCTTAACAATGTCCAAAATGAGTTCATATTCTAGTGTAAAAGTCAAATGAGAAGTAAAGTGTACCTCTAGCACACCCTAACAAACTGTTTTTAATTAAAAATAATTTAAAACACAAGAAAACTTTTGGCTACACTGACACCACAACCGTTACTCACCAGACTAATCAGACATTACAATCTCAGATTCTACACACTCACACAGTCATATCTTGAGGTTATCTTGAGATGATTAAGAGGCTTTTTAGTGTCCCCGCGGCCTGGTCCTCGACCAGGCCTCCACCCCCAGGAAGCAGCCCGTGACAGCTGACTAACACCCAGGTACCTATTTTACTGCTAGGTAACAGGGGCATAGGGTGAAAGAAACTCTGCCCATTGTTTCTCGCCAGCACCTGGGATCGAACCCAGGACCATAGGATCACAAGTCCAGTGCTCGGCCGACCGGCTCCCATTCCGTAAGCTCATTGAAGTGCAAACAAACATTGAAGTGCAAACTGTTGGACTTACAGTAGTAAGTCCAACAGAACCAACAAGCTAGAAGGCTTATTCAATCAATTCAATTTCAACAATAAGAGGATCGACTGGGAAGAAATAAATATAGACCTTGGAAACATTCATTGGGAAACCATCTTAAGCGACAAAACTCTCACACAGGGAATAGCTCCACTGACAGCTGAAACCTACTAGATCTGCTAAGAGCACATACCTGTGAGGAGAGTCAGAAAGAGGACAACTCTAGAAAGAGAACACACAGACGACTGTACAGAAGGAAAAAAGTAACGGAAATTGCTTAAACAGGCACAACTGTCTTTAGAAAGGAAAATAAATCTAAACAGAGAGATCGAAGAAATAATTCTATGAATAGAGCAGATGTTGAAGTGATCATATTAGTGAGGGAAACAGATAACAGACTGAACAAAAACTATCTAATTATTGCAGGGGACTTTAATATTGATCTCTGCGAGCCTAAGGACCCTCCTGCTGCTAGTTTCCTCAACTGTATGAATTCCTGCTTCCTCATACTCTTAATCACTAGACCTACTAGAATCACTGATAGTACTGCCACGGCTCTTGATCACATCTGGACCAACATAACCTCTCCGCTTACTTCAGGGATAATCATCGATAGCACTGTGGTGTTGTGTGTTACTGAGGAAGTCTTGGTTGTAGGGTTGATGTAAAGTCATGACTTGGTTACTGACTTTAATACGTATATAAACAATTACATGACTAGCTGCTTCCAAGCTGGTAGCGTCCTGTACGCTTCTGTTTACCTCCTCTGGCGTCCCAGCCGCCGCACATAGAAAACGGATGGTACCGTTTTCTGTGAACATGACATCCCTCCTTTTCTTTAAAAAGAATGAATACAGGACGTCTACCATGCTTGTAGCACAAAGCAAAGTTATTGACACAAAGTAAGTTATTAACACACCAAGAGATATTGCATACATTTAACATTAATTAAGCACACAAAGAATTTAAACAAATTAATCTTTACCACAAAGGATTTCAATGTTGAAAATACATATGCAATGTTAAACAAACATGAAAGAAACTGTAATACAAAGTTACAAAATATTGAATGAGAGATCTGCATTATTCAAACAATATTAAATTTAGTTTAGCATAATAAGTAAATACTTTTCATTACATAGGAACACAATTAATCATCAAATCGTGTAGGGCGTTTAACATGACGTTTAGGACGAGAGTCCTTAAATGCAATAACATCCCTTGATGAATTGTTTGTCGGGTTATAACTATTTTTTTCTTTATCTTTTGCACGACTTTGCACTTCATCATTTTCTACACTAGTTGGAATCACTTTGAAATAGGCCATATTACGTGTTATACTATGATCTCTATTACTCGCTGTTACCATAGTTCCTTTTACACTAATCACTTTACATGGTTTTGTATCATACGGCATATCTAGCTTTCCCTCTTTTTTCTTTTTAACGAGAACAGTATCTCCAACCTTTATGAATTGTTCCTTTGCACGTTGATCAGGAGCAATTTTCATTTTGCCCTTTGGCTGGTGCATCCCTCTGAACGAGACGTTTATCCGTTACCTCGGCTGGCATGACGGGTAGTGCCATTCTCATAGGACGTCCAAATAAAAGTTCACCAGGCAACTTGCCCAGTGTTCCATGTGGTGTTGCACGGTAGTTCCTGAGAAAAGCATACATAGCTTGTTTCCAGGATCGTCCTTCGGCATGAGCATAGCGTACCGCTTTCATGAGAGGTTGCATGAATCTCTCAACTTCTCCATTTGCTTGAGGATGTAGTGGCATCACACGGCGGTGTTTGAATCCAATATGCTCAGCAAAGTTGACAAAGTCTTGTCCATTGAATGGCAGTCCATTGTCCGTCTTGACAACTTCAGGAATGCCAAAGTTTGAAAAGATCTTGTCGAGTTTCGGGATGACAGCCTTTGCAGATGTGGAAGTGATGATTTCCACTTCTGGATAATGTGAGTGATCATCAATGACTACCATCAAGTACTCTCCAGTTGGTAGCGGTCTGCCGAAGTCCATCGATACTTCCGTCCATGGTGCAGCAGGTAGTGGTGAAGGTTGTAGAGGTGTTGGTCCTGAAGTATCCACTGCAGCTTGGCAAGGGACACAGGCATCATGCATGTCCTTTGTTTGACGATCAATGCCAGGAAACCACACCTTTTCTCGTAGCAGCTGTTTGGTCCTAACAAGACCTTGGTGTCCTTGATGTGCAAGCTTCAGAGCATGTTGCTGGAGAACAGCTGGAATGACGATACGAGTACCTCGCAGCACGGTGTTGCGTTGTTGCGTAACACTTAATTCAGTCTGGATGCGTTCAAGTGCTTTGAATGCATCTTGGTCAACTCCTGAGGGTGGGATGCGCGGAAACTTTTTCTTAGTCAATGCATCCACTGTTGCTTGCAGAGTCAGGTCCTCAAGGGTTGCAGTACGGATTTCATCAAGAGTGAGAGCCTTAGGGACTTCATCACAGGTTACAGAGTGTACATATTCCTTGGCAACTTGCTGATGCTTGGTGAAGGTGAAACTGTTGGCAGGATGTCGACTGATATAATCAGCAGGATTGCCTGCACCCGGCTTGTATTTCACCGTAAAGTTGTATGGTTACAGACGAAGAGCCCATCTCTCAATGCGAGCTGGTGGTTTGGACTTTGGATTATTGAAGATGGTCTCCAACGGTTTGTGGTCAGTGACTATCGTGATGAAGGGTGCACCAAGCAGATACATATTGAAGTGTTCACAGCTCCCATACAAGAGCAAGAGCTTCCTTCTCTGTCTGACTGTATCGTTGCTCAACATCTGTGAAAGAACGGCTGGCATAGGCAATTACTACTCTGGAATCTGGTTGACCAGGTTTGTGTTGGGCTAAAACAGCACCTAAACCAACAGGACTAGCATCCACCATTAACTCAGTGTCCATTGATGGATCAAAGTATGCAGCAGTCGCATTCTCTACTAGTGCATCTTTCACAGCATCAAATGCATTTTGTTCGATATCGCTCCAGTACCATGATGCATTTTTCTTCAGGAGCTCACGTAGAGGCTTCGTAATGGTAGCAAAATTTGGAATGAAGCAAGAACAGTAGTTTGCCATTCCCAGAAAACTATGTACTTCAGTTGATGTTGAAGGAGGTGCAGCATTCTTGATATCTGCAACTTTCTTAGGATCTGGAGACAGACCTTTGTCACTAAGTACATGTCCAAAGAATTAAATTTTATGTTGATTGAACTCGCACTTTGCTCGGCTTAGCGTCAGATTCTTTTCTCGTAAGCGTTGCAATGTTGCACGAAGAGCTTTGTCGTGTTCAGCTTGGGTACGGCCATAAACAATGATGTCATCTGACATGTTGTCAGCATTAGGTATATCTTGCAATACCTGGTTGATGATGTGCTGGAAGACCTCGGCAGCACTGTTGATACCAAAACTCAGGCGCTTGTACCTATACAGACCTCGATGTGTTGTAAACGTTGTGATGAATCGACTCTCATCATCAAGTTCAAGCTGATGATAGCCCTTGTTTAAATCTAACTTGCTAAATACAGTTGCACTTTTCAAGAGGTAAATCATATCATCTACAGTGGGTGTAGGATGGCGTTCACGCATTATTGCCTTGTTGGGAACACGCATGTCCACACAAATGCGTATCTCATCTGGATTCTTCGGCTTTGGTGGAGTGATAATTGGGCTTACCCATGGTGTTGGGCCTGTTACTGGTTCAATGATATCTAGTTCGATCAGCCTATCCAGTACGGTATCGACTTTCTTGCGAGTATGGAATGGTTGTCGGCGATGTGGTTGGGCAACTGGAATTACATCTGGGTTGATATGCAGATGTACTTTGCGATCAGTATAACAACCTATGGATTTAAATCGATCAGAAAATTCAGCAACAATACCATCAACATTGTTTGCAGATTCCACTGCTACAGCATTAGAAAGCTGAAGTGGCCCAATTTGGTTGAAGTCTTGTAACTGAGTAAAGACTCCTTTGCATTCCTAACAACATGGAATGTAGTAGTGAGCATTGCACTCTTTGACTTAATCTCTGCAGTGAAAGTTCCAATCACTGGCAAGGCTACCTTTGAAGCATAGGCAGTGGCTTTGCCATTATAGTTCTCAAGCTTTGGGAACTGTTTTTTAAATTTCTCATAGTGGCACTCAGCAATGGTGTCAATGTTTGACCCAGTGTCAATGAGAACTTTGAGACAAATACCAGCAATGTATACTATAGTCTCTGGGTTGTTTGGAAGATCATTCCATTCTGTGATTGCTTGTACTCCATAAGTATAATCACATTCACTGTCATCTGAGACTGGTTGTAATGAAATGTTGTCTTGTACATTATTAACATTCTGGATATGAGGTGCAATATTGTGTTTACCACCTCGACACCTATGACCTGATCTTCGTACAGTGCTTTTATTCATTGACTGTGGTTTCTTTAGTGCGGAACGACACATAGCACCAAAATGACCTAGTTTTCCACACTCATAGCACTTCTTACCTTGAGCAGGACAAACATTATCTTGGTGTGGGTAGTCTCCTCCACAATTGTAACATTTATTGTTGACACCCTCTGATGTGAGTCGTTGTGACTGCTTGAGTCTTGTTCCATGACTCCAGGTGTGATGTGGTTCTCGGCTAAATTTGCTGTTAGGTTTGCCATGATATCTTCTTTGATCACAGTGTCCTCCCTGAACCTTATGTACCTCATCACTGTTAGTAACAGTGGCAGAACCGTTATTGGCACTGCACTCCATGACACGAGCATCACGTGCAGCATCTTCCATTCGACGAGCAATATCCAGTATCTTGGTAAGAGAACTTTCATCATCAACAAGTTCTAGAGCTCTTCGATGGAGACGTGTAGATGTGCATGTTTCAATTATTTGCTGTTTGATTTCTTTGTCAACATCAGCAAACTAACAATGGGCTGCTAAACCCTGCAGACGTGTGTGGTATTGATCCACAGTTTCATTAGAGAGTTGTTTTGCTCTTCTGAAATGCATAATTTCCATGGCAGTATTTTGTCTTGGGTTGAAATGCTCTGTTAGTTTGGCTTTGGCAGTGTCATAATCTTTGGCACCACCAGTGTCTTTCAGTGTGTCAAAGATGTTACAAACTCTATCACCTGCATAATGAAGTAGAAAGGCACGCTTTCTTTCAGCACTTTTGATGTCAGAAACTATCAACAAATTTTCAAACCTTTTAAGCCATTTGGTCCACCTCTGTGACAGGTTTGTCTGGTCACAGTCAGGATCAAATGCAGGAAACTGAGGTATATTTGCAGATTCCTCAGTACTCAGCTTCAGTCAGCACAGCTTGGGTAGCACACAGCATTGGTTAGCACACAGGATCAGTTAGCACACAGGATCGGTTAGCACATAGCATTGGTTAGCACACAGCATTGATTAGTACATAGCACACAGCATCGGGTATGGTGCTCACAGCACGACATCTCCTTCCTCCAGTTCATCCTTGTCGCCAATGTGGTGTTGTGTGTTACTGAGGAAGTCTTGGTTGTAGGGTTGATGTAAAGTCATGACTTGGTTACTGACTTTAATACGTATATAAACAATTACATGACTAGCTGCTTCCAAGCTGGTAGCCTCCTGTACGCTTCTGTTTACCTCCTCTGGCGTCCCAGCCGCCGCACATAGAAAATGGATGGTACCGTTTTCTGTGAACATGACAAGCACTACAGACCATTACCCCACATTTCTCCTAACATTAACAAACCACCTCTAGAGACAAGGGAGATAAGCTTTAGGCTGCACAATGAAACTGCCATGGGCAATTATATAGCTGCTGCTGCTAATGTCAACTGGGAGACCGAATTAGGTAACACAGGGGACATCAACCTAGCAGTGCAATCTTTTCTTCAAAAAACTCTCAGCCTTTATAACATCCACTGTCCTATGCTAACGAAACAAGTCACAACTAAAAGGCTAAACAATCCTTGACTTACAAAGAGAATACTTAAATCTATTAATAAAAACATGACCTTGAGAAGAAGTATAGGTTAGGAATCATCTCCAAAAAATTTTCAAAGAATTTGAAATTTGAATCCCTCAAAGAAAGAGGGAGCCGGTCGGCCGAGCGGACAGCACGCTGGACTTGTGATCCTGTTGTCCTGGGTTCGATCCCAGGCGCCGGCGAGAAACAATGGGCAGAGTTTCCTTCACCCTCTGCCCCTGTTACCTAGCAGTAAAATAGGTACCTGGGTGTTAGTCAGCTGTCACGGGCTGCTTCCTGGGGGTGGAGGCCTAGTCGAGGACCGGGCCGCGGGGACACTAAAAATCCCCGAAATCATCTCAAGATGACCTCAAGATTTGCTATCTAAAATAATTAGAAGAGCCAAAATTAAATACTACGAAGATAAATTTACCCAAACAAAGGGCAACATTAAGAAAACATGGAGCACAATTTCACAAATATTGGGATCAAAGAAGACTTTAAATAACAAACCAATACTCCTGTCCAATAACGATGGTCAGCTTACAGCCTCTGATACTGCTATTGAGTTCAATAGGTTCTTCTCTTTCATCGGGTCATCCCTTGCAAATGATATTCCATCTTCCAGTACTGATGTTCAGGACAATCTTACAGGTAAGTATCCACAGTCTCTGTACCTAACGCCTGCAAATTCCACTGATGTTAATGAGATAATCCTTTCGCTTAAAACCAAATCAAATCTTGAGGAGATACCAACTTTAATTTACAAAAACGCCTCCAGATCTTTAGCTCCTGCTATTGCATTGCTCTTCAACAAGTCACTTGAACTCCAAACCTTTCCAGATATTCTAAAAAAGCGAAAGTAACCCCCTGTCGACAAATGTGATCTCACTGATGTTAACAACTACAGACCTATATCAATCCTGACAAACTTGTCAAAAATATTTGAAAAACTCATCTACAAGCAGCTTTACTCTTATCTAGCCAAACACAAATACTTAGCTCTTGTCAATAAGGCTTCAGTCCCAAAGAAAGTACTAATGATGCAATTATTAGTATGATTAACTTGATACATGCAGCTCTTGATAAAAATGAGTTCTCTGTTGGGTTATTTGTGAACCTGCATAAGGCTTTTGACATTGTCAACCACCAAAACCTTCTTCGTAAAATACATCATTATGGAGTCAGCGGTCACTCCCTGCAATACCTCAAATCTTACCTTACTGACAGACTCCAGTATGTTTCTGTGAATAATTCAATTTCTCCCACCCTACCCATCAACATTGGTGTTCCTCAGGGCAGCATACTTGGCACTTTCCTCTTTCTCATCTACATTAATGACCTTCCAAATGCCTCCCAACACCTCAAACCAATTCTATTTGCTGACAACACAACTTTCATTTACTCCAGTCCTGACCCCCTTGCTCTAAATTACACAGTGAATACTGAGCTAAATAAAGTCCATCTTTGGCTAACTGCCAACAAACTTACCCTCAACATTGACAAAACTTTCTATGTTTTGTTTGGGAATAATCCTCAAATCAAATAAATCTCAGGATAAATAATACCAAAATTTGTAACAAAATAGATGGCAAATTCCTTGGCGTTCTCATTGACCACGAGCTGAATTTCCAGGGACACATTCTAAATATATAAAAAAAAGTTTCAAAAACTGTTGGCATTCTTTCTAAGATCAGATATTATGTACCTCGCCCTGATCTGGTGACGCTCTATTACTCCCTCATCTATCCTTATCTCAACTATGGTATTTGTGCTTGGGGTTCTACTACCCAAAATCCTTTACATCCTCTAATTACTCAACACAAAGCTGCTATTAGGACAATATCCAACTCTGGCCCCAGACATCACTCGGTACCTCTACTCAAATCTCTGAATATGTTAGATATTAAGTCACTGCACATCCTCTTATGTGTATTATATATATATAAAATGTTGAACTGTAATGCCAATCCTGACCTTAAAAGCTTCATTGAAGGTTGTAACAGAACCCATGAGCTCCACACCAGAAACAAATACCTTTTTATTCCAAGAGTACGACTTAATCAAACTAGAAATGCTCTACAAATCAAGGGACCCAGAATGTGGAATGACCTTCCCAATCATGTTAAAGACTGTACCTCTCTCAACCAGTTTAAGATAAAAACTAAGCACTACCTAACTAACTTCCTGTTACCTACCTTACCCCTATAATGTCAACCCATGTCTGTTATTTTTAAACATTGCTGTTTGTAGACCAAATTGTATTTTTGCTGGTTTTCTGCCATGTTCCCCTCTTTTTTTATTTTTATATTTTCTCAACACATTTTATAATTTAATCTCAATTAGTATTAAGTTTTAGTCTTTAGTGTTTTTCCTGCCCGAAACGCTTTGCGTAATAGTGGCTTTAGGCATTGTATGTACTAGCTGTATCTATATATTCATCAATATTTGTATCACCCTTTGTATGTATGTACTTTACCTGAATAAATATTTGATTATTTTATTTATGTACATAATATCTGATTTAGAAAAGAATGCCAAGTGATTTTGAAATATTTTTTAGCTATATTTTGTATGTGGCACTGGAAATTCAGCTTGTTATCAATGAGAACTTCATGGAATTTGCCATCTACTTTATTACCAATCTGGATATTGCCAATTTTTTATTTAAGAAAATGAGGGTTGTGTAAACAGCAAATAAAACTGGCTTGAGAAATTGAGACACATTTGGAATTTCATTTATGTAGACGAGAAAGAGTACGTAAGTAATTATCTAAAGAGGGCACCAAGCCGGGAAGGCTATGAAGCACCATTAACTATGTGGAATATAAAAAAATTGGTAAATATCACTAAGAATGCCAATTTGAGAACAAAAGCACATAAGGCAAATGATATCCCCCAGCAAAAATCTGCTATCAGAATAATAACAAATTCTGCTTTCAGACAACACTCAGCCCCCTTGTTTAACTCCCTTAACATGCTAAACATAATTTCACCCCACAAATTTTCTTGTGTCAATTACATTTACAAAACCCTGTTCTTAAACGCAAATCCTGCTCTGAAACTCTCCCTGGACAGATGTAATAGGACCCATTATCACCACACCAGAAATAAATATATTTTTCATATCCCCAGAGTCAAACTTAATCTGTGTAAACACTCTATTCAAATAAAGGGACCCAGTCTATGGAACTCACTCCCTAATGATTTGAAAAGCTGTCCAACTTTTGTGTCATTCAAAAACAAAACTAAAAAGCACCTAATCTCATCTGCATAGTTTTTTTACCTTGTTGCTTTAAAATTGCACTGTATCTATTGCTACCCAATCTCCCTATCTTTATGTACTCAATCCGAACATCTTTACCAATGTGATCATTACTGTCTTCTTATATGTGCTATCAATCTGCTGTACGGTGTCTGTTAATCTTGTTTAAATTACCAATCAAGTTGTCAATGTAATCAACCAGAGCTTTAATATACCAATGTGCTTTAATATACTTACTATTCTCTCTCATCTCATTTTTTTTCTTGCAATGTATCTTATCATTTTATTAATTCTGCTAGAATTTACCTACTTAAAATTATCTGTTAGATTAAGGACCTGCCCGAAACGCTGCGCGTACTAGTGGCTTTACAAGAATGTAAATACTGTGCTATGTATTCTCTCTAACCCAATGTACCTTCTTGTATATAAATGAATAAAATAAAATAAAATAAAATATCAAAGGTATCTGATTCATCAAGGATTCTATCGAGGGACAAATGAGGGACTGACGGGAAGCAAGACATACGCACCTCCTGTTAGTCAGGTTATTCAACAAGGATGTGTATGACCGTAAGAGGGACAATGCAATATGAACAATAAAGAGCAGGGAGGCGCTCCATTAAGTGCCTATGAAGTAAACATGTATGGCTAATACGTAATCTCGTCAGAGCCAATTCTCACCGCCGGTTACGGTGGTAGGAAGAAGGCCAAGGGACATGCTACCTTTAGGAGAACGCAGTTTATCACGAGTAACAGAAGACCAACAATCCTGCTAATGGGCAAGGATTGAAGAATGAATAACTGGATACAAGACAGAATAAGGAACACCTCTACAGGAGATGGGGCAAGTGCAGAGAGCCTCGTTAGTGACAAAGTCTGCACACTCATTTAAGGACACCAATATGGCTTGGGACCCAGCAAAACTCCACTGTCTTAAATCTGCTGGAGATAAGAAACAGACAATGTTGAATTTCGACAACCACAGGATGAACTGGATTAAATGACTACAGAGCCATGAAAAGGCACTGTGAGAGTTAACTACAACAACAAAGAAAAAGTGACAGCAAGAAAGCAGTTGACGAAGAGCATACAAAATAACATGAAGTTCTTCTGTGAAGATGCTAGTCTCTGGAGGCAGGCAACACATATGTGTGGTCAGGGAAAACAACGGAGTAGCCTACACCATCTGCAGACTTTGACCCATCTGTGAAGTCGGAAATGGAGCGCGAGTGTGATGAAAAGTGTGTAAGGAAAAGTACGACATAAGTGAAAGTGAGGAGGATGTTGTAGGGACTGCACAATGTAGCGAAGACAGTAGCGATCCTGTAGAGACAGGATGCCTGTTTCGACATACAGGCTTAGGGTAGGAGTCGAACGCAAGGCACCAGGGCTGAAGAATAACCCAGTATGGTGCAGAGAATCAAGACAGCAAAGAGTAAAATGAGAGGCAGATGAGTAAGCACGACAACCATAATTGAGTTTAGACAGTACGAGAGAGGAGCGTGCTCGTATCAGCTCCCCAGGAAGTATAACTTACCCTAAGTAAGTTAGGGACCTTAAAACATTCAACTCAGAGGTAAGAGATATGGGGAGACCAAGACAAATGAGTGTTAAAGAATAATAAAAATAATAAAGAATAAGTTTAGCAGAATCTATGCACAAAAGGGGATTACCATAAAGCGACAAAGGGGGACGAAGAATGACCTACTTCCGAGTAAAAGTCAGAGCGCAAGTTTTAGTTGTGAAGAACTTTATGCCATGATTGATTGTCCAGGACGACACGGCATCAATCGCAAGTTGAAGATGCAGTTGGAGGAAAGGCAATTCATCACCTCGACATCGAAGGGTAAGATCGCTGACAGAGGGCTGAGAAGATGCCAGAGGAAAGGGAGTAAAGATTATTGAGGGCAACCAGGAAAATGAGTAAGTGCTCAGAACACTACTGTGGAGTACACCTTCGTATTGCCGAAAAGAGGCAGAATGGTACAAACCCTCACTCTAAAGGAACGATTAGAGAGGAAGCTTTGTAGGAAGAGAAGGAGATTACCACGAAGGTCAAAGTAACAGAGTTGGGACAGAATACAGTATGCCATCTCCAGGTGGTGTCGTATGCCTTTTCCAGATCAAAAAAGGACAACAGCAACAACAGAGATCTTTGCAGAAAAAGCAGTATGAATATAGACCACCAAGTTCATCAAGACATCAGTCATGTTTTGACACTTGCGAAAGCCAAATTGAGAATGGGAGAGGTGGCAATAGTGTTCCAAAAACCACATCATACCGACATTGAACATACATTCAAAGAGTATGGAGACGCAACTCGTGAAGGCAATGGGGCAGATGTCCTTAGGAGCTGTCCCTAGAGACCCTGGTTTCCGAATAGGAAAAACAACCACCTCAAGCCAGTCCTTAGGGACAGATGACGACTCGCAGATAAGGTTAAACAGATTCAGTATATACTAAAATGTGCATTGAGGGAGATGACATTCATCATGAGATGTTTTGCCATCTGAGCCCGCTGCCATAGAACCGCAATGAGTCAGGGCAGACTAGAGTTTGGAAAGAGAGAAAGGATCATTATAGAGAAGCTGGAGATGCGTGTGAAAATCTATGGAACAAGATTCATGAAGGTGCTTACGAATAAGGAAAGATGGAGGAAGACTAGAACTGGAGCCAAGAGTCGAAAAACGGGGAACCCAGTTCGGTGGCAACCGACACTGGATCCACCACAATAGAACCACGGAAGTGAAGGACTGGCGAGATATCTGGAACAAACTTACCCGATATCTTACAGATTTTCTTCCTGATCTGGAGCAGAGGAATATCAGTGGCAATGGTGGAGACAAAAGATTTCAAACTCACACGTTTAGCCGTACGGACCGCACTCGCCTTGTGAAACGAAAGAAAACAAACCACAATCAATCTGCATCTGTCTTTCTTCTATGCTGCGCTCTTACAGCAGACAGCCGAAACACAGCCTGCAGTCCACCAGGGAACGCACTTCCACATACCTCAGGAGGTAGAGCGAGGAATATCTTGAGGTTATCTTGAGATGATTTCGGGGCTTTAGTGTCCCCGCGGCCCGGTCCTCGACCAGGCTTCCACCCCCAGGAAGCAGCTCGTGACAGCTGACTGTCACGAGCAAAGTATGTAAATATTTTGCTCATGACAAGTAAATGTAAAATAGGTACTCAGGTACCTATTTTACTGCTAGGTAACAGGGGCATAGGGTGAAAGAAACTCTGCCCATTGTTTCTCGCTGTTACGGCCCTCTCGGGACGCAACTGGGTTCTCACTCTGATGTTGTTAGAGTCAGATATAGATATCCGTTCCCAAGCCAGTAGTGGCTATCAAGGGATGAGATCCGTGACGCAAGTAACTTAAAGGGAGTAGGGAAAGAAAGCTAAGAACTTAATATTATAATTAACACCATCACCGATTAAATATATAAAAGAAAAGAGTGCACAAGGGGGAGGGGTATTAACACTTTACAAGGGGATTAATCCACAATCGATGTCTTCTGCTGAAGACGCTGGTGCCATAACTCTCGGTGCCGAGTCCTTGGTGCTTTCTTCGTGGCCTCACAACGAAGTCTCCAAAGAAGTTGAGCCTACCCTGGCCACAGGTCAGCCAAAACACAGGTCCACTGGGGGCACCGCCGTGGAGGCCGTCAACCACACGTCCAGCTGGTCTGCTGGCAGGTTCTGAGCCAACAAGGCTGGTACGGCCACTCCACGAACGATAAAAGGGGAACGCCCTAGACAGGAGCCTCGTGTGACACCACAAATCACTCTCCTGTCTTCAGTACCCCAGTGGATGATTGTCTCCAACAGTCGGTCCCGGGTAAATCCTTTTACTGCCACTCCACTGGCAGGCTAACACACCACAGTGTTCTCCCGGGGGGACGACGTCACTACAGCTGCAGCAAGGTTCAAGGTATGGAGACTGGCTGCCTCGGGTAGACTGACTCCACTTCCATCACAGCAGTCCCAGGTCGGCTCTGTAAGCAGACACGTCATCAATAACTGGGACACTAAAACACCTCACTTACGGGCTCGGGCACAAACACCTGACGTATCCAGTCCATAGATGGCGCTGTCGTCGGAGCACCACCTCACCAGAGGTCAGTGGCGGCGGTGTAGAGTGCTGAACGGGACTGAAACTGGCCCTCGTAGCTGATACACGGCATCCTCACCAGGTGTCGTCGGCGTTTGGCGGGGGGTTTCGGGAGCTGACCCACAGATGGCGCGGTCGTTACTACTCCGTGCTCGGACGCTGGATCCGGGTTCGTAACACCTCCCCACCAAAAAGAATTTGGTTTGGGGTTCTATAAAAAGAAACACAAACCAAATTAGTACGGCGACACAACTCCAAATGGACACACATGCTTTATAATCTGGAATGGCGAGGCTGTCTCGTTCACAGAACTGTACTAAAGAAAATCCCGGGCACAAAGGGACCTTGAAAATGGCCGGCGATGACCTGCCTGACGTAATCTTCCACACCTCCTCTGCGATGGCAAACAGGGGCATCATCTCACACCTCTCGAGTAAGGATTGGTTTCGACACGATCTGGGGTGACTCGACACTTCCCTGTGTCGTGGCACCGATGATGGCTGGTCCCAGACGGTATTTCTAGTACCGGTCCGGTGGTCCTTCAGGGAGACGGGCACCTGGAATACAGGGGTCTGATAATTCAGAGTGATAGCGACAATGGGCAAGTCAGTACTTACTATACACTCCTCTACTAGGCCCACACCTAGTTCCAACAGGGCTGCTTGCTCACCGAAGATGGCATTCGCTCTGCGCCCGTCAGGTCGACCAACGTTCCGTATAACGCTGTATTGAGGCTCAGCAATCACGCGGGGGGTGTCAACCTGTCGGAAACAGTCACTCATATTATCATTTCTCGTACCTCCTGTATCTACTATTACCTTCCAGGTCCCTTCTTCAACTGCAACACTTGCAGTACAAATCTCCAATCCCTGGGACCTCTTTGCGATGTTCAAGGGAGCCATCATCCTTCGGGTCGTCCACTGATCCTTACTGAGAACACTGGGAACACATACGAGCATTAAACAAAATATCGCTAGGAAACATTTGGTTACCTTAGGGATAAGTTTCCTGAGTCTGTCATGTCCATAGCCGGCAACATCCACTAGCCTGGCTTGGACCGAAGAGGGCACTAGACCTTTTGAACACACCTCACATACCTCTGACGTCTGGGGAATCTCTGGCTGGTTCAATACACGCTGTAACTTGCCATACCGCAAGCACACATCTGCCTTCGCTCCAGACTCGTTGGTATCCGTGGGTGCCTGCACACAAGGCCTCTCTTCCTGCTCAGGTACTTCTACCATCGTAACCTCATGTTCCTTGCCGAGAGAAGAAGCAAGAGACACTGCTAGATAGTTGTCGATCTGCGGGTGAGAGGATAAATTAGACATGTTCAAATCCGGGTCTGTCTCTACCTGGACATTTCCATGGCCCGTCGTTACCTCAGACCTTGATGTTCTGGCTGACTCGTCCGCTATCTTGGGATGATTGGTGCTCTAATCGGTCACCAAGTCGTTGGCTAGTACCACGTCAATCCCAGCCACAGGGAGGGTATCGACTACTGCCAACTCACATGTGCCGCTGAAATAAGGCGAGTCAAGATGTACTGACACTAAGGGGGCGATGTACTGCGTCCTAGGAAACCCAACCAGGACCTCTGGTCTCCCAACCACACTTACTCCCTCGGGTAACGAGCTCTTCACGATCAGGGACTGGGCTGCTCCACTATCTCTGAGCACTACAACTGATCTACCAGTATGATCACTCGATACATACCCGCCTGAAGTGTGAGGGGAAAACAATCTGGGTTCTTCCTGCGTCGTCGTCGACTGGCTTCCTGCTGTTGGTATTACACAGCTCATCATCATTACCTCCCTACGTGCGCTGCCACCTCTTCTGCCTCGGCACCTAGCAGCTATATGCCCTTTCTGCCCACAAGTCCAGCACACCATATTCCTCCTCGGGCTCCGGTGTTTCGGACTGCTAGGACTTGTTCTTCGGGGGCTACTTGGGGGCGTCTTCTTAGCACTTTGTGGGACGGGTCTTTCCTCTTCTTCATGAGGTCTGTCAAACCGGTGTTGGTAATGCCTTGGGACGTACTTAGCAGACGGCCTATGAGTCAGGATATACTCTTCAGCCATGGTGGCTGCTGCACTCAAGGTCTCTACCTGCTGTTCCTCTAAGTACGTCTTCAGGTCTACAGACAAACAATCCTTGAAGTCCTCGAGCAGAATCAGCTGCTCAAGGTCTTCCTTGGTCTCCACTTTCCGAGAGGCACACCATTCCAGGAAAAGTCGCTCCTTGATCGTGGCGAATTCTGTGAAAGTGTGCTCTGAGGTCTTCTTCAGGTTTCTGAACTTTTGCCTATATGCCTCAGGTACCAATTGGTACGCCATGAGCACCACTTTCTTCACCATATCGTAATCGCCGGA
>NC_091177.1:33138448-33300948 GCF_040958095.1 Procambarus clarkii
ATGTCCGGTCGTGATGGTCAAGTGGATTAAGGCGTCTTGTACATACCAGTTGCGTTGCTTCTGGGAGTATGGGTTCGAGTCACTTCTGGGGTGTGAGTTTTCAGTTGCATATGTCCTGGGGACCATTCAGGCTTGTTCGCATTTGTGTTCCTCACGTGTGCCCCAAAGAATGAGGTGATTTGGTAAAATGCTATGCCCAAGATAACTATCCGAGTGCCGGCGGTGGGGTGGTTCATATAGCCTCGGCTATCACCTCATTATGTCCGGTCGTGATGGTCAAGTGGATTAAGGCGTCTTGTACATACCAGTTGCGTTGCTTCTGGGAGTATGGGTTCGAGTCACTTCTGGGGTGTGAGTTTTCAGTTGCATATGTCCTGGGGACCATTCAGGCTTGTTCGCATTTGTGTTCCTCACGTGTGCCCCAAAGAATGAGGTGATTTGGTAAAATGCTATGCCCAAGATAACTATCCGAGTGCCGGCGGTGGGGTGGTTCATATAGCCTCGGCTATCACCTCATTATGTCCGGTCGTGATGGTCAAGTGGATTAAGGCGTCTTGTACATACCAGTTGCGTTGCTTCTGGGAGTATGGGTTCGAGTCACTTCTGGGGTGTGAGTTTTCAGTTATATATATATATATATATATATATATATATATATATATATATATATATATATATATATATATATATATATATATAGGTAGGGTTGGTTAGGTTCGGTCATATATCTACGTTAATTTTAACTCCAATAAAAAAAAATTGACCTCATACATAATGAAATAGGTAGCTTTATCATTTCATAAGAAAAAAATTAGAGAAAATATGTTAATTCAGGAAAACTTGGCTTATTAGGCAAATCGGGCCTTGCATAGTAGGCTGAGAAGTGCATTCTGGCTACTAGGTACGACATATATATATATATGTAAACCTGTAAACACTCATTATACATCAATACTTTGCTCGCATTTGGGTGAGGTGATACGGTACAACAGTTTTGGGTGAGGTGAACAAACTTGGGAACAAACTTATGTTCTCTTATCCAAGTTATACCAATTGTTTCAAGTTTTGTCTTGTGCTTGTCACAAGTTTGTTCACGCCACCCAAAACTGTTGTACCATATCACCTCACCCAAATACGAGTATAAGTATGGCTGTATAATGCATGTTTACAGGTTACAGTTGTGTGTGTAAATCAAAATCTTTGAAAATGTAATAAGTTATTACGAAATGCATTCAGGCATCGCATCAGACTAGAAATAAAAATGAATTTTGGAGAATTGATTTTTCAATTACCATTGACAGTGAAAAGAAACATAAGAAATATTGAGAAAATTTGGGTTAGAATTTAGAATAAATAGAATAGAATAACCCTACTAGCCAGGCTAGCAACATGATTAGTTCAGCTACCTCCCCTTCGGTGGCCGCCGTGGGGGGTACCGACTCTCCCACCGTCAACAATAACAAACAATCTCAGCTGGGCGCAGCGCCGTCTCCGACACGGGCCATGCAACTATTATGTAGCCATATGGACCAACTTAAATGAGCAGCTGCCCCTTGTTCTGACTTCAAGCGCCTTGCTGATAACCCTTGGCTCAAGTTATTAACTCAAGTACATGAAGATCAAATGAAAGTAATCAAAGAGCAGTCGGCCTTAATAATGAACCTGCAAGGCTCATTATTATCTTTGCAGAATGAACCTGGAGACTTACTCAAGAACAATCAAGATCTATCAACCAAAGTCGTCCACCTCGAACAAGAATTATACCTTCTCAAGAACACAGTTACTAACTTTAATCCAGATGAAACCACTAAAAAACAGGAAGAAATATTGCAACAGTTTGAGAACCATCTGAACAACCTACAGCAACTACACACTGTTACCCAAGACGAGACAGACCAACATAAACTACTTGAGTCTGTAATTATCTCTTCACGTGATTTTCCCCAAGAAACTGATGGAGAAGACTGTGCTGCCATCGTGATCAAGGTATTGCAGGATAAGTTAAGGTATTCAATCCAAAAAAATGACATCAAAGCAGCTTATAGAGTGGGTACCAAATCATCAGGTACTAACAACAGAATACGTATAAAACTTGATAGCTGCTCCCGCAAGTCTGATCTTATCTCATCTGCAGTTGCTGGTAAATCCACTGTTTATGTGAATGAATGTCTGACCAGGTTCAGGCAAAATCTCTTTTTTAAACTGCGTGGCTTCTGCAAAAATTCCCCTACAATTAAACACTGTTTTGTGCGAGATGGTAAAATTATAGCTAGGAGGACTGACACTGGAAAAACCTATTCAATAACCACTGAAGCTCACCTTAATTCTTTCCTCAGTGACTGTGGGATAGCTGCTGTATAGCCAGAATTCAAATTATAATCTCATTTAACTACCTTTGTGTACTTTAGCTCTGCCTTTCCTTTCAAAAGGTTTTAACTTCAGTTAAAAAAAAATAATAATAATATTGTCATCTTTATTATTGTCTTTCTTCTTTTTACTCCCATGTTCCATAGTACACTGGCTTTGCCTGTGTCCTCTAGTATTAACTTCATTATCCAGTGTACCTGAGTGTATCTCTATTTAAACTACCTCAGTTTGTTTTAGTGCAACTTTAGTATTCAACTATAATGTACTTATAATAGTATAGTAAGCAAGCTTTTCATTTTATGGATTTCATAATTGCTTTTTGACTTTTTTGGTCATCAATTGTTATTAATTATTCTAGTTCATTTTTTACATTCCTAGTTCCCATTAAGATTTTTTACTTAAATTTACTATTAAGTTTATATTACTTTAGAATTTTTATTCTACTTTTTTCTTTGTTTTCTATTTTGTAATTTGCCTTTCTTGCTTTGTTTTCCTGCAAACAGCCTTTTTATGCAGACAAGTATAGACCCAGAACTAAGCCTCTTATCCACTATCTATGACAATCATCACTTCAATGATCAAAATTGCAGATATTTTACAGCACATGATGTAAACAATGTATTAATAGATAATCACAATATCTCTGTAATCAACTTGAATGTTAGATCCCTAGGTAAACACTTCGATGATGTTAATGCCTTGATTGAAACTATTGACAACAAATTCTCTTTTATTATACTCACTGAAACGTGGTTGAAAGAGGATACTACTCAACACTTTAACATGCCTAACTACTCGGCAATTCACAACTGTCGTCAAATTCAGAGAGGTGGTGGTACTGCTCTTTACTACCACCAAGAACTAACATGCTTAAAAATAATTAGAACTAGAGACTGCTGTGGAGAGTATATCTTCGCCAGTTTCAGAGTCAAGGGTGCCGAGTCTGTCCTGTTTGTGGGTGCAGTCTATAGAATTCCTAACACTGATGTGTCCGAATTCAATTCAAAACTTAGAAATCTAATACTAGATAACAGACTGAACAAAAACTATCTAATTATCGCAGGGGACTTTAATATTGACCTCTGCGAGCCTGAACACCCTACTGCTGTTAGCTTCCTCAACTGTATGAATTCCTGCTTCCTCATACCCTTAATCACTAGACCAACTAGAATCACTGATAGTATTGCTACGACTCTAGATCACATCTGGACCAACATAACCTCTCCGCTTACTTCAGGTATAATCACCGATAGCACTACAGACCATTACCCCACATTTCTCTTAAGGGGGCATATCAACTAAAAATTACAAGTCGTCAATTTGCTTATAAATTTATTTATGAAATGGTTATAGAAAGGGCTGTAGCTGGTCCAAGTTTCACCATCACACCCTAAACAGAAAAGGAGAAAAAAAATACACAACGAATTATGCAACGAATTTTCAAATAGTTTCAGGGAACACATGTGTCAACTAAAATCATTTCTATAACACTCAGATATTAGATTTAGCACATAATAAAGGATTCTAGTGATCAGTTTTATGAAAAAAGTGTTTAGTGCAATAATATAATTATTCAAAGTTACCCTTCTAAAATATATGCAATATATGATATTTATAAATTTTTATAAAATCAACAAATAGACTTTGGACTAAAATGTCTATGCCATGTTGTAGAAGCACAAACGCTACATATAAGGTGAAATTTGCATGTAAATTGATTAATACATGAAAGCTCTGAAGTACTTTGAAGGTGTAAATTACTTTCCAGAGTAAAATAAAGATCCAAGTTCGGCCACCTGTAGCTGAGCTTGACTTCAACAGATTTCGTTCATAATTGGCACCCTTGCAGATAGGCATCCATTGAGCAAGGTGTGCAAGTTTCATGCAAATCCCTTGATAACAAACGAGAAAAAAAAATTGGCAAAAAAAAAAAAAGGAAAAAAAAAATTTTAAATATAAATATATTGCACATACATATTACAAGAGTTTGTGCTTCTACAGCACATAGTAGACATTTTAGTTGACACATGTGTTCCCTGAGATTATTTGAGAATGTTGAACATTCGTTGCATAATACGTTGTGTATTTTTTTTCTCCTTTTCTGTTTAGGGTGTGATGGTGAAACTTGGACCAGTTGCAGCCCTTTCTATAACCATTTCATAAATAAATTTATAAGCAAATTGAACAACTTTTATTTAAACGATATGCCCCCGTAACTAACATTATCAAACCACCTCTTGAGTCAAGGGAGTTCAGCTTTAGGCTGCACAATGAAACTGCTATAAACAATTTTATAACTGCTGCTGATAATGTCAACTGGGAGTCCGAGTTAGGTAACATAGGGGACATCAACCTTGCAGTGCAATCTTTTCTTCAAACAACTCTTAGCCTTTATAACACCCACTGTCCTATGCTTACAAAACAAGTCACAAACAAAAGGCTTAACAATCCTTGGCTTACAAAGGGAATACTTAAATCCATTAACAAAAAACATGACCTTGAGAAGAAGTATAGGTTAGGAACCGTCTCCAAAGAATTCTCAAAGAATTACTCGTTATTGCTATCTTAAATAATTAGACGAGCCAAAACTAAATACTATGAAGATAAATTTACCCAAATAAAGAGAAACTTTAACAAAACTTGGAGCACAATTTCACAAATATTGGGATCAAATTAGATTTTAAATAACAAACCAACACTCCTGTCCAATAACGATGGTCAGCTTTCAGCCTCTGATTCTGCTATTGAGTTCAATAGGTTCTTCTCTTCCATTGGGTCATCCCTTGCAAATGATATTCCATCTTCCAGTACTGATGTTAAGGACTATCTTACAGGTAACTATCCACAGTCTCTGTACCTAAAGCCTACTAATTCCACTGATGTCAACGAGTTAATCCTTTCCCTTAAAACCAAGTCTAGTGCCCTCGAGGAGATACCAACTTTAATTTACAAAAAAGCCTCCAGATCTTTAGCCCCTGCTATTGCATTGCTCTTCAACAAGTCACTTGAACTCCAAACCTTTCCAGACATTCTAAAAAAAGTAAGAGTAACCCCTGTCCACAAATGTGGTGATCTCACAGATGTTAACAACTACAGACCTATATCAATCCTGCCTAACTTGTCAAAAATATTTGAAAAACTAATCTATAAGCAGCTTTACTCTTTTCTAGCCAAACACAATATACTTAGCTCTTGTCAATATGGCTTCAGACCCCAAAAAAGCACTAACGATGCACTTATTAGTATGATTAACTTGATTCACGCAGATCTTGATAAAAAGGAGTTCCCTGTTGGGTTATTTGTAGACCTGCGTAAGGCTTTTGACACTGTCAACCACCAAAACCTTCTTCTTAAATTACATCATTATGGAGTCAGAGGACACTCCCTGCAATACCTCAAATCTTACCTTACTAACAGGCTCCAGTATGTTTCTGTGAATAATACAATTTCTCCCACCCTACCCATCAACATTGGTGTTACTCAGGGCAGCATACTTGGCCCTCTCCTCTTTCTCATCTACATTAATGACCTTCCAAATGCCTCCCAACACCTCCAACTAATTCTATTTGCTGACGACACAACCTTCATTTACTCCAGTCCTGACCCCCTTGCTCTAAATGCCACAGTAAATACTGAGCTTAAGAAAGTCCATCTTTGGCTAACTGCCAACAAACTCACCCTTAACATTGACAAAACGTTCTATATTCTGTTTGGTAATAAATCCTCTAATCAAATAAATCTCAAAATAAACAATACCCAAATTTGTAACAAATTAGATGGCAAATTCCTTGGCGTTCTCATCGACCACAAGCTGAATTTCCAGGGACACATTCTAAATATATCAAAAATAGTTTCAAAAACTGTTGGCATTCTTTCTAAGATCAGATATTATGTACCCCGCCCTGCCCTGGTGACTCTCTATTACTCCCTCATCAATCCATATCTCAACTATGGTATTTGTGCTTGGGGTTCTACTACCCAAAATCATTTACGTCCTCTAATTACTCAACACAAAGCTGCTATTAGGACAATATCCAACTCTAGCCCCAGACATCACTCGGTACCCCTACTCAAATCTCTGAATATGTTAGATATTAAGTCATTGCACATTCTCTCATGTGTATTATACATATATAAAATGCTGAAGTGTAATGCCAATCCTGACCTCAAAAGATTCATTGAAGGTTGTAACAGAACCCATGAGCACCACACCAGAAATAAATACAGTTTTGATATTCCTAGAGTACGACTTAATCAAACTAGAAATGCTCTTCAAATCAAGGGACCCAGAATGTGGAATGACCTTCCCAACCATGTTAAAGACTGTACCTCTCTCAACCAGTTTAAGATAAAAACGAAGCACTACCTAATAAATTCCCTGTAACCTACCTTACCCCTCTGTTGTCAACCCATGTCTGTTTTTTTTTTCAAAACAACGCTCTTTGAATGTAATTGTCTGTAATAATTTGTAATTGTATTTGTGCTGCTTTTTCAGACATGTTCCCCCCTCTTTTACCTCTATTTTTATTTGTTCTCAACACATTTTATTCTTTATACCCATTAGTATTAAGCTTTAGTCATTAATGTTTTTCCTGCCCGAAACGCTTTGCGTAATAGTGGCTTTAGGCATTGTATGTACTAGCTCTATCTATTAATCCAACAAACTTTGTAAAATCTCTTGCATGTATGTACCTTACCTAAATAAACATTTATTTATTAATCTTACCTTTTCGGTCATATTTAATATATATATATTATATATATATATATATATATATATATATATATATATATATATATATATATATATATATATATATATATATATATATATATATACACACACACACACACACACACACACATGGAACATTGGGTTTGTTTGGGGTAATACATTCTTGTAAAGGTACTAGTACATGCAGCGTTTCGAGAAGGTCCTTAATCTAACGGATAATTTTAAGTAGGTAAATTGTAGTAAAATTTATAAAAAGTTGACAGATACTTTGTAAAAAAAAAGAAAAATGAGGGAGATTACTAGGTATATTAAAGCACATCCATAGCTCTGATTGATAGCATTGACAGCTATCACCAGTCGCAACATGGTGCAGGAGAATAGCAGTGTAAATCCTAGCATTTAACTAGGCAGAAACAATGGGCAGAGTTTCTTTCACCCTATGCCCCTGTTACCTAGCAGTAAAATAGGTACCTGGGTGTTAGTCAGTTGTCACGGGCTGCTTCCTGGGGGTGGAGGCCTGGTCGAGGACTGGGCCGCGGGGACACTAAAAAGCCCCGAAATCATCTCAAGATAACCTCAAGATAGGCATTTTTGGAGATCCGAACCAGGGTTTCTCAATGCAGGACAACAAGGCTAAGCAGACAGCTGCGTCCAGAGATGGAGCTGCAAAGAAACATGTATCAGTAGGCGAGGGGATAAAAATGACAAAGGTATCCACTAAATCAACTACATGTTTATGGATGAATAAATCATCAGGACGAGTAGAATCAACATGACTAAGATCAAAATACTTAGTCCATGTAGCAGAACCAAATAAAGCTTGGAACGTATTAGAACTGGAAAGAATCGTGTGAGTGTGACTGCGGAGGGAACAGCACCGAGCACCCCCAGTAAGACGGGGGGGAGGGGGCAAAGAGGCCCAGTTGTTACAATGAGTGATCGAGCCACTCCATGTGATGAGGTGGTCATCATTGGGAGCTTGGGGCTCAACCCAGCCACAGAGGTGGGAGGGGGAGCAGATAGGGGTAGTTGGGACCTGGTGGACCAAGCACTCACAAGTCAGGTAGTAGAAGAGCTCCCAGAACCCCATCAAGCAGGGAGAGTCAGGAGCTGCTTGATCTGGGACCAATGTAGTGTGGGCTACAGAGCCCAGCTTTCCATCACAGTCCGACTTGGGGAGCCTGGTCTCCCACCCCTCATGTCTTAGAAGTTAAAAAGAGGGTCAGATATCAGCATGTAAATCAATGAGTAAACATTTCATCAGCAAACAAGGCCCCATACCCACCATGGAACCACAATTAGAGGATAGGACACCCAACAAAACATAGGCCCCCCACCCCCAAGGGTGGGGGGGCCTTTGTCTGGTGGGGTGCACTGTAGATATACGCCCTACAATCGCAACCATAGGAATCATCATTCCGTCAAGATATAATGGAAGCTCAGCACAATATAATTGGGCTCAGCAATGAAGGAAAAGATTGACAATAAAGGTGTCCTCTTGCTCGACAATGCCGAGTACCACAGTTTTACGGGTGAGAGGGTGTGCCTCCCCAAAAACCCGGTGTCTAAACAGACGAAAACATCTGAAAGAATAATCAAGAATTGCAAAACGTCACAAGGAAATAGCAATTAAACAGGAGAATTGGGAAGGAAAAATTAAACTTCATAGGAAAAAGCATTCAGCACAATTAGCGAAGATCGCAGTAAAAGCATTAGGCTTCAAAAGGACAGAGGACACTGTCCCATGGAGCATCACACTCTAGCATCAGCCAACCAAGTCCCCTCATGATGGCAATGGGCTGGAAAGGGAGGGGGAAATGAGAAAGACGAGAGGGTGAAGAATACTGCCCAGTGTAACACCAGTGTTAATAGGTAGAGTGGGTGAATTGGAATCATTCACAGAGACATACTGAAGCCTGTCACTAAGGTAAGATTGTAGGTATTGGAGGGATTAACCTCTTACTCCGTAATGTTGTAATTTAAGAAAGTTAATGTGTTAATTAACAGTGAAAAAAGTCTTAATGTAGGTCAACAAATAAATGAACAAGGGTACTCATTTCTTCCAAGAGCTGCATATATAAAGTTAATCATACTAATTGGTGCATGATTGGTCCTTTTTTGGGCCTGAAACCATTATGGCAGGAACTAAGTAAATTTTGTTTTGCTAAATAGGATTAAGGCTGCGTGTAGATTAACTCTTTAAAACATTTTAGACAAAATCTGCAGAGTTGATATTGGTCTATAATTGTTGACTTCAGTGAGATTGACACTTTAATGGACTAAGGTTACTCTTGCTTTTTTTTCCCTTAGAATATCAGGAAAGGTCTGGAGTTCAAATGATTTGTTGTAGAGCACTGAAATGGCTGGAGCTAAAAATCTTGAGGTTTCTTTGAAAATTAGGGTTGGTATGTGAACATATGGTATCTGTGCATGGGGTTCATTCATCCACTGCAAATTACCTGATGCTCATCACCACCCAATAAAAATCTGCTATCAGAACAATAAAATTGTCTTCAAACAACACACAGCCTCTCTGTTTAAATCCCTGAACATGCTAAATATACACATTCTCTTGTGCTATTTACATGTACAAAACCTTGTTCCTAAATGCTAATCCTGATCTGAAACTCTCAATTGATAGATGTAATAGAACCCACGAGCACCACAACATAAATAAATATCTGTTTGATATAAAATGACAGTCATGCTAATATAATTGCCAGTAAGGTTTATGTAATTCACAATCATATTAATTAATATAATTGCCAGTTTGGATAATATAATTGACAGAGGATTATACGAATCAGGATAATATTATTGCTAATCTAGCTAATATAACTTTGAATCAGGCTTTTTCACCCACAGGGTTATTGATCAATGGAACTGACTACCTGCCAATGCCATAACTGCCAAAATGTGGTAAATTTCAATATATACCTGGAAAAAATCAAGGAAAATTGGGGGGGGGGTAAGGGAACCTTCAACAAGCTGCCAGCTTCCCGTTTTTATCGAGGCCACTAGGGTTAGTGGCCCTCAGGTAAATTGGGTAAAATATTATTCCAAGACAATTACAGCATAACTGATAAGTTAGGCTAGAGTAATATAAATTTCTGGTAAATTTAGAGTGATGTAAATTTCTAGAGTAATATAAATTTAAATTTTATATTAACTTGACTGAGTTATAAATGCCAATCTGCCTTCAATAAACTCTTCGGTGAAATATTTATAATGAAATATTTATAATTAAGAGTATTATTCATAAATATGCCTAAACAAAAAATATAAAACAGACATCAGTTTGCATATGAATCTGATGAGAAAATTCCTTGATTAACCTACATTTCCCTATCAATCAAATGGTCTCATCCTAAGTCCGTCTCAGACTGTCTTCTTCACCAGCACCATTGCTAAATAATATTACAACAATAATGTCCATAACTTAGCTACAGAGTATTGTGGAGGTGACCCCACGTGTTACAACAATAGTACAGTAATATTTCACCTTGAACTGTCGTCGTAGGGAGAGGTAGGGCTGGTAGGGCAGGTGGAGCAAGTCTAGGCTCCTCAGGAAGGATAGGACAGAGGGAGTCAATGCCTCTTTAGGGGTCCTATGGGCACATATCCTAAGTGCCAGTGGTGCCGGGTAGGCGTCGTCTGCACGGGGTCACGTGTAGTTCAAATCTGGCCCACTCGGCCTGCACGGGGCTGCTGCGCTGGTAGGCAGTGCGCGGTCGCCGTCCACCAATCAGGGTACAGTCCTGCCTACACTATGAAATGTCTCCTTTGGCGGGCACTTTGAATGTGGTTCCCTCCACAGTATATTACATTTTAAATAAATTTTCACAGAGAACAAAAACAGAAAGCACATTATTATTTACATAAATATGAAGAATAACATTTAAAGCTTTGATTTATCTTTGCTAAACTAAAGAGATATTTCTATACTTATAAGCAATTTTGAATTTTCCTATAGTGACAGCTTCTCTAGTTCTTGCTTGGTCATCTAACTTTCATAAAAGAACAATATAATAAAATATCTTGATTTTTACCTTTCATAGTGAAGTGTATTTCTCAAACAAAATAGAATTACCTTTGAAGAACATCCAACTGACATTGTGATAGCACACTGTTAGATTAAAGTTAAGTTAATATACCTGTATATGCCTCATTATCCTTCAACATTCTCTTAATTACCTTCCACACTCTAAGTGTTTAGCCTATTATCTGCATGTATCATTTTGTGCCTCTTCATATCACTAAGACGACTGAATCTCTTCCCACACTCTGGACACTCGTGAGGCTTGTCACCTGAATGCACTAACATGTGCCTTATTATTTTTGCACGTTCTCTAAATTTTTTGCCACACTCAGCACATTGAAAAGGTCTCTCATCCGCATGCACCATCCTGTGACGCTTCATATGTCCATGCTGACTGAATCTCTTCCCACACTCTGGACACTCGTGACGTTTATCACCTGAATGCACTAACATGTGAGTCTTCATACTTCCAAGACGACTGAATCTCTTCCCACACTTTGGACATTCATGAGGTTTGTCACCTGAATGCACTAACATGTGAGTCGTCATACTTCGAAGTAGACTGAATTTCTTCCTACACTCTGGACATTCATGAGGTTTGTCCCCTGAATGCACTAACATGTGCCTTATTATATTTCCACGTTCTCTAAATTTTTTGCCACACTCGGCACATTGAAAAGGTCTCTCATCCGCATGCACCATCATGTGACGCTTCATATGTCCATGCTCACTGAATCTTTTCCCACACTCTGGACACTCATGAGGTTTATCACCTGAATGCACTAACATGTGAGTCTTCATATATCCACGCTGAGTGAATCTCTTCCCACACTCTGGACACTCATGAGGTTTATCACCTGAATGCACTAACATGTGACGCTTCACATTTCCAGGACAGGTGAATACCTTCGGACACTGTGGACACTGGTGAGGTTTATCACCTGAATGCACTAACATGTGAGTCTTCACATGTGAAGGACTGGTGAATACCTTCGGACACTGTGGACACTGGTGAGTCTTCATCTTCTTTATGATAGGTGCAGTTTGTGTGAAGGTTTTCTCCCCCGGATGTTGGGAGAAGCGTCAAGGCTTGAGTGTTGTTTCTTAGAGTTAGACTTGATGTGAGAACTTGGCGGTCAATGGTGGTGGTTCTTCTTTATGATAGGTACAGTTTGTGTCAAGGTTTTCCCTTAATGCTCGTGCTGGACATCACCGGCGGGTGCTGCTAACATGGCGACGGTCGCTTACCCTCTCATCACCTAAGCGTTCCAATGTTTTTGTCTGATTCCACACATCATTTTTCCTACTTCTTATTTTTGTTTATAACTGGTCATTTACAATTAACACTTGTATTTATATTCATGTTTTTCAATCAAAGAATGTACTTGAAATTGTTTCTTTAAACATAAACCCACACGATTATTCTTTTTGAAGGAAATAGCTCTCCCACAGTGGATACACTACATGCGCAGAGTTGACCAACAAGAGTTTCATATTCTATTTTATTTATTTATATATATATATATATATATATATATATATATATATATATATATATATATATATATATATATATATATATATATATATATATATATATATATATATATATATATATATATATATATATATATATATATATATATATATATATATATATATATATATATATATATATATATATATATATATATATATATATATATATATATATATATATATATATATATATATATATATATATATATATATATATATATATATATATATATATATATATATATATATATATATATATATATATATATTAGTATATTTTGGTAGCAGTCTTTCCTGTAGACATATATTATTAAATATGACCGAAAAAGTAAGATTAATAATTCTAACACGAATTTTCTCAATCTTTCGTACATTACGCTTCACTGTTGGAGGTAAATGAAAAATCACTTCTCCAAAATTCATTTTTATTTCTAGTCTGACGCGACACGGGCGCGTTTCGTAAAACTTATTACATTTTCAAAGACTTCACAAATACACAACTGATTAGAACGTATCTCTGATTTTATATCTACATTTGAGTGAGGTGGGAGGGGTGATGTGGCATTAACACAAGACAGAACAAGAGGGGATATTAATAGGGTATTAAAAGTATCAACACAAGACAGAACAGAAACAATGGGTATTGAATAGAAGTGTTTGTAGAAAGCCTATTGGTCCATATTTCTTGATGCTTCTATATTGGAGCGGAGTCTTGAGGTGGGTAGAATATAGTTGTGCAATAATTGGCTGTTGATTGCTGGTGTTGACTTCTTGATGTGTAGTGCCTCGCAAACGTCAAGCCGCCTGCTATCGCTGTATCTATCGATGATTTCTGTGTTGTTTACTAGGATTTCTCTGGCGATGGTTTGGTTATGGGAAGAGATTATATGTTCCTTAATGGAGCCCTGTTGCTTATGCATCGTTAAACGCCTAGAAAGAGATGTTGTTGCCTTGCCTATATACTGGGTTTTTTGGAGCTTACAGTCCCCAAGTGGGCATTTGAAGGCATAGACGACATTAGTCTCTTTTAAAGCGTTCTGTTTTGTGTCTGGAGAGTTTCTCATGAGTAGGCTGGCCGTTTTTCTGGTTTTATAGTAAATCGTCAGTTGTATCCTCTGATTTTTGTCTGTAGGGACAAAATACAGACAAAAATCAGAGGATACAACTGACGATTTACTATAAAACCAGAAAAACGGCCAGCCTACTCATGAGAAACTCTCCAGACACAAAACAGAACGCTTTAAAAGAGACTAATGTCGTCTATGCCTTCAAATGCCCACTTGGGGACTGTAAGCTCCAAAAAACCCAGTATATAGGCAAGACAACAACATCTCTTTCTAGGCGTTTAACGATGCATAAGCAACAGGGCTCCATTAAGGAACATATAATCTCTTCCCATAACCAAACCATCGCCAGAGAAATCCTAGTAAACAACACAGAAATCATCGATAGATACAGCGATAGCAGGCGGCTTGACGTTTGCGAGGCACTACACATCAAGAAGTCAACACCAGCAATCAACAGCCAATTATTGCACAACTATATTCTACCCACCTCAAGACTCCGCTCCAATATAGAAGCATCAAGAAATATGGACCAATAGGCTTTCTACAAACACTTCTATTCAATACCCATTGTTTCTGTTCTGTCTTGTGTTGATACTTTTAATACCCTATTAATATCCCCTCTTGTTCTGTCTTGTGTTAATGCCACATCACCCCTCCCACCTCACTCAAATGTAGATATAAAATCAGAGATACGTTCTAATCAGTTGTGTATTTGTGAAGTCTTTGAAAATGTAATAAGTTTTACGAAACGCGCCCGTGTCGCGTCAGACTAGAAATAAAAATGAATTTTGGAGAAGTGATTTTTGATTTACCTCCAACAGTGAAGCGTAATGTACGAAAGATTGAGAAAATTCGTGTTAGAATTATTAATCTTACTTTTTCGGTCATATTTAATAATATATATATATATATATATATATATATATATATATATATATATATATATATATATATATATATATATATATATATATATATATATATATAAATATATATATATATATATATATATATATATATATATATATATATATATATATATATATATATATATATATATATATATATATAAATATATATATATATATATATATATTTATATATATATATATATATATATATATATATATATATATATATATATATATATATATATATATATATATATATATATATATATATATATATATATATGTCGTACCTAGTAGCCAGAACGCACTTCTCAGCCTACTATGCAAGGCCCGATTTGCCTAATAAGCCAAGTTTTCATTAATTAATTGTTTTTCGACTACCTAACCTACCTAACCTAACCTAAGCTAACTTTTTCGGCTACCTAACCTAACCTAACCTATAAAGATAGGTTAGGTTAGGTTAGGTAGGGTTGGTTAGGTTCGGTCATATATCTACGTTAATTTTAACTCCAATAAAAAATAATTGACCTCATACATAATGAAATGGGTAGCTTTATCATTTCATAAGAAAAAAATTAGAGAAAATATATTAATTCAGGAAAACTTGGCTTATAAGGCAAATCGGGCCTTGCATAGTAGGCCAAAAACTGCATTCTGGCTACTAGGTACGACATATATATATATATATATATATATATATATATATATATATATATATATATATATATATATATATATATGTCGTACCTAGTAGCCAGAACGCACTTCTCAGCCTACTATGCAAGGCCCGATTTGCCTAATAAGCCAAGTTTTCATGAGTTATTTATTTCTCGACTACCTAATCTACCTAACCTAACCTACCTTTTCCGGCTACCTAAACTAACCTAACCTATAAAGAATTAAGACCCTTAAGAAAGATAGCACGCCTAACAAGAATAACCCTACTAGCCAGGCTAACAACATGATTAGTTCAGCTATCTCCGGGGTACCGACTCTCCCCCCCTCAACAATAACAAACAATCTCAGCTGGGCGCAGTGCCGTCTCTGACACGGGCCATGCAACTGTTAGGTAGCCATATGGACCAACTTAAACGAGCTGCTGCCCCTTGTTCTGACTTCAAGCGTTTTTTTTTTTTTTTTTTTTTTTTTTTTTTTTTTTTTTTTTGAGATATATACAAGAGTTGTTACATTCTTGTACAGCCACTAGTACGCATAACGTTTCGGGCAGGTCCCTGGAATACGATCCCCTGCCGCGAAGAATCGTCATTGTTGATAACCCTTGGCTCAAGTTATTAACTCAAATACATGAAGATCAAATGACAGTAATCAAAGAGCAGTCGGCCTTAATAATGAACCTGCAAGGCTCATTATTATCATTGCAGAATGAAGTTGTAGACTTACACAAGAACAATCAAGATCTATCTACCAAAGTCGTCAACCTCGAACAAGAATTAAGCCTTCTGAAGAACACAGTTACTAACTTTAATCCAGATGCAACCACTAAAAAACAGGAAGAAATATTGCAACAGTTTGAGAACCATCTGAACAACCTACAACAGCAACACACTGTTACCCAAGACGAGACAGACCAACATAAACTCCTTGAGTCTGTAATTATCTCTTCACGTGATTTTCCCCAAGAAACTGATGGTGAAGACTGTGCTGCCATCGTGATCAAAGTATTGCAGGATAAGTTAAGTTATTCGATCCAAAAAAATGACATCAAAGCAGCTTATAGAGTGGGTACCAAATCATCTGGTACTAATAACAGGCGAATTCATTTAAAATTAGATAGCTGCTCCCGCAAGACTGATCTTATCTCATCTGCAGTTGCTAGTAAATCCACTGTTTATGTGAATGAATGTCTGACCAGGTGCAGGCAAAATCTCTTTTTTAAACTGCGTGGCTTATGCAAAAATTCCCCTACAATTAAACACTGTTTTGTGCGAGATGGTAAAATTATAGCTAGGAGGACTGACACTGGAAAAACCTATTCAATAACCACAGAAGCTCACCTTAATTCTTTCCTCAATGACTGGGATATCTGCTGTATAGCCTGAATTCAAATTATAATCTCATTTAACTACCTTTGTGTACTCTAGCTCTGCCTTTCCCTTCAAAAGGTTTTAACTTTAGTTAAAAAAAAAAAGTTTAATATTGTCATCTTTATTATTGTCTTTTTTTTCTTTTTACTCCCATGTTCCATAGTACACTGGCTTTGCCTGTGTCCTCTAGTATTAACTTCATTATCCAGTGTTCCTGAGTGTATCTCTATTTAAACTACCTCAGTTTGTTTTAGTGTAACTTTAGTATTCAACTATAGTGTACTTATAATAGTATAGTAAGCAAGCTTTTCATCTTATAGATTTCATAATTGTTTTTTTACTTTTTTGGTCATCTATTGTTATTACTTATTCTAGTTAATTTTTTACATTCCTAGTTCCCATTAAGTTTTTTTTCTTTTTACTTAAAATTACCATTAAGTTTATTTTACTTTAGAAATTTTAATCTACTTTTTTCTTTGTTTTCTATTTTGTAATTTGCCATTCTTGCCTTGTTTTCCTGCAAGCAGCCTTTTTATGCAGACAAGTATAGACCCAGAACTAAACCTCTTATCCACTATCTATGACAATCATCACTTTAATGATCTAAATTGCAGATATTTTACAGCACATGATGTAAACAATGTATTAACAGATAATCACAATATCTCTGTAATCAACTTGAACGTTAGATCCCTAGGTAAACACTTCGATGATGTTAGTGCCTTGATTGAAACTATTGACAACAAATTCTCTTTTATTATACTTACTGAAACGTGGTTGAAAGAGGATAATACTCAACTCTTTAACATGCCTAACTACTCGGCAATTCACAACTGTCGTCAAATGCAGAGAGGTGGTGGTACTGTTCTTTACTACCACCAAGAACATGCTTAAAAATAATTAGAACTAGAGACTGCTGTGGGGAGTATATCTTCGCCAGTTTCAGAGTCAAGGGTGCCGAGTCTGTCCTGTCTGTGGGTGCAGTCTATAGAATTCCTAACACTGATGTGTCTGAATTCAACTCAAACCTTAGAAATCTAATACTAGATAACAGATTGAACAAAAACCATCTAATTATCGCAGGGGACTTTAATATTGACCTCTGCGAGCCTGAACACCCTACTGCTGTTAGCTTCCTCAACTGTATGAATTCCTGCTTCCTCATACCCTTAATCACTAGACCAACTAGAATCACTGATAGTACTGCTACGACTCTAGATCACATCTGGACCTACATAACCTCTCCGCTTACTTCAGGTATAATCACCGATAGCACTACAGACCATTACCCCACATTTCTCTTAACTAACATTAGCAAACCACCTCTAGAGACAAGGGAGTTAAGCTTTAGGCTGCACAATGAAACTGCTGTAAACAATTTTATAACTGCTGCTGATAATGTCAACTGGGAGTCCGAGTTAGGTAACATAGGGGACATCAACCTAGCAGTGCAATCTTTTCTACAAACAACTCTTAGCCTTTATAACACCCACTGTCCTATGCTTACAAAACAAGTTACAAGCAAAAGGCTTAACAATCCTTGGCTTACAAAGGGAATACTTAAATCCATTAACAAAAAACACGACCTTGAGAAGAAGTATAGGCTAGGAACAGTCTCCAAAGAATTCTCAAAGAATTACTCGTTATTGCTATCTAAAATAATTAGACGAGCCAAAACTAAATACTATGAAGATAAATTTACCCAAATAAAGAGCAACATTAAAAAAACTTGGAGCACAATTTCACAAATATTGGGATCAAAGAAGATTTTAAATAACAAACCAACACTCCTGTCCAATAACGTTGGTCAGCTTTCAGCCTCTGATTCTGCTATTGAGTTCAATAGGTTCTTCTCTTCTATTGGGTCATCCCTTGCAAATGATATTCCATCTTCCTGTACTGATGTTAAGGACTATCTTACAGGTAACTATCCACAGTCTCTGTACCTAAAGCCTACTAGTTCCACTGATGTCAATGAAATAATCCTTTCCCTTAAAACCAAGTCTAGTGCCCTCGAGGAGATACCAACTTCAATTTACAAAAAAGCCTCCAGATCTCTAGCCCCTGCTATTGCATTGCTCTTCAACAAGTCACTTGAACTCCAAACCTTTCCTGACATTCTAAAAAAAGCATGAGTAACCCCTGTCCACAAATGTGGTGATCTCACAGATGTTAACAACTACAGACCTATATCAATCCTGCCTAACTTATCAAAAATATTCGAAAAACTAATCTACAAGCAGCTTTACTCTTTTCTAGCCAAACACAATATACTTAGCTCTTGTCAATATGGCTTCAGACCCCAAAAAAGCACTAACGATGCACTTATTAGTATGATTAACTTAATTCACGCAGCTCTTGATAAAAAGGAGTTTCCTGTTGGGTTATTTGTGGACCTGCGTAAGGCTTTTGACACTGTCAACCATCAAAACCTTCTTCTTAAATTACATCACTATGGAGTCAGAGGACACTCCCTGCAATACCTCAAATCTTATCTTACTGACAGGCTCCAGTATGTTTCTGTGAATAATACAATTTCTCCCACCCTACCCATCAACATTGGTGTTCCTCAGGGCAGCATACTTGGCCCTCTCCTCTTTCTCATCTACATTAATGACCTTCCAAATGCCTCCCAACACCTCAAACCAATTCTATTTGCTGACGACACAACCTTCATTTACTCCAGTCCTGACCCCCTTGCTCTAAATGCCACAGTAAATACTGAGCTAAAGAAAGTCCATCTTTGGCTAACTGCCAACAAACTCACCCTTAACATTGACAAAACGTTTTATATTCTGTTTGGCAATAAATCCTCTAATCAGATAAATCTCAAAATAAACAATACCCAAATTTGTAACAAATTAGACGGCAAATTCCTTGGCGTTCTCATCGACCACAAGCTGAATTTCCAGGGACACATTCTAAATATATAAAAAAAGTTTAAAAAACTGTTGGCATTCTTTCTAAGATCAGATATTATGTACCCCGCCCTGCCCTGGTTACTCTCTATTACTCCCTCATCTATCCATACCTCAACTATGGTATTTGTGCTTGGGGTTCTACTACCCAAAATCATTTACGCCCTCTAATTACCCAACACAAAGCTGCTATTAGGACAATATCCAACTCTGGCCCCAGACATCACTCGGTACCCTTACTCAAATCTCTGAATATGTTAGATATTAACTCACTGCACATTCTCTCTTGTGTATTATACATATATAAAACGAACTGTAATGCCAATCCTGACCTCAAAAGCTTCATTGAAGGTTTTAACAGAACCCATGAGCACCACACCAGAAATAAATACAGTTTTGATATTCCTAGAGTACGATTTAATCAAGCTAGAAATGCTCTACAAATCAAGGGACCCAGAATGTGGAATGACCTTCCCAACCATGTTAAAGACTGTACCTCTCTCAACCAGTTTAAGATAAAAACTAAACACTACCTAATAAATTCCCTGTAACCTACCTTCCTCCTCTATTGTCAACCCATGTCTGTTATTTTTTTTAATCAACACTGTTTGTCAACCTATTGTATTTGTGCTGCTTTTTCAGTCATGTTCCCCCTTTTTTTTTTTTAATCTTTATTTGTATTTGTTCTCAACACTTTTTATTCTTTATGCTCAATTAGTATTAAGTTCTAGATAATAATGTTTTTCTTGCCCGAAACACATTGCGTAATAGTGGCTTTAGGCATTGTAAGTACTAGCTCTATCTATATATCAATCCATTAATGTAACATCACTTGTATGTATGTACCTTACCTGAATAAACATATTTATTTATTTATATATATATATATATATATATATATATATATATATATATATATATATATATATATATATGTATATATATACATATATATATATATATATATATATATATGTATATATATATATATATATATATATATATATATATATAAATGTATATATATATATATATATATATATATATATATATATATATATATATATATATATATATATATATATATATATATATATATATATATATGTCGTACCTAGTAGCCAGAACGCACTTCTCAGCCTACTATGCTAGGCCCGATTTGCCTAATAAGCCAAGTTTTCATGAATTAATTGTTTTTCGACGACCTAACCTACCTAACCTAACCTAACCTAACTTTTTCGGCTACCTAACCGAACCTAACCTATAGGGATAGGTTAGGTTAGGTTAGGTAGGGTTGGTTAGGTTCGGTCATATATCTACGTTAATTTTAACTCCAATAAAAAAAAATTGACCTCATACATAATGAAATGGGTAGCTTTATCATTTCATAAGAAAAAAATTAGAGAAAATATATTAATTCAGGAAAACTTGGCTTATTAGGCAAATCGGGCCTTGTATAGTAGGCTGAGAAGTGCGTTCTGGCTACTAGGTACGACATATATATATATATATATATATATATATATATATATATATATATATATATGTCGTACCTAGTAGCCAGAACTCACTTCTCAGCCTACTGTGCATGGCCCGATTTGCCTAATAAGCCTAGTTTTCATGAATGAATGTTTTTTCGACAACCTAACCTACCTAACCTAACCTAACGTTTTCGGCTACCTAACCTAACCTAACCTATAAAGATAGGTTAGGTTAGGTTAGGTAGGGTTGGTTAGGTTCGGTCATATATCTACGTTAATTTTAACTCCAATAAAAAAAAATTGACCTCATACATAATGAAATGGGTAGCTTTATCATTTCATAAGAAAAAAATTAGAGAAAATATATTAATTCAGTAAAACTTGGCTTATTAGGCAAATCGGGCCTCGCATAGTAGGCTGAGAAGTGAGTTCTGGCTACTAGGTACGACATATATATATATATATATATATATATATATATATATATATATATATATATATATATATATATATATATATATATATATATATATAATATATATATATATATATATATATATATATATATATATATATATATATATATATATATATGTCGTACCTAGTAGCCAGAACGCACTTCTCAGCCTACTATGCAAGGCCCAATTTACCTAATAAGCCAAGTTTTCCTGAATTAATATATTTTCTCTATTTTTTTTCTTATGAAATGATAAAGCTACCCATTTCATTATGTATGAGGTCAATTTTTTTTTATTGGAGTTAAAATTAACGTAGATATATGACCGAACCTAACCAACCGTACCTAACCTAACCTATCTTTATAGGTTAAGTTCGGTTAGGTAGCCGAAAAAGTTAGGTTAGGTTAGGTTAGGTAGGTTAGGTAGTCGAAAAACAATTAAATCATGAAAACTTGGCTTATTAGGCAAATCGGGCCTAGCATAGTAGGCTGAGAAGTGCGTTCTGTCTACTAGGTACGACATATATATATATATTTATATATATTGGTGTATACTGGCAGCAGGTTTTCTTTCAAACATGTTTCATTGAATATGACCGCATATTCTGTATTTATTATTTTCTGGTTTAGGGCTTCTATCCCTCTAACTATTTTCTTAGCATCAGGGCTTAATTGAAATAGGAGTTCTCCAAAACTCATTTTCGTACTTTTAAGGTGAAGAAAAGAAGTGATTTACTATAGAGTGTATTACACTTATTTGTATAATTTGCACGACGTTTCGAACCTCCATGGTTCATTCTCAAGTGAACAGATCTTACAATACTAGTTGATTTTATACCCGCATTAGGTCAGGTGATAATACAATGAAGGTGAAAACATGGGGGGATACATAAGGGATCAACATAGGGGCTGCAGAAGGCTTATTGGCCCATACGAGGCATCTCCTATCTAAACACAAAGATTAATCCAGTGTAATTGGCCTGTTATGTTGGACATTGTCTTCTGTGTTGGCATCGATATGTTCTTGTCTTGTCCTTACTCTCATGGTGGGTAGAGTAAATAGTTCCGTGATTTGGGTGTTCATGGTAGGTCGCTCTATTCTTATGTGAATTGCCTCAAGAATTTGTAATCTTCTTGAATCTTGGGTTTTGTCTATTATGCAAGTATTCTTGTTCAACATTTCTCTTGTTAAAGTAATGTCATGGGCTTGTCTCATGTGATTCCTAGGGGCACCAGATTGAAGATGGCATGTCAAACGCCTCGTCAGCTTGGTCGACGTCATACCTATGTACTTACATTGAAGGTTACATCCTTCGTGGGGGCAAGTGTACATGTATACAACGCTTGACTGCTGTAGAGGGTTCTCCGTCGGCTTCGGGCTGTTTTTGATAAGGAGTTCGGAAGTCTTCTTGGTTTTGTAGAATATTATCAGGTTTATGTTTTGGTTAGGAGTAGTGCTTTTTACTCCTTTACGGATTATTTCTTTCATTATTCTTTCCTCTTTTATATGTTCACTGTGCATGGTTGATTTGTAATATAATTTTATTGGGGGTGTTGTGGTTTCTGTTCTAGGTTCTGAATTATACCAACGGTCCAAGTGTCTTCTTATAGCAGCGTTTATTTCCGCGTTGCTATATCCGTTGTTCACCAATACCTGAGTTACTCTTTCAAACTCTCTACTCACGTTGCTCCATTCAGAGCAGTGGGTAAGCGCTCGACGAATATAAGCATTGAGAACACTGGCTTTGTATCTTTGGGGGCACTCACTTCTACCGTTCAGGCATAATCCTATGTTGGTGGGCTTGGTATATACGTTGGTGCTTAAAGAGGTTCCTGTTTTTGTTATTAGTACATCCAAGAATGGCAGACTGTTATTTTCACTATTTTCATGTGTAAATCGGAGTACTGACTCTCTCTCTAGGTGTCTTTTTAGGTCAATTAGTTCATCTGCGTCTTTTACTATTACGAATATGTCATCTACATAACGGCAGTATACAGTTGGTTTTTGTCTGCTACTGAAGACCCTATCTTCGATGGTTCCCATATAAAAATTAGCAAATAAAACTCCTAAGGGGGAGCCCATTGCTACTCCGTTTATTTGTAAATACATGTCTCCTTGTGGACTGATGAAAGGGGCTTCCTTTGTACATGCTTCGAGAAGACTTTTCAAATGTGGCTCAGGTATGTCTAATTTGGGGGTGCTCTCGTCTCTGTATACTCTGTCCAGTATCATTCCTATGGTTGTGTCGACTGGGACGTTGGTAAAAAGGGATTCAACGTCCAGGGAAGCGATGATTCCATCGGGCTGGGTAGATTTGATCAATTCTAGGAAATCTGCTGATGATTGTAGACTAAACTTACTTGGAGTGTATGGAGTTAGGAGTTCATTGAGTTTCTTTGCCAGGTGATAAGTTGGGGTTGGTATTTGGCTGATTATAGGGCGTAGTGGGTTACCTGGTTTATGCGTCTTAACATTGCCGTAGGCATATCCTAAGCCATAGTCGCCTTGAAGTTTATTGAAATGCACACTACCTTTCTTTGCGTTGATTGCTGGAATTGTTTTGTTTACTTTCCGCTTAAGGTCTTCTACGGGGTTCCTCGTAATTCGTTGAAATTTGGAGTCGTCACTTAGGATGTCGCTAATTTTGTTCATGTATTCATGGGTAGGAATCAATACATATGCTGCTGTTTTGTCGGCTTTTCTTATTGTTACGTCTTTCAGATTTTTTAGTTGTTTCGCTGCTTCTTTGAGTCGTGGGGTTAAGATTGTAGATGAATATGTTCCTCGTTTTTTCCCTGCTTCTGCAAGTAGTTCAGCTTGAAGTGTGTCAGTGGTGATGACTTTTTTGTTGTCTTCTAGCTTATGGATATCGTCCAGAAGCATTTCGATTTCCAGGCGTTTTTGATGCACCTTTGGTTTAGATAAGAATTGACAATTTAGACCAAGATTTAAGAGGTCTCGTTGGTCCTGGGTAAGATCATAAGAAGTCAGGTTAAAGTAGCCATCTTTAGGACGAGGGATTTTTAGCTGTCCACCGTTTAGGGATGTTAACTTACGGAGTGTCTTTGTTTCTACAAGAGTTTTATGTTGTTGTTTCAGGTTAAATAGTTCACTGTTGATGGTTTGTTTGAGTTGGATAGGGATGTCGTACTGGGTCCATTTGTTTAACAGATGCTCCGCCTGCTCTATAAAGGTTTGGAGGGCTTCCTTCTTCTTGTTTAGTTGATGCCGAATGAGCTCTTGCCTATACCTATAGGTAAACTCTGTATTGCGGATTGCTGGGTCATGTGGGTTTATATTGGTGTATACTGGCAGCAGGTTTTCTTTCAAACATGTTTCATTGAATATGACCGCATATTCTGTATTTATTATTTTCTGGTTTAGGGCTTCTATCCCTCTAACTATTTTCTTAGCATCAGGGCTTAATTGAAATAGGAGTTCTCCAAAACTCATTTTCGTACTTTTAAGGTGAAGAAAAGAAGTGATTTACTATAGAGTGTATTACACTTATTTGTATAATTTGCACGACGTTTCGAACCTCCATGGTTCATTCTCAAGTGAACAGATCTTACAATACTAGTTGATTTTATACCCGCATTAGGTCAGGTGATAATACAATGAAGGTGAAAACATGGGGGGATACATAAGGGATAAACATAGGGGCTGCAGAAGGCTTATTGGCCCATACGAGGCATCTCCTATCTAAACACAAAGATTAATCCAGTGTAATTGGCCTGTTATGTTGGACATTGTCTTCTGTGTTGGCATCGATATGTTCTTGTCTTGTCCTTACTCTCATGGTGGGTAGAGTAAATAGTTCCGTGATTTGGGTGTTCATGGTAGGTCGCTCTATTCTTATGTGAATTGCCTCAAGAATTTGTAATCTTCTTGAATCTTGGGTTTTGTCTATTATGCAAGTATTCTTGTTCAAAGAAATCGAAATGCTTCTGGACGATATCCATAAGCTAGAAGACAACAAAAAAGTCATCACCACTGACACACTTCAAGCTGAACTACTTGCAGAAGCAGGGAAAAAACGAGGAACATATTCATCTACAATCTTAACCCCACGACTCAAAGAAGCAGCGAAACAACTAAAAAATCTGAAAGACGTAACAATAAGAAAAGCCGACAAAACAGCAGCATATGTATTGATTCCTACCCATGAATACATGAACAAAATTAGCGACATCCTAAGTGACGACTCCAAATTTCAACGAATTACGAGGAACCCCGTAGAAGACCTTAAGCGGAAAGTAAACAAAACAATTACAGCAATCAACGCAAAGAAAGGTAGTGTGCATTTCAATAAACTTCAAGGCGACTATGGCTTAGGATATGCCTACGGCAATGTTAAGACGCAAAAACCAGGTAACCCACTACGCCCTATAATCAGCCAAATACCAACCCCAACTTATCACCTGGCAAAGAAACTCAATGAACTCCTAACTCCATACACTCCAAGTAAGTTTAGTCTACAATCATCAGCAGATTTCCTAGAATTGATCAAATCTACCCAGCCCGATGGAATCATCGCTTCCCTGGACGTTGAATCCCTTTTTACCAACGTCCCAGTCGACACAACCATAGGAATGATACTGGACAGAGTATACAGAGACGAGAGCACCCCCAAATTAGACATACCTGAGCCACACTTGAAAAGTCTTCTCGAAGCATGTACAAAGGAAGCCCCTTTCATCAGTCCACAAGGAGACATGTATTTACAAATAGACGGAGTAGCAATGGGCTCCCCCTTAGGAGTTTTATTTGCTAATTTTTATATGGGAACCATCGAAGATAGGGTCTTCAGTAGCAGACAAAAACCAACTGTATACTGCCGTTATGTAGATGACATATTCGTAATAGTAAAAGACTCAGATGAACTAATAGACCTAAAAAGACACCTAGAGAGAGAGTCAGTACTCCGATTTACACATGAAAATAGTGAAAATAACAGTCTGCCATTCTTGGATGTACTAATAACAAAAACAGGAACCTCTTTAAGCACCAACGTATATACCAAGCCCACCAACATAGGATTATGCCTGAACGGTAGAAGTGAGTGCCCCCAAAGATACAAAGCCAGTGTTCTTGTGGGAACCGACCTGTGAGATTTATATTTGTTTAATTTATATGAATTTATATTTACGTTAATTTATATACTTCGATAGCAATTTGTATAATGATAAGTGGACTGTATTTCTGCAATAATCTCATAATCTCACAAATCGATCCTCTACACATTAGGGGGGTTATTAAATTAATATATATGCAGCAAATCAAACTGCAGAATTAACTACATACATTGAAGAGGTTCCTTATCTTATAGTACAGCAGGTTAGTCCACCAGGTATAACTAGGGTGTAGACACCAAATTATCCTCTTTGAGGTAGCTTCCATATCACCCAGTAACTGGTGCACAAATCTTGCTTCCTCGTCTTGACCTGTCAAAAGTGCGCTAGCTGTGAAGCCAGATTCTATATATGACAAGTATTTCAGAGAAAACTGTACATGGAACATTAAAGACCTGGCTTAATTACCTTTAGTTTGAGGTGATTCGTGATCTAACCGGGTCACCCTATATCCTGACATTAATGGCCATAAATGAATGATAAACGGGTTTCGGATAGACACTTAACTTGAATTTGTAGACAGCGTGTTGATAATGGTACACTTTTAGTTTCCATAACACTACGTCCAAGTAAATTTAACAGGAGCCGAATTTGCTCCCGTGTGAGCCTCTGGTCTCGTACAAAACAATGGCTGTTTAACACTCCATACTATTGACGTTACTGGCCGACATTGTCCAGATATGATAGGAGCCGAATTTGCTCCACACGTCTCGGAGGTGACACAACAATGGCTGCCTCCTTCCTCCTGACGCCTGGCTTACATTGTCCAGATGTCCAAAGGTGATAGAAGGGTCACATTTACTCTACTTTAATATTGATAATTAAGTTAATTTATATGAGATGTTTTATGATGGTAAAGTCCAAAGACTAATGTATTTAAGAATAATTCCCAGCAAAATAGCTGGTGAATTATAATAGTATGTGGTGATGATATCCCGTTTTCTTTAGACGGTAATTCCACTACAAGTTACGTTTTCTATGGGTAACTTGTTTATACAATACAGCTATTATCTGTATGATTATTAAATGGTGTCGAATTTTCCGACATAATTCCCCAGGGGGCTGCTCACGGGTCGAAGTCCTCTTTAGAACAGACGAACACCGATACTCCTCCTTCGAATTATTAGATTAATTTGATGTTAGTAGTTAGTAATCACACATTTGTGCGTCTCTTCGTACAGAACGGATGTCCCGTACTAGAGTTGCAGGGTTTAGAAGTCTAATGCGATTTTATTTCCCTGTTAACTCTTGAAAGGCTAATATTCAAGCCTAATTACATATTATTTAACCCAGAAGACTGGATGTGATCAAGTACTACAGTCAAGTATGATTCAGGGACTGCAATGAGATCAGTGACATCAGATATAACTTGAAGTTTCTTCAGGTAACTGGTCACTGATATATAAACACTGAGGCCCATGGAATACATCTTGATTAAATAATAAATGTATCAAATCAGTCATCAGATTTATTGGGGTTTAATTTAGTTAATTGATTCAGAAGATTGAATAGCTCATCATTAAAGTAAAGTATGGTTCTGAGACTGCAGTGGGTTCAGTGACATTGGTCGCAGTGACTTGTAGCTGTTTTAGGCTACTGTTCACTGATTTGCCACTGAGGCCTCATGAAATCATCTCCAGCTTTAAATGATGATACTAACATCAACCTCTGTTGGTATAGTCAGCTGTAATCTCCTTAGTATAATGCTACTGGAGAAATATAATCAGCTGACAAATTTAGATTTCTACTGGTAATGTTTATCTGCAGGCATAGGTCTCCTCAGGCTTGATACTGGGCCTGAGAGTAATTTACCTCCTGCAGAGTTTAACATGGTTATACCCTGATATTTAGTAGGGCCACCGATGAATTGATGGTAGTAATCTGTCCCCACAAGGACAGCCATTTGGCATTTGATTTGCTCAAATTTACCTGCAGCTGCTTGATAATAGCTTTCCAGGTCAGCATAATCAACTGTTGATTGTTGTGACAAATCTTCACATTTCTTGATCTGTCTTGTTAAGTGGCCTTTAAGACCTGCAAGGGTTCTTTTCATTCTCCCTGCATTATCCATACTGGCTAGTTGGTAAAGCCTTGTGGGACTTGTACTTGGGCTGCTCATAATACTGAACAAGCTCTAAAGGTAGCCTAGGGTAAATTCTGCACTCACTAGGCAATAATCCTACCTCTACTAGAGGTTAGCACTTAAAATTAATACACATTATATATATACAATCATACACACTAATGATTTGAGTGATAAACCAGTGTCACTGGAAGTACCTTTAGGTTAGCTCTTCTATATCACCCTAGGATGGTAGAGACACTAATTAATCACTCAAAGGTGTAATGATCATAAGTAAATTATTATATATACACAACTCAACTCGAGTTGATAAAAATTACACCCAAAATAGGGTCTGCACCATTCATTAATGGTGTTAGGTTGTTGAATATAGTACAACTGACTATGGTAATAATGGGACTAGGTTGAGCAATAATAGTTCAACTAGTCATATCCTACCCTGTTGTGGGTTGGCAATTAGTAAATATTATACTGTGATCACTAGTGCAATATATTAAATAATTCTCTATTTTGGAGAAATAATATACACAATTATTGATAATAGCCTCTTAATTAGCCTCTATGAAACTTCTAATATTATCTAGAAGTATTAAATATTATTAGTGACCTCGCGAAATAAACTCCACAAAATTCGTAGATAATCTCTCGCGAAATGTAACACCACGAAATCCGTGAACAATCTTGCGAGGACACAGCCACTAATTTGGCTGGTTTCAATATTAGCGCTGTCATTTCACGAAATAACACGCCACGAAATATCTGTGGGTGTGCATGAAACCGCTGACGAAGCTGAACTCAGTTGAGGGAGGCTCCTGAGCTCCCACGAGGCTTCGCCGCTGTCTTTGACTGGCTGGCTTTATTTAAATAACACTGCACTAGTATATTTAATGAATCCACTGGTTAACTGGTTCATCCGGTACTAAGATGACCAAATGTGGGTTCAAAGGACCAAATATTCCGGTTCCGAAGGTCCAAATAATGTGGGAACCGACCTGTGAGATTTATATTTGTTTAATTTATATGAATTTATATTTAAGTTAATTTATATACTTCGATAGCAATTTGTATAATGATAAGTGGACTGTATTTCTGCAATAATCTCATAATCTCACAAATCGATCCTCTACACATTAGGGGGGTTATTAAATTAATATATATGCAGCCAATCAAACTGCAGAATTAACTACATACATTGAAGAGGTTCCTTATCTTATAGTACAGCAGGTTAGTCCACCAGGTATAACTAGGGTGTAGACACCAAATTATCCTCTTTGAGGTAGCTTCCATATCACCCAGTAACTGGTGCACAAATCTTGCTTCCTCGTCTTGACCTGTCAAAAGTGCGCTAGCTGTGAAGCCAGATTCTATATATGACAAGTATTTCAGAGAAAACTGTACATGGAACATTAAAGACCTGGCTTAATTACCTTTAGTTTGAGGTGATTCGTGATCTAACCGGGTCACCCTATATCCTGACATTAATGGCCATAAATGAATGATAAACGGGTTTCGGATAGACACTTAACTTGAATTTGTAGACAGCGTGTTGATAATGGTACACTTTTAGTTTCCATAACACTACGTCCAAGTAAATTTAACAGGAGCCGAATTTGCTCCCGTGTGAGCCTCTGGTCTCGTACAAAACAATGGCTGTTTAACACTCCATACTATTGACGTTACTGGCCGACATTGTCCAGATATGATAGGAGCCGAATTTGCTCCACACGTTTCGGAGGTGACACAACAATGGCTGCCTCCTTCCTCCTGACGCCTGGCTTACATTGTCCAGATGTCCAAAGGTGATAGAAGGGTCACATTTACTCTACTTTAATATTGATAATTAAGTTAATTTATATGAGATGTTTTATGATGGTAAAGTCCAAAGACTAATGTATTTAAGAATAATTCCCAGCAAAATAGCTGGTGAATTATAATAGTATGTGGTGATGATATCCCGTTTTCTTTAGACGGTAATTCCACTACAAGTTACGTTTTCTATGGGTAACTTGTTTATACAATACAGCTATTATCTGTATGATTATTAAATGGTGTCGAATTTTCCGACAGTTCTCAATGCTTATATTCATCGAGCGCTTACCCACTGCTCTGAATGGAGCAACATGAGTAGAGAGTTTGAAAGAGTAACTCAGGTATTGGTGAACAACGGATATCGCAACGTGGAAATAAACGCTGCTATAAGAAGACACTTGGACCGTTGGTATAATTCAGAACCTAGAACAGAAACCACAACACGCCCAATAAAATTATATTACAAATCAACCATGCACAGTGAACATATAAAAGAGGAAAGAATAATGAAAGAAATAATCCGTAAAGAAGTAAAAAGACCTACTCCTAACCAAAACATAAACCTGATAATATTCTACAAAACCAAGAAGACTTCCGAACTCCTTATCAAAAACAGCCCGAAGCCGACGGAGAACCCTCTACAGCAGTCAAGCGTTGTATACATGTACACTTGCCCCCACGAAGGATGTAACCTTCAATGTAAGTACATAGGTATGACGTCGACCAAGCTGACGAGGCGTTTGACATGCCATCTTCAATCTGGTGCCGCTAGGAATCACATGAGACAAGCCCATGACATTACTCTAACAAGAGAAATGTTGAACAAGAATACTTGCATAATAGACAAAACCCAAGATTCAAGAAGATTACAAATTCTTGAGGCAATTCACATAAGAATAGAGCGACCTACCATGAACACCCAAATCACGGAACTATTTACTCTACCCACCATGAGAGTAAGGACAAGACAAGAACATATCGATGCCAACACAGAAGACAATGTCCAACATAACAGGCCAATTACACTGGATTAATCTTTGTGTTTAGATAGGAGATGCCTCGTATGGGCCAATAAGCCTTCTGCAGCCCCTATGTTTATCCCTTATGTATCCCCCCATGTTTTCACCTTCATTGTATTATCACCTGACCTAATGCGGGTATAAAATCAACTAGTATTGTAAGATCTGTTCACTTGAGAATGAACCATGGAGGTTCGAAACGTCATGCAAATTATACAAATAAGTGTAATACACTCTATAGTAAATCACTTCTTTTCTTCACCTTAAAAGTACGAAAATGAGTTTTGGAGAACTCCTATTTCAATTAAGCCCTGATGCTAAGAAAATAGTTAGAGGGATAGAAGCCCTAAACCAGAAAATAATAAATACAGAATATGCGGTCATATTCAATGAAACATATATATATATATATATATATATATATATATATATATATATATATATATATATATATATATATATATATATATATATATATATATATATATATATATATATATATATATATATATATATATATATGTCGTACCTAGTAGCCAGAATGCATTTGTCAGCCTACTATGCAAGGCTCGATTTGCCTAATAAGCCAAGTTTTCTTGAATTAATTGTTTTTAGACTACCTAATCTACCTAACCTAACCTAACCTAACTTTTTCGGCTACCTAACCTAACCTAACCTATTAAGATAGGTTAGGTTAGGTAGGGTTGGTTAGGTTTGGTCATATATTTACGTTAATTTTAACTCCAATAAAAAAAAATTGACCTCATATATAATGAAATGAGTAGCTTTATCATTTCATAAGAAGAAAATTTAAGAAAATATAATAATTCATGAAAACTTGGCTTATTAGGCAAATCGGGCCTTGCATAGTAGGCCGAGAAGTGCGTTCTGGCTACTAGGTACGATATATATATATATATATATATATATATATATATATATATATATATATATATATATAATGTATATATATTTATATATATATATATATATATATATATATATATATATATATATATATATATATATATATAATGTATATATATTTATATATATATATATATATATATATATATATATATATATATATATATACAATACAATAATACAATACAATTTTATTTAGGTAAGGTACATACATACAATAAATATTTACAAGGATTGTTTAACTTATAGGTATAGCTAGTACATACAATGCCTAAAGCCACTATTACGCAAAGTGTTTCGGGCATGATAAACTTAAATGACAAGCTTAATACTAATTGAGCATAATGAGTAGAATGAAAACAAGAAATGAAAACATAGATGAAAAAGCAGCACAAATACAATTATGTCGACAAACAGCGCTCTTTAAAGAAAAAAACAGACATTGGTTGACAATAGAAGGGTAAGGAAGGTTACAGGGAATTTATTAGGTATAGCTTCGCTTTTAACCTAAACTGGTTGAGAGAGGTACAGTCTTTAACATGGTTGGGAAGGTCATTCCACATTCTGGGCACCTTGATTTGTAGAGGATTTCTAGTTTGATTAAGTCGTACTCTAGGAATATCAAAACTGTATTTATTTCTGGTGTGATGCTCATGGGTTCTGATACAACCTTCTATGAAGCTTTTGAGATCAGGATTGGCATTATAGTTTAGCATTTTATATATGTATAATACACATGAGAGAATGTGCAGTGACTTAATGTCTAACATATTCAGAGATTTAAGTAGGGGTACCGAGTGGTGTCTGGGGCCAGAATTGGATATTGTCCTAATAGCAGCTTTGTGTTGAGTAATTAGAGGACGTAAGTGATTTTGGGTAGTAGAGCCCCAAGCACAAATACCATAGTTGAGATATGGATAGATAAGGGAGTAATAGAGAGTCACCAGGGCAGGGCGTGGTACATAATATCTGATCTTAGAAAGAATGCCCACAGTTTTTGAAACTTTTTTTGATATGTTTAGAATGTGTCCCTGGAAATTAAGCTTGTGGTCACTGAGAATGCCAAGGAATTTGCCATCTAATTTGTTACAAATTTGGGTATTGTTTATTTTGAGATTTATTTGATTAGAGGATTTATTGCCAAACAGAATATAAAAGGTTTTGTCAATGTTAAGGGTGAGTTTGTTGGCACTTAGCCACAGATGGACTTTATTTAGCTCAGTATTTACTGTGGCATTTAGAGCAAGGGGATCAGGACTGGAGTAAATGAAGGTTGTGTCGTCAGCAAATAGAATTGGTTTGAGGTGTTGGGAGGCATTTGGAAGGTCATTAATGTAGATGAGAAAGAGGAGAGGGCCAAGTATGCTGCCCTGGGGAACACCAATGTTGATGGGTAGGGTGGGAGAAATTGTATTATTCACAGAAACATATTGGAGCCTGTCAGTAAGGTAGGATTTGAGGTATTGTAGGGAGTGTCCTCTGACTCCATAATGATGTAATTTAAGAAGAAGGTTTTGGTGGTTGACAGTGTCAACGCAGGTCCACAAACAACCCAACAGAGAACTCATTTTTATCAAGAGCTGTATGAATCGAGTTAAGCATACTAATAAGTGCATCGTTAGTGCTTTTTTTTGGTCTGAAGCCATATTGGCAAGGGCTAAGTATATTGAGTTTGGCTAGATATGAGTAAAGCTGCTTATAGATTAGTTTTTCAAAAATTTTTGACAAGTTTGGCAGGATAGATATAGGTCTGTAGTTGTTAACATCTGTGAGATTACCACATTTGTGGACAGGCGTTACTCTCGCTTTTTTTAGAATATCTGGGAAGGTTTGGAGTTCAAGTGACTTGTTGAAGAGCAAAGCAATAGCAGGGGCTAAAGATCTGGAGGCTTTTTTGTAAATTAAAGTTGGTATCTCCTCAAGGGCACCAGACTTGGTTTTAAGGGAAAGGATTATCTCATTGACGTCAGTGGAATTAATAGGCTTTAGGTACAGAGACTGTGGATAGTTACCTGAAAGATAGTCATTAATGTCTGTACTGGAAGATGGAATATCATTTGCAAGGGATGAACCAATGGAAGAGAAGAACCTATTGAACTCAGTAGCAGAATCAGAGGCTGAAAGCTGACCATCGTTATTAGACAGGAGAGTCGGTTTGTTATTTAAAGACTTCTTTGATCCCAATATTTGAGAAATTGTTCTCCAAGTTTGTTTAATGTTGCTCTTTATTTGGGTAAATTTATCTTCGTAGTATTTAGTTTTGGCTCGTCTAATTATCTTAGACAGCAATAATGAGTAATTCTTTGAGAATTCTTTGGAGACAATTCCTAACCTATACTTCTTCTCAAGGTCATGTTTTTTATTAATAGATTTAAGTATTCCCTTTGTAAGCCAGGGATTGTTAAGCCTTTTGGTTGTGACTTGTTTTGTAAGCATAGGACAGTGGGTATTATAAAGGCTAAGAGTTTTTTGAAGAAAAGATTGTACTGCAAGGTTGATGTCCACTATGTTACCTAACTCGGACTCCCAGTTGACATTATCAGCAGCAGTTATAAAATTGTCTATAGCAGTTTCATTGTGCAGTCTAAAACGTATCACTCTTGACTCAAGAGGTGGATTGCTAATGTTAGTTAAGAGAAATGTGGGGTAATGATCTGTAGTGCTATCGGTGATTATACCTGAAGTAAGCGGAGAGGTTATGTTTGTCCAGATGTGATCGAGCGTCGTGGCAGTGCTATCAGTGATTCTAGTAGGTCTAGTGATTAAGGGTATGAGGAAGCAGGAATTCATACAGTTGAGGAAGCTAACAGCAGTGGGGTGTTCAGGCTCGCAGAGGTCAATATTAAAGTCCCCTGCGATAATTAGGTGGTTTTTGTTCAGTCTGTTATCAAGTATTAGATTTCTAAGGTTTGAGTTGAATTCGGACACATCAGTGTTAGGAATTCTATAAACTGCACCCACAGTCAGGACAGACTCGGCACCCTTGACTCTGAAGCTGGCGAAGATATACTCCCCATAGCAGTCTCTGGTTCTAATCTCTTTAGGCATGTTAGTTCTTGGTGGTAGTAAAGAGCAGTGCCACCACCTCTCTGAATTTGACGACAGTTGTGAATTGCTGAGTAGTTAGGCATGTTAAAGAGCTGAGAAGTATCCTCTTTCAACCATATTTCAGTAAGTATAATAAAAGAGAATTTGTTGTCAATAGCTTCAATCAAGGCACTAACATCATCGAAGTGTTTACCTAGGGATCTAACGTTCAAATTGATTACAGAGATATTGTGATTATGAGTTAATACATTGTTTACATCATGTGCTGCAAAATATCTGCAATTTAGATCATTAAAGTGATAATTGTCATAGATAGTGGATAAGAGGTTAAGTTCAGGGTCTATACTTGTCTGCATAAAAAAAGCTGATTGCAGGAAAAACAAGGGAAGAAAGGCAAATAACAAGGTAGAAATAAGCTATAAAATAGGGAAAAAGATGTACACAATACAGAACAAAGCAAACTCAAAAGGGGCTTACAGGGGTACAATGGAGTAAGGGAGTATGGCTAGGCTAGGCAACCTAGGTAATAAATGAGATTAACGAAAAAACATATAAACATGACTATACAAAACACAAGATATAGAAATACAAAACAAAAATATAAACAAGACTAAGCAATACAAAAACAAATTGAGCAAAAATGAAAAATGAGGTAGATTGCTTACAAGTACTCTCAGGTACACTGTAAGTAACAATTTGCAATTTGAGATACAGGCAAAGCCAGGGGTACAATGGAGTAAGGGAGCATGGCGAGGCTAGGCAACCTAGGTAATAAATGGAATCAAAGAAAAGTTGAATAATAAGCATAGGCAAATTTAAGCTAATGATTATTAATTATAAATAGTTCAGTTATGACTGTATAATTAATAAGACCTGAAGAACTATTTATGCACTCAATTAAAAAATTTCAGTAAATGACTAGTTAAGAGTAAGTTAAAAATTAAGTCAGAAAATGAAACAATGAGACTTAGGAAACCTAGCCCCACTAGTTGACAGGGGGTTAATTAAGTTAATTCACTGGGAGTGATAATGAGCTGAGACAGACCACATATATGTGCACATATGTGGAAAATCCACAGAGAAATAAATAAATATAAATAAATAATAAATGTTTATTTAGGTAAGGTACATACATAAAGAGATTTTACAAAGTTTGTTGGATTAATAGATAGAGCTAGTACATACAATGCCTAAAGCCACTATTACGCAAAGTGTTTCGGGCAGGAAAAACATTAATGACTAAAGCTTAATACTAATGGGTAAAAAGAATAAAATGTGTTGAGAACAAATAAAAATAGAGGTAAAAAGGAAGGGGGGAACATGGCTGAAAAAGCAGCACAAATACAATTACAAATAATTACAGAAAATTACATTCAAACAGCGTTGTTTTGAAAAAAAAAAACATACATGGGTGGACAACAGAGGGGTAAAGTAGGTTACAGGGAATTTATTAGGTAGTGCTTCGTTTTTATCTTAAACTGGTTGAGAGAGGTACTGTCTTTAACATGGTTGGGAAGATCATTCCACATTCTGGGTCCCTTGATTTGAAGAGCATTTCTAGTTTGATTAAGTCATACTCTAGGAATATCAAAACTGTATTTATTTCTGGTGTGGTGCTCATGGGTTCTGTTACAACCTTCAATGAATCTTTTGAGGTCAGGATGGCATTACAGTTCAGCATTTTATATATGTATAATACACATGAGAGAATGTGCAATGACTTAATATCTAACATATTCAGAGATTTGAGTAGGGGTACCGAAATGAAAAATATGAAATGAGGTGAACGTTTCGGCTTGTTAAAGCCTTTGTCAACACCAGACTGACTAAAGGAGAAGGGGGAGGATATATAGGCCGACACCTGCCCAACCCATCCCTAGGGAAAGAATTAACCAGAAACAGGTATAGCTTAGCTTAGAATGGTCAAAGAGGATTAAGCGGTCAGAGAATAAGGATTAAAGATTAAAGAAAAGCCTCATGAACACGCAATATATGAATATAAAATTATAATGAGACATTGTAAGCCTCTCTAGAGTTTTTTCTTAAACTGTTGTGCAATATTATAACTTAATAATGGATCAAGTTTGTACATTCCAGTACTAACATTAAGAAGATTTGGACACTGATTAGAGCAGACTCAATTAAATTCCGTTCCACGAAATCCCCACAATTGGTAATGCTTTTTGCCCCATTCCAGTTAATATTGTGATCGCATAAACTCGTATGTAGATACAATGCATTAGACGTTTGGGCAGTTCTAATACTATAAGCATGTTGTGACAACCGCAATTGTAAAGACTTTCCTGTTTGTCCAAGGTACACAGAATCACAATCATTGCAGGGAATCGAATACACACAACCTGCTGTATCTGGGGAGTTTTTTATTAAATTGGATTTGATCGTACTATTAGTGAACACCAAATTTATATTAAGTTTCTTAAAAATCAGAGACAATTTTTCAAGTCCACTCGCATAAGGTACCATCAATGAGTTAATGATTTCTGGTTTTGCCTTAGGGACGTGATTATAAAACGTACGCTTGGCTTGTTCAAACGAGAAATCCAAAAACCTCCTAGGATATTGTAAACTCTTCCCAATTTCATATATTTTAGCAATCTCTTCATCAAAAATCTCAGGGCTGCATACCCTCAAAGCTCGTAGAAACATTCCAGAAAATACTGCCTGTTTAACTTTACTAAAATGATTCGAATAAAAATGAACATACGATCCCACGTTGGTAGGTTTCCTATACACATTAAATTTGAACTTTCTAGTGACTCTATGAATCATAATGTCCAAAAACGGAAGAGTACCATTCTCCTCAGTTTCACAAGTGAATTTTATTGAAGGTACCAAAGAATTAAGTTCATTAAGAAAAACTATCTGGTCTTTGTCGCACGGCCATAAGCACAAAATATCATCAACATACTTAAACCAAACTACATTAGCCGGGATAATCCTGGATAAGATATTTGTTTCGAAGAATTCCATATACAAATTGCTTTAAACTGGGGAAAGGGGATTGCCCATCGCCATACCAAATGTTTGTTTGAAAAATTTTCCATTAAAACTAAAATATGGCCTCTGCTTTGAAATACAAAGCGGAGATGTTTCTGAAGAGGGGGACAAAGAAACAGTTGCGCAGTGCGCCCCGCGCGGGAAGTCTGGGGCCATATAAATTCTGAGGCAGAGAGGGGCTCTCCCTCACTTCCACCCGACCGCCGCAGTACTCAAAACTGCGTCGCGCTGCGCCTCAACGACACGTGGACCAGTACCAGTCCTGCATTCATCAGTCTGTCCATACGGCAGGGGCCCCCCCTGCCCTAATCATCCTACTCTAAGGTAATGTAAAAATTTTCTGTTAAAGTTCAGTCAGGACTGTCCAGTGTCTGGCGTGTGTTGGCGCCTTCTCCCCGCGGTCCGTGTGGGCCGCCTTAGTTCCCTAATGCCTTCTGCACGTTTGCCTGTCTTGAGGTATGCAGGCGCGCCTTTCAGTCTGTGCCAGGTGCTGCAGCGGCTGCTTTGCTGCTGCCGCAATGCCACGGGTCGGCGTGTGTTTGCGCCATGTCCCGAGTGAACTGCTCTGGTACTGTTATCTCCCAGGCATGCACTATGGGCACTGGTCAGCTGCGTTCCCTAGGCGTGCGCCTAGGGGCCCCGGTTCGTGCCCTGCTCGGACGTGCGTGCTTGGCCGGGCCCCCTGCGAGTGGCCCGGCGTCGCCCTTGGAGGCGCCCCCATGTGGACAGGTTGCTGTGGTCCTATGCCATGGGCCATAGTGCGTGCTGTGCCCAGACGGGCGTGCACGGCGGGCTCCCTGTGAGCGGCCTGGCGGCCTCCAACGGATACCTGATCAACCAGGCTGTGACTCATACGTCAGGCTGCGTGCAGCCGCGTCCAACAGCCTGGTTGATCAGTCCGGCTACCAGGAGGCTTGGTCGCCGACCGGGCCGCGGGGACGCTAAGCCCCGGAAACACCTCACGGTAGGCCCTTGGCGGGGGCGCCACGAGGCCAGGTTGCAGTGGTCCTATGTTCCTTGGGCCCGACCTTTGGGGCCCATGCCCGGTAGGTGTCGCCCTCGTGCCATGGCGCTCAGAAGAGCGCTTGCCCTGGGTTGTGTCTCGCTTCCTTCCTGTCCCTCTTGGGTGCTAAACCACGCAGATTAGCGGCGTGGCCTTCCCCGGGGCGGGGGTCTGTCTGCATTCATGTCGTACCCGGGCGTGCCCGCTTGTGGGGGGCCTGCCTCACGCCCACGGGCTGGAGACGCCCACGCCTGGCGGCGGTGTCCCGGTCGGCAGGCCCTGAGGCTTCTTTGCTTAGGGGCTACCTCGACGTCAGGTTGGGCTTAGCCGAGTGCCTCCCCGTCCCCTGCTGTTTGGTCCAGGCTATCCACCGTTCTATGGTCCGTTCTGTTCTATGGTCCCCTGTTCTGTTTGGGGGTGTCTAGGTGAGCCAGGGCGCGCCCAGGCGTGTTTTGCGTTCATCAGGTATGCAGGTATGTTTGTATGGTAGGTATGGTAACATACCTGCAGGTATGTTTGTCTCCAGACGTCTCGTCGGGCCGGTTTAGCCCGCACGTTCGTCCCCAGATGTTCTCGCCTGGCCGGTTTAGCCCGCACGTTTGTCCCAGACGTCGTCGTTTGTCCCAGACGTTGTCGTCTGTCCGGTGTAGCCCGGTACATTTGTTCCCAGACGTTTCGTCCGGCTGGTATAGCCGGCACGTTCGTACCCAGACGTTTTCGTCTGGCCGGTGTAGCCTGGTACATTTGTTCCCAGACGTTTCGTCCGGCTGGTATAGCCAGCACGTTCGTACCCAGACGTTTTCGTCTGGCCGGTGTAGCCCGGTACATTTGTTCCCAGACGTTTCGTCCGGCTGGTATAGCCGGCACGTTTGTACCCAGACGTTTTCGTTTGGCCGGTGTAGCCCGGTACATTTGTTCCCAGACGTTTCGTCCGGCTGGTATAGCCGGCACGTTCGTACCCAGACGTTTTCGTTTGGCTGGTGTAGCCCAGTACATTTGTTCCCAGACGTTTCGTCCGGCTGGTATAGCCAGCACGTTCGTACACAGACGTTTTCGTCTGGCCGGTGTAGCCCGGTACGTCAATTCCACCACGTTTCGTTCGAACGCTGTAGCACAGTACTCCCGTGTTTTTCCTTGGTCGCGTGTACCAGATGTTGGTCTGCCTGGAGTGCCCGGTTATGCGGCCCCCTTCCCCATCCCAAGTTTTCAGCGTCCAGCCTAATGCCTTGCCGTGCGGTATGCCGCTTGAGCGACTTCAAATCAAATCAAATGTTTATTTAGGTAAGGTACATACATACAAGAGATTTTACAACGAGTGATGGATTTAATTCTAATTATTGCGGTCATTTATTACTTAATTCTGTTCAATTTTATTACATTCCTTTATTTAGACTTTCAGCTTGATTAGTTTCATTACGCGGCAAATTTAGGAAATTTATAGCATTGCTTACACCTCTTGCCTTAAAAAAAAAAAATCTATTTTCGTAAAAGAATTCGTATTTTCATGTCAATTTAGTGAACGGGAGCCCGCTCCTGTTTTGGTGATTTATGTTCCTCCATCATTAACTATACCCTTACTTAAATAACTTGTTATATTCTTAGTCTTTCAGTCATGATGCGTATTAAGACTTGCCTCATTTATTCCTCAAGTTATTCCTCCATTTCGCATTGCGCAAGCCTCTGGATTTAGATCCTTTAGTTTTAGAGGTAATTAGGTATTCGTTTCCATGTCAATTTAGTGAACGGGAGCCCGCTCCTGTTTTGGTGATTTACATTCCTCCATCATTAACTAAACGCTTACTTAAATAACTTGTTATATCCTTAGTCTTCCAGTCATGACGTGTATTAAGACTAAAGTTATTCCTCAATTTAGCATTGAGCAAGCCTCTGGCTTTAGATTATTCCTGCACTTGTTTTATGAGTCAATTCCCTCAGCAATTTGTTACTGCAATTTATGCATTGCGTTTGCTCCACGTTTTATTTAACTTTTCTGCCGCAATTATGTTTGTGTAACTGCCGCTTTTGTCATTGAGTTTAAGTTAAGTCAGCTAGGATGAGCTAGTTAGGTTATACTATGGTGTCTTTCAGTCACGACGTGTATTAAAAACTTTCAGTTTATTCCTCAATTTAGTCGGAAGGTACTGCGGCTTCCCAGCCGACGTCCTTCCTGTGACGAGTTAAGCCGGCGATGTTTTCAGTTTTATATTTATTTGGTCATATAAATAGGCGGCCTCCCAGGCCGCTGGTTTATCCAGACGTGTTGTCTGCCTGGTGTAGCCCGGATGTCACAGCGGCCTCCTAGGCCGCTGGTCGCGAAGTTCCAGCTGACGTGTCTTTTTTCACTCCTTTTCGTTATTGTATTTGGTTGTATTTACCTCGGCTCAAAGTGTTAATCCCGTTTCTCTAACGAGTTATAGTCCAGCTTTATTTTGAGCATCCTTTGTTTTGCAATTTATAATTATTTATAATTAATTATAGTTATAATTGGTTTATAATTTTATTATTTACACCATTTATTTACGATTATTCATATAATATAATTTATTACATTGTTAGGCTTTTCCAACGACGTCGTCCCAGCCGGTGTTGTTTCTGCAGAGGATGGGCCAGCTGGTGGCTCGGCCGTAGCTGTTGCAGCGGGCGCCCTCACAGACTCAGCTAGTTTCAGCAGACGATGTTACAGCTGCTAACGCCCCAGTTCCATCTTAGGCTTCCCGGCAGCCGATGCTTCAGTCATGAACCTCCAGCTGAAGCGTTCCAACCGACGTTGCGCCCATCAATTTATCACTCTATTCAGTTTTGCAATTCTCGCTTTCCCAGCTTCATGAATTGTTCCCGTTAATTTCTAGGACAGTTATATTCCAGTCTTTAGCCTAAATTGTCTTGCAGCTGGCCCTCTACTTACCACTATGGTCTTCCCTGGTGGCCAGTTGCCGCTATTTTCCTCCCTTTATCAGATGTTGATGCTCCAGCTGTCGATGTCCAGCTGCAGGTGCCCAGCCCCGATGTTCCAGCCGCTGACGGCAGGATTTTGCAGTTCAACATTCGGCAACGGTCGTTAAGTTAATCCATTATTTTGCACAATTTTGACTATTGGTGTTTGTGTTATACACGCTACGTTAATGTGGGTTTAAGGTCCAGGTACTACCCACGTGCATAATTCTTTAACTTATAAAACCCGTGCTTATTGTATTTGAGTTATTTACTAAGCCAGCTAGGTTGTGCTAGTTGCCATGTCACAGGCCTCTTGCCTCTTGCTTCAGTTTCCCTGGCTTCGCATTTTCCACTAGCCTACTTTCTTTCCACTAGCCACTTTCTTCCCGCTCAGGATGCTTTGTCTTGTTGCATGCGTCTTTTACTGTGTTTACAGTATGTTTGTTTAACTTTTGCTTTGCCTTAAGTTATTAAGTAAAGTCAGTTAGGATGTGCTAGTCGCGGTGTTACGGGCCCTTGTCTCCTGCTTTAAGTTTCTGGCCATGCATTTATGTTTAGTTTCCTCTGTAAATTATTACTGTTATTACGGGTAGCCTTGCGGCATATTTGTTGTTTCTCCTGGTTACGTTATGTGGTTTATCATTTACGGCCTAAATGTTTACATTTACCCTATCACAGTTTAATTCAATTGATGCCCTCCCAACACCAGCTGCAGGTTTTACTTCCCGGTGGAATTTTATGCTTGTTCGCTCGACTTTGTTTAACTTGTTAGGTAAGGCCAGTTAGGCTGAGCGAGTGGCTACTCGCCGTCTCAGTTATCTCTACCTTAAGCTTTGACGCCCTGGCGTCGTGCGGTCGCCGTTTTGGTGATTTATAATTTATATTATTTGTGAACAATTTTAAAATATAGCTTATGATTGCTAGACTTTCAGTTATGAGTTGTATTACTTCTGCAATTTATAGCATTGCTTTCGCATCATGCCTAAAAATTTGTTTTTGTTGGACTCGCAATTATGATTCGTATTTAATACGGCAAATTTTTCCCGCAATTTACACTTTGCTTAAGTTTCACATTCAATTTGTTATATTAAGGGACTTTCAATTAGGATTTGCATTAATCTATTGCTTTGCCTCTGCGCCATTAAGTTAATTTCAGCTAGGGTACGCTAGTTGCAGTGCATTCGGGTTGGGTCCCCCCCTCCATTTTTTCCTCCGGTTATTTCGTCCTATTACACTCGTTTCCCTCATTATATATTCTAAATATTGTGCATTATATTTGACCACCCCATTCTCCATCGTTTCGACAGTACATTAAGATACATTTGGAATGCTACAGAGAAGTTTAGCATGGCCTCGCGCACGGTGTCATGCAAAAACTGGCCATTCGGCCTTCCATACGGCAAGCATAAGCCAGTCAGTTAGCATGATGTCGGCCAGCATGTTGTTGGCCAGCAGTCAGCCAGCATGTTGTTGGCCATACGGTCGCTAACGTTCTTTGGCCATCCGGCCTTCTGGGTTAATTTACTCTTCTTGTTCCTTCGCCATTGTTGTTTCTTACTACGTAATAGTATTCTATTTAATTTAACCTCATCTATCATTAGGTTAGGGGCCCTTACCTCCAACTGCTATTCCTTCCCCTGTGCTCTGCCCGCTTGGCGCACAACGTCGGCTTCTTCTGTTCCCTTTTTTCGCAGCCACGACAAGCCGGAAACCCCCCCTCCTGCTCACCCTACTGCGGCGAGGAAGAGAACGCGAGCCGGATATTCCTCTTATCACCGTTACAACGCACGCAGCGGCGCCGGGATGCAGCCGCCCAGGGCCTACATTAATACTATTATCTTCCCTTATTTGCTGGGCTATATGGTAGTATTAATATTATTCCGTATCGTTACTGTCATTCCAGTATTATTTTATTAAAAATATAAATTGTTATTATGGTTTGGCGTTGCTTTCTTAATTTCTTCCATTCTGCGGCACTTGCCGTCATCGGTTATTTACGATATTACATTGTATTCTTACATTGTACGATTATTTACGACATTGTATTCTTAATATTATCCTTATTACAGTTACTGGATGCCAGTTCCCTGCCGTCGATTTCACTTTGCTCCTGTTCTAAAAGATGTAGCCGAAGTTCACGGCGTACTAGCTGCGGCTTGCAGACGCTCATTGACAACACAAGACTACACTCAGCGGCCACTTAAGGCAGACTCCTTGGCTTCTATTCAGCCCTATCACCCGTCTGGAGGCAGAGATGGGATGGAGACCAAGGGTAATGTTCCCCGCTCACATTCTACATCCGCTTAGGACACAAGCATGTTATAGATTTGGCTTTAAGAATTGGTTCTTATTCCATTTTATTGTTTATGTATATATTGCTTTGTTGTATATACCCATTCTTGGTATATGTATTGTTTATATTCAAGATTTATAGTGTTTCGTATTATCCCTGTTTATAGTTGCTTTGTGCTTCCTTGCTGTTCTCCTACTGGCTTTCTCCCACCTTTGCTCATAGCAAAGGTACTTCCCCCTTCCGTTTGCTGGAAGATTCTTAGAATTGTTAGCCCCCTTCATTGCTACAGTATAGTTATTCGGAAAACTCTTATTCATCCAGGATTGTTAATTAAGGAATCTCTTAATTCCTGCTGCCGGGCTCCCTCCCCCCGTTTTTCGTCTCCGTATTGATTCAGCTAGGGTTTACCTCTCGTCTGTGCTCTTGCCTGTCCCGATAACACTGCATGCCGCTTCTGCCCACCCTTACTGCCTTATATCTTTCAGCCCGGGGGAGGTGATCTACGCGACAAAAAATCGACGCACGCTCCGACTGGACCAGGTATCGCTTACATGGTCAGGAATCAACACTCTTCGGATCCTACAAGCACAGTGCAGGACGCACGCATACCCTAGCCCAGCGAGCACCCCCCGGCAAGTTCTACCCGGCCCGCGCCCCAGTGAACAGGCAACACTTCTTCAGGGCGATTAATTCGCGCCGCCCTCGCAGAGCTAGGCTCGCCTTCAGCCGACCACGCCCTCTTACCTTTAGAATTGACAGGGCCACTCGGCTCTCTTGACGGGCTCGCCATCGGAGTTAATGGCAGGTCCAGCAACCAGCTGGAACCCCCAGCTGACTACGTCCGGGACGTTGTTGCTCTGCCACTCTGAGGCCTCCTTGCGACCAGCGGGCCTCGCCCTTCGGGGGAGGGGGGGGGGTCCGGCCAGCTGGCCTGCGGTGGGGGTGCAGCGCCGGTCCCCAAGTGTCCCGCTGTCCGCAGCTAATCCTTTGCCCAGTCTAGGTGCTAGTAAGAGTCAGGAAACACTTCTTATTCCTTGGCGGCCGGCCTCACGCCCTGGGAAAAACTTCTCCCATTTGTCATATCAGTTTTCCCCAGTCACTAGGTATTTTCTGCTCGCCTGTTAATTCTAGGATTTCCCATTATGTCTTGGTAGGGCTCCGTTAAGTGTTGTGTCTATACACTTTATTCCCCCTTTGTGTCCTGACTGTTATACCTAGTTCTAATTATATTTCATCTGCCATTAGGTTTCTGCAGAACGTGTTTGCCATGTCTAGGCTATGCTTACTACTACGGGGGTACATTTTAAGTTAATTAGTCCTCAGACATGGACATGTTACATTTGTTAATTCCTACTTATATTATTTACATGTTCTGCAGAATTTAATTTACTAATAAAAAATTTAAATTCAATAAATTTAATTTAAATTCAGTGTGGATAGCTTATTAACTAAGTCCACATTGTTTGTCAAGTGTGAGTTGGAAATAGTACCAACTATAGGGGACAAAACTTTGACTAACCACTTAGAGAGTTTATAAGCCGCCGAACCAACTGAACTAATAATCGGCCTTGCCGGATTATATGGCTTATGAGTTGTTATAAGACCATACATGTAAGGAAGAGAGGGGGATCGACTTGTTAGCCTAGATATCAACTCATTATCGCCTTTACACACAGTTTTAAGAGTTTTGTTAAAATTTGCAATCACTTTCTCAGTAGGATCTCTATTAATCAATAGATAAGTATCCCTGTCTTCCAGGAGTAACTCCATTTTTCGGACATAGTCATCTTTATTCATAATAACTACTGCATTTGACTTCTCAGCCTTGGTAATATGTAATGAACTATCTTTTTTGAGATTTTTGAACGCATGAACAAATCGACTTGGACAATTAGGAACAGAATTGTTAAGTAAAACGCCATACATCATACCTTTGCACACATTAATATCTTCAACTGAGACATTGCTATACTTTTCAAGATTGCTGAAACCTTTGGCAATATCTACATAATTGACTGTTCCGTTAGATGTGGCAAAGCTCAGGCCATATCCTAATGCAGTAATCGTGTATAATAATCACGTCCCTAAGGCGAAACCAGAAATTATTAACTCATTAGTGGTACCTTATGCGAGTGGACTTGAAAAATTGTCTCTGATTTTTAAGAAACTTAATATAAATTTGGTGTTCACTAGTACGATCAAATCCAATTGAATAAAAAACTCCCCTGATACAGCAGGTTGTGTGTATTGATTCCCTGCAATGATTGTGATTCTGTATACCTTGGACAAACAGGAAAGTCTTTACAATTGCGGTTGTCACAACATGCTTATAGTATTAGAACTGCCCAAACGTCTAATGCATTGTATCTACATACGAGTTTATGCGATCACAATATTAACTGGAATGGGGCAAAAAGCATTACCAATTGTGGAGATTTCGTGGAACGGAATTTAATTGAGTCTGCTCTAATCAGTCAGTGTCCAAATCTTCTTAATGTTAGTACTGGAATGTACAAACTTGATCCATTTTTAAGTTATAATATTGCACAACAGTTTAAGAAAAAACTCTAGAGAGGCTTACAATGTCTCATTATAATTTTATATTCATATATTGCGTGTTCATGAGGCTTTTCTTTAATCTTTAATCCTTATTCTCTGACCGCTTAATCCTCTTTGACCATTCTAAGCTAAGCTATACCTGTTTCTGGTTAATTCTTTCCCTAGGGATGGGTTGGTCAGGTGTCGGCCTATATATCCTCCCACTTCTCCCTTCTCCTTCACCATTTTGTCCGGGAGACATCTCCAGTTACGCAGGGTGCAGTTGCGCCTCCACAGATCTCCAGTGTCATCTTTTGATACTGGTAATGGCTCAAAAGGGCCACCACTTGCGGGCTGTTCATGCCCGTGCCACCACTTGGGTGGCTTGATCTTCATACTAACACATTCACAAGGGAGACATCTCCCGTCACGCAGGGTGCAGTCGCACCTCCACAGATCTCCAGTATCAGCTCTTGATACTGGTAATGGCTTAAAAGGGCCACCACCTACGGGCTATTCATGCCCGTGCCACCTTTTGGGTGGCTTAATCTTCATCAATCAATCACCTTCTCCTTTAGTCAGTCTGGTGTTGACAAAGGCTTTAACAAGCAGAAATGTTCACCTCATTTCATATTTCTCTGTGGATTTTCCGCATAAAATGATCAGTGTTTTGTGATCGTCAATTGCAGATATATATATATATATATATATATATATATATATGTCGTACCTAATAGCCAGAACGCACTTCTCAGCCTACTATTCAAGGCCCGATTTGCCTAATAAGCCAAGTTTTCATGAATTAATGTTTTTTCGTCTACCTAACCTACCTAACCTAACCTAACCTAGCTTTTTATGGCTACCTAACCTAACCTTACCTATAAATATAGGTTAGGTTAGGTTAGGTAGGGTTGGTTAGGTTCGGTCATATATCTACGTTAATTTTAACTCCAATAAAAAAAAATTGACCTCATACATAGAGAAAAGGGTTGCTTTATCATTTCATAAGAAAAAAATTATAGTAAATATATTAATACAGTAAAACTTGGCTTATTAGGCAAATCGGGCCTTGAATAGTAGGCTGAGAAGTGAGTTCTGGCTACTAGGTACGACATATATATATATATATATATATATATATATATATATATATATATATATATATATATATATATATATATATATATATACATATATACATATATATATATATACATATATATATATATATATATATATATATATATATGTGTCGTACCTAGTAGCCAGAACTCACTTCTCAGCCTACTATTCAAGGCCCGATTTGCCTAATAAGCCAAGTTTTCCAGAATTAATATATTTACTATAATTTTTTTCTTATGAAATGATAAAGCAACCCTTTTCTCTATGTATGAGGTCAATTTTTTTTTATTGGAGTTAAAATTAACGTAGATATATGACCGAACCTAACCAACCCTACCTAACCTAACCTAACCTATATTTATAGGTAAGGTTAGGTTAGGTAGCCAAAAAAAGCTAGGTTAGGTTAGGTTAGGTAGGTTAGGTAGACGAAAAAACATTAATTCATGAAAACTTGGCTTATTAGGCAAATCGGGCCTTGAATAGTAGGCTGAGAAGTGCGTTCTGGCTATTAGGTACGACATATGTATATATATATATATATATATATATATATATATATATATATACACATATATACATATATATATATATACATATATATATATATATATATATATATATATACACATATATACATATATATATATATACATATATATATATATATATATATATGTATATATATATATATATATATATATATATATATATATATATATATATATATATATATGTCGTACCTAGTAGCCAGAACGCACTTCTCAGCCTACTATGCAAGGCTCGATTTGCCTAATAAGCCAAGTTTTCATGAATTAATATATTTTCTCTATTTTTTTCTTATGAAATGATAAAGCTACCCATTTCATTATGTATGTAGTCAATTTTTTTTATTGGAGTTAAAATTAACTTAGATATATGACCGAACCTAACCAACCCTACCTAACCTAACCTAACCTATCTTTATAGGTTAGGTTAGGTTAGGTATCCGAAAAAGTTAGGTTAGGTTAGGTTAGGTAGTCGAAAAAACATTAATTCATGAAAATTTGGCTTATTAGGCAAATCGGGCCTTGCATAGTAGGCTGAGAAGTGCGTTCTGGCTACTAGGTACGACATATATATATACATATATACATATATATATATATACATATATATATATATATATATATATATATATATATATATATATATATATATATATATATATATATATATATATATATATATATATATATATATATATATATATATATATATATTAGAGACTGGAGAGCGGGTGGAGAGCCCACGTGTTCATGAGGCTTTTCTTTAATCTTTAATCCTTATTCTCTGACCGCTTAATCCTCTTTGACCATTCTAAGCTAAGGTATACCTGTTTCTGGTTAATTCTTTCCCTAGGGATGGGTTGGTCAGGTGTCGGCCTATATATCCTCCCACTTCTCCCTTCTCCTTCACCATTTGGTCCGGGAGACATCTCCCGTCACGCAGGGTGCAGTTGCGCCTCCACAGATCTCCAGTGTCATCTTTTGATACTGGTAATGGCTTAAAAGGGCCACCACCTACGGGCTATTCATGTCCGTGCCACCTTTTGGGTGGCTTAATCTTCATCAATCAATCACCTTCTCCTTTAGTCAGTCTGGTTTTGACAAAGGCTTTAACAAGCCGAATTGTTTACCTCATTTCATATTTCTCTGTGGATTTTCCGCATAAAATGATCAGTGTTTTGTGATCGTCAATTCTGTTCTGCTTGTAAGGTATCAATAAGCAGAACTTATTGCAGAAGGAGGAAAGAATCGAGGCAACTACAGAAGCACCATACTGTCCCCCGAGCTTAAAGCGGCAGCTAAAAGCCTTCGTGAGAACAAGGAGATAGTTGTCAGGAGAGGTGACAAGTCGCCAATATATGTCATTCTTAAAAAAGACGAATATCTGGCGAAAATGAACATCATACTCTCTGACCAAACTAAGTTCCAAAGGGTAACGAAGGACACTACAGCCGAATTAAAAGCAAAGGTCAACAAACTGATCGAAACTGTGAACGCCAAGAAATTCGGACTCCACCTGCCAAAGATCATTGGGGAATATAAACCTGGATATGCGTATGGAAATGTCAAGACGCACAAGCCTGGAAACCCACTTCGGCCAATCATTAGCCAGATACCCACACCCATGTACAGACTGGCGAAGTGACTCAACGGCCTGCTGACTCCTTATGTTCCTTGCGCCTTCAGCCTGAAGTCTCCAAAGGAATTTGTTGACTTACTGCGGGGCACACGGGCCACAGGGATAAGAGCCTCGTTGGACGTAGAATCGCTGTTTACCAACGTATCTGTGGACGAGACAATCGGAATGATAGCCGACAGAGTGTATCGTGATCCAGCCTGTACTCCTCTTGACATACCAGAAAATATTCTGAGGAAACTACTCCAAGCTTGTACTAAAGAGGCACCCTTCTTGAGCCCGGATGGGCACATGTATAAGCAAGTAGATGGGGTCGCCATGGGTTCTCCCCTAGGTGTCCTGTTTGCAAACTTCTACATGGGTACCATCGAGCAAAAAGTCTTAGTCGACATGAACTTGAAACCGGCCATATACTGCAGGTATGTTGATGACATTTTTACACAGGTACCTGATGTCAGACATCTGCAGGAGCTGAAGGAGGCATTTGAGCAGAGTTCCGTGCTGCGTTTCACTTACGAGATGGAAAAGGATGGGAAGCTGCCCTTTCTAGATGTAACAGTCATGGAAAAGGGCGGAGGTTTCCACACTGCAGTCTACACTAAGGAAACAAACATAGGAATGTGCCTAAATGCCAACAGCGACTGCCCAGACAGGTACAAGAGGAGTGTTGTTAACGCATATGTCGACCGTGCTCTCAGCCACAGCTCAGAATGGAAGCAAGTCGACGAAGAACTCTGTAGGGTAAGGCAGGTCCTAGTCAATAACGGCTTCTCCAATGGTTTCGTCGAAGACATCATAAGAAGGAAAGTGAAAAGCCATGCAACCTCTAAAGAGACAACTAACACAACACCTATACCCCCTATTAGGCTATTTTACAGGAACTTCTTTTCCACAGCTCATGAAACGGAGGAAAGGGTCCTGAAAGATATTGTTAATAGAAACGTTATCCCTACAGACAAAAATCAGTGGATACAACTGACGATTTACTATAAAACCAGATAAACGGCCAGCCTAATCACGAGAAACTCTCCAGACACAAAACAGAACGCTTTAAAAGAGACTAACGTCGTCTATGCCTTCAAATGCCCTCTTGGGGACTGTAAGCTCCAAAAAAACCCAGTATATAGGCAAGACAACAACTTCTCTTTCTAGGCGTTTAACGATGCATAAGCAACAGGGCTCCATTAAGGAACATCTAATCTCTTCCCCCAACCAAACCATCGCCAGAGAAATCCTAGTAAACAACACAGAAATCATCGATAGATACAGCGATAGCAGGCGGCTTGACGTTTGCGAGGCACTACACATCAAGAAGTCAACACCAGCAATCAACAGCCAATTATTGCACAACTATATTCTACCCACCTCAAGACTCCGCTCCAATATAGAAGCATCAAGAAATATGGACCAATAGGCTTTCTACAAACACTTCTATTCAATATCCATTGTTTCGTGTTCTGTCTTGTGTTGATGAAATTAATACCCTATTAATACTCTTGTTCTGTCTTGTGTTGATGAAATTAATTCCCTATTAATACCACATCTTGTTCTGTCTTGTGTTAATGCCACATCACCCCTTCCACCTCACTCAAATGTAGATATAAAATCGGAGATGCGTAAGTTCTATTCAGTTGTGTATTTGTGAACAAAAGTCTTTGAAAATGTAATAAGTTTTACGAAACGCGCTCGTGTCGCGTCAGACTAGAAATAAAAATGAATTTTGGAGAATTGATTTTTGATTTACCTCCAACAGTGAAACGAAATGTACGAAAGATTGAGAAAATTCGTGTTAGAATTATTAATCTTACTTTTTCGGTCATATTTAATAATATATGTCTACAGGAAAGACTGCTACCAAAATATATTATATATATATATATATATATATATATATATATATATATATATATATATATATATATATATATATATGTATATATATATACATATATATATATATATATATGTCGTACCTAGTAGCCAGAACGCACTTCTCAGCCTACTATACATGGCCCGATTTGCCTAATAAGCCAAGTTTTCATGAATTAATTGTTTTTCGACTACCTAACCTACCTAACCTAGCCTAACCTGACGTTTTCGGCTACCTAACCTAACCTAACCTATAAAGATCGGTTAGGTTAGGTTAGGTAGGGTTGGTTAGGTTCGGTCATATATCTACGTTAATTTTAACTCCATTAAAAATAAATTGACCTCATACATAATGAAATGGGTAGCTTTATCATTTCATAAGAAAAAAATTAGAGAAAATATATTAATTCAAGAAAACTTGGCTTATTAGGCAAATCGGGCCCTGCATTGTAGGCTGAGAAGTGCGTTCTGGCTACTAGGTACGACATATATATATATATATATATATATATATATATGTCGTACCTAGTAGCCAGAACTCACTTCTCAGCCTACTATGCAAGGCCCGATTTGCCTAATAAGCCAAGTTTTCATGAATTAATGTTTTTTCGTCTACCTAACCTACCTAACCTAACCTAACCTAGCTTTTTTTGGTTACCTAACCTAACCTTACCTATATATATAGGTTAGGTTAGGTTAGGTAGGGTTGGTTAGGTTCGGTCATATATCTACGTTAATTTTAACTCCAATAAAAAAAAATTGACCTCATACATAGTGAAAAGGGTAGCTTTATCATTTCATATGAAAAAAATTATAGTAAATATATTAATTCAGGAAAACTTGGCTTATTAAGCAAATCGGGCCTTGAATAGTAGGCTGAGAAGTGAGTTCTGGCTACTAGGTACGACATATATATATATATATATATATATATATATATATATATTTGTCGTACCTAATAGCCAGAACGCACTTCTCAGCCAACTATGCATGGCCCAATTTGCCTAATAAGCCAAGTTTTCATGAATTAATGTTTTTTCGACTACCTAACCTACCTAACCTAACCTAACCTAACTTTTTCTGCTACCTAACCTAACCTAACCGATAGAGATAGGTTAGGTTAGGTTAGGTAGGGTTGGTTTGGTTCGGTCATATATCTACGTTAATTTTAACACCAATAAAAAAAAATTGACCTCATACATAATGAAATGGGTAGCTTTATCATTTCATAAGAAAAAAATTAGAGAAAATATATTAATTCAGGAAAACTTGGCTTATTAGGCAAATCGGGCCTTGCATAATAGGCCGAGTACGACGTTCTGGCTACTAGGTACGACATATATATATATATATATATATATATATATGTATATATATATATATATATATATATATATATATATATATATATATATATATATATATAATAATATATGTATATATATATATATATATATATATATATATATATATATATATATATATATATATATATATATGTCGTACCTAGTAGCCAGAACGCACTTCTCGGCCTACTATGCAAGGCCTGATTTGCCTAATAAACCAAGTATTCCTGAATTAATATATTTTTTAAAAGTTATATGACAAAGAGTGCTGGGAAGACGGGACACCACGAGCGTTGCTCTCATCCTGTAACTACACTTAGGTAATTACAAACACACACACACACACACACACACACACACACACACACACACACACACACATAACGAGGATAAGACAGGACAGAGATGGTTGGGCAGACTGCATATTTCTGGACTGCCAAAAAGATTTTGATACAGTACCGCACATGAGACTGCTGTTCAAGCTCGAGAGGCTGGCTGGGGTGGGGGGAAAGGTCCACGAATGGATAAGGAACTACCTAACAGGAAGGAGCCAAAGAGTTTCGGTATTGGGCGAGAAATCGGACTGGCGAACAGTAACAAGTGGAGTAATACAAGGATTGGTGCTGGGACTAATTCTACTTCTTGTATATCTTAACAACATTTTTACAGGCGTAGAGTCCTACATGTCGATGTTTGCGGATGACGCAAAGTTGATGAGAAGAGTTGTGACAGATGAGGATTGCAGGATCCTCCAAGAGGACCTGAACAGGTTGCAGAGATGGTCAGAGAAATGACTACTGGAATTCAACACGAGCAAATGTAAAGTTATGGAAATGGGACTAGAAGATAGGAGACCAAAGGGACAGTACACAATGAAGGGGAACAGCCTACCTGTGACGATGCACGAAAAAGACCTGGGTGTGGACGTAACACCTAATCTATCTCCTGAGGCACATATAAATAGGATAACGACAGCAGTGTACTCTACACTGCCAAAAGTTAGAACGTCATTCAGAAACCTAAGTAAGGAGGCATTTAGGGCGCTTTACACTGTCTACTTGAGGCCAGTCTTGGAGTATGCTGCCTCATCATGGAGTCCCCATCTGAAGAAGCATATAATGAAACTGGAAAAGGTTCAGAGGTTTGCAACGAGACTCGTCCCAGAGCTACGAGGGATGGGGTATGAGGAGCGCCTGAGGGAACTGTGCCTTACGACACTAGAAAGAAGAAGGGAGAGGGGGGACATGATAGGAACGTATAAAATACTCAGAGTGGACATAGACGAAATGTTCACACGGAATAGTAACAGAACGAGGGGACATGGATGGAAGCTGGAAACTCAGATGAGTCACAGAGATGTTAGGAAGTTTTCTTTTAGCGTGAGAATAGTGGGAAAATGGAATGCACTTCAGGAACAGGTTGTGGAAGCAAATACTATTCATAATTTTGAAACCAGGTATGATAGGGAAATGGGACAGGAGTCATTGCTGTAAACATCCAATGCTCGAAAGGCGGGATCCAAGAGTCAATGCTCGATCCTGCAGACACAACTAGGTGAGTACACACACACACACACACACACACACACACACACACACACACACACACACACACATAAACACACACACACACAAACACACACACACGCGCGCGGACACACAAACACACGCACGCTCGTGTGTTTGTCTCTCTCTCATCCCTCTCTCTCACCCCACTCTTTCACCCCCCTCTCTCTCACCCCACTCTCACCCCTCTCTCTCACCCTAATCTTACCCCCTCTCTCCCACAAACTCTCTCTCTCTCTCTCTCTCTCTCTCTCTCTCTCTCTCTCTCTCTCTCTCTCTCTCTCTCTCTCTCTCTCTCTCTCTCTCTCTCTCTCTCTCTCTCTCTCTCTCTCTCTCTATCTCTCTCTCTCTCTCTCTCTCTCTCTCTCTCTCTCTCTCTCTCTCTCTCTCTCTCTCTCTCTCTCTCTCTCTTCCTCCCTCCCCCATCCCGCTCTGCCCTCCTGACAAATCTTATCACAGCACAACTAGGAACAGGGGCAAGCATGACAGCCAGAGGTAACAGGGGAACAGGGAAAAGTCAAGGGGACGAAATGAAGGAAATGTTCGCCCAGTTTCTGGTGGACATCAAGAGTGAGATGCAAGGAATGATGCAGAAAATGAGGAACAAAATAAGCAACCAGAAAAGAGAGCTGACAGTAGCAAAGGAGGAGATTAGAGCCCTCAAAGAGAACGGTATCGATGCTGATACTCAGAAAATCATCCAGGGAGAAGGTGGTAAGAGTATTTTGGAAGAGAATGCCACAATAAAAGCAACATGTGCAGAAATGCTTAAAAAAAAAACTGAAGTAATGTCTGCAGTGATGGAGGTTGCCATGAAAGCAGCCACCTCACAGGAAGCAGCACGCTCCACTAGCCAGCTGCTGGAAAGGAAAAGATCAGTGGTTGCTGTAGGTATTAAAGAGCAGGAAGGCTCCAATAGGACAGAGTGGAATGATAAGGACAAAGACGCAGTAAATGAAATACTGAAGGCACTAGACATGGAAGGGGCTGAGCATAGCATTGAGAAGGTTTTCAGGCTAGGCTGGTACAACAAAGACCGAGACTGTGTGATAAAGATAGTGTTTGCAAATGAGAACACAAAGTAGAAGATTCTAACATGGAAGAGCTACCTGCAAAATGTGGGAGAATTAAAAAATGTATTCCTCCAGAGAGACATGACGAGGGAGGAGAGAGCCATGGCGGCAGAAGCAAGGAAGAGAAAGGGGAGGGGAAAACCAGGAAATCACAGCTAACAACACAGCATCCCCAGAGGTGAGGGGGGGAACCCACAACCAGCTATCCAGTAACACCAGAGAGGAGGGCAACCCCACCACCCTCCTCTGCATAGAAAACCCCCTGGCCCCAAACCCTTCCGGCCTCCACTCAAATGCTCAGCCAAATCTCCCTCCCCCGCACCCAATCCCCACTCTTCTACCTCTCCCCTCCTCCTGCCTAGTCCCCCCTCCCCCCTTTTCCTTCCTGTCCTCCCTCCCCTTTCACCCCATACCCTTCCCCTCCCCTTTCACTTGACCCCCCGCCCCTCATCCCAGTATCCTCTGAGACCCTGTCATCCACCTCACAGATCCTCACACCCATGGAACAGCTTCCCCCACCAGCAGAACACTCACCAAGGAGGCGATTTGAGAAGGGACAGAAGAAAATGATTCTCAAGGCAATGTACACTAACATAGTTGGAATTACAAACAAAGCAAATGAGCTTGAAGAATGGGTACTAAAGGAATACCCAGACATAATAGCTCTCACAGAAACGAAAACCATAACAAATGCAGTGTTCCCACCGGACTATTATGTTATGAGGAAAGAGGGGAAAGGAAGAGGTGGTGGTGGGGTAGCTCTGCAGGTAACAAAAGGCTGGGATTTTGAGGAGATGGTTATTCAGGGCTGTGAAGGTTTCAGTGACTACATAATAGGTACCATAACAACTGGAGGGCAAAAAATTATAGTCGTAGTCATATATAATCCACCACCAAATGACAGAAGACCCAGACAGGAATATGATAGAAACAACATGGCCACCATTAACATAATAGAGAGAGAGCAGCTTCTGTTGCTAGCAGGAATGGATCTGGACTACTAATTATGAGAGACTTCAACCATGGGAAGATAGATTGGGAGAACAGAGACCCGCATCGAGGACCAGAAACATGTAGAGCTAAGCTGCTGGGCATGGCAACAAGAAACTTTCTAAGCCAGCACATCAAGGAACCAACAAGAATGAGAGGAGATGAACCAACAATCCTTGATTTGATATTTACCCTAAATGAGAGGGATGGAAGGGAAGTTAAGATGGAAGGACCCTTGGGAATGAGTGATCACAGTGTATTGAACTTTGAGTACCTGGTAGAGCTAACAATTATCTCCCCCCAAAAAAGAACTAGGAAACAAAAGGCTGGCATACCGAAATGGGAATTATGAAGAGATGAGAAGTTTCCTAAGGAAAATACCGTGGGACACAGACCTCAGAGATAAGTCTGTACAAGATATGATGGACTATGTTTCCCAAAAGAGTCAGGAGGCAGTAAACAGGTTCATCCCAGCCCAAAGGGAAAAATCAGAGAAGAAACAGAAGAACCCATGGTATAATAGGGCATGAATCGAAGCAAAGAAACTGAACAAAAGGGTGTGGAGGAACTTCCGGAATAACAGAACACTAGAAAGCAGAGAGAGATACCAGGGAACCAGGAATGAGTATGTCAGGGTGAGAAGAGAAGCAGAGAAAAGTTATGAAAATGATATAGCAAACAAAGCTAAGACCGAACCGAAGCTATTCCACAGTCACATCAGAAGGAAAACAACAGTAAAAGAACAGGTATTGAAACAGAACAGGCGAGGACAGGTATACAGAGAATGACAATGAGGTGTGTGAAGAACTCAACAAGAGGTTCCAGGAGATCTTCACAATAGAACAAGGTGACGTCACTGTGCTAGGAGAATGGGAGGTAAACCAGGCGGCCTTGGAAGGGTTCGAAGTTACGAGAGAGGAGGTCAAGAGACACCAGCTGGATCTGGATGTTAGAAAGGCTGTTGGTCCAGATGGGATTTCGCCATGGGTACTGAAAGAGTGTGCAGAGGCACTTTGCTTGCCACTCTCCATAGTGTATAGTAGGTCACTGGAGACGGGAGACCTACCAGAAATATGGAAGACGGCGAATTTAGTCCTAATATACAAAAAAAGGTGACAGGCAAGAGACACTGAACTACAGGCCAGTGTCCTTGACTTATATACTATGCAAGGTGATGGAGAAGATCATGAGAAAAAACCTGGTAACACATCAGGAGAGAAGGGACTTCGTGACAAATCACCAACATGGGTTCAGGGAGAGTAAATCTTGCCTGACTGGCTTAACAGAATTCTATGACCAGGAGACAAAGATTAAGCAAGAAAGAGAAGGCTGGGCGGATTGCATTTTCTTGGATTGTCGGAAAGCCTTTGACACAGTACCGCATTAGAGGCTGGTACATAAGCTGGAAAGACAGGCAAGTGTAGCTGGTAAGGAGCAATAGGAAGCAGAGAGTTACGGTGAGGGGTGAGACCTCAGATTGGCGTGAAGTCACCAGTGGAGTCTCACAGGGCTCTGTACACGGTCCTATCTTGTTTCTGATATATGTAAATGATCTCCCGGATTGTATAGATTCATTTCTCTCAATGTTTGCGGACGATGCCAAAATTATGAGAAGGATTAAGAGAGAGGAGGACTGCTTGAGGCATCAAGCAGGCCTAGACCTAGACCTAGACAAGCTGAAGGAATGGTCAAACAAATGGCTGTTAGAGTTTAACCCAAGCAAATGTAATGTAATGAAGATAGGTGTAGGGAGCAGGAGGCCAGATACAAGGTACCATCTGGGAGATGAAATACTTCAAGAGTCAGAGAAAGAAAATGACTTGGGGGTTGATATCACGCCAGACCTGTCTCCTGCAGCCCATATCAAGAGGATAACACCAGCAGCATATGCCAGGCTGGCCAACATAAGAACGGCATTCAGAAACTTGTGTAAGGAATCATTCAGAACTTTGTACACCACATATGCTAGGCCAATCCTGAAGTATGCAGCCCCAGCATGGAGTCCATATCTAGTCAAGGATAAGACCAAACTGGAAAAGGTTCAAAGGTTTGCCACCAGACTAGTACCTGAGCTGAGGGGTATGAGCTATGAGGAGAGACTACGGGAATTAAAACCTCACTTCGCTTGAAGACAGAAGAGTTAAGGGGGGACATGATCACCACATTCAAGATTCTCAAGGGAGTTGATAGGGTAGATAAAGACAGCCTATTTAACACAAGGGACACACGCACTAGGGGACACAAAGTATGCCGCGCCATCATGGAGCACCCACCTGTAGAAACACATAAAGAAACTGGAGAAGGTTCACAGGTTTGCGACGAGGCTTGTCCCAGAGTTAAGAGGGATGGGATATGAAAAGCGTCTGCAGGAACTGAATCTTACGACACTAGAGAAAAGAAGGGAGAGAGGAGATATGATAGGGACATATAAAATACTCAGGGGAATTGACAAAGTGGAAATAGATGAAATGTTCACACGTAATAATAACAGAACGAGGGGACATGGGTTGAAACTGGAAACTCAGATGAGTCACAGAGATGTTAGGAAGTTTTCTTTTAGCGTGAGAGTAGTGGAAAAATGGAATGCACTTGGGGAACAGGTTGTGGAAGCAAATACTATTCATACTTTTAAAACTAGGTATGATAGGGAAATGGGACAGGAGTCATTGCTGTAAACAACCGATAGCTGGAAAGGCGGGATCCAAGAGTCAGTGCTCGATCCTGCTAGCACAAATAGGTGAATAGGTGAGTATACAGGTGGAAACTGAGTGCCCAAATGAGCCACGGAGATATTAGAAAGAACTTTTTTAGTGTCAGAGTGGTTGACAAATGGAATGCATTAGGAAGTGATGTGGTGGAGGCTGACTCCATACACAGTTTCAAGTGTAGATATGATAAAGCCCAATTGGCTCAGGAATCTGTACACCTGTTGATTGACGGTTGAGAGGCGGGACCAAAGAGCCAAAGCTCAACCCCCGCAAACACAACTAGGTGAGTACATCTAGGTGAGTACACACACACACACACACACACACACACACACACACACACACACACACACACACACACACACACACACACACACACACACACACACACACACACACACACACACACACACACATATTCGCACACACACATACACACACACTGTTCTCCCATAGTTGTATTCACTTAGTTGTGCTTGCGGGGGTTGAGCTCTAGCTCTTTGGTCCCGCCTCTCAACTGTCAATCAACTGATGTACAGATTCCTGAGCTTACTGGACTCTATCATATCTACATTTGAAATTGTGTATGGAGTCAGCCTCCACCACATCACTGCCTAATGCATTCCATTTGTTAACTGCTCTAACACTGAAAAAAGTTCTTTCTAACGTCCCTGTGGCTCATTTGGGTAGTCAGTTTCCAATTGTGATCCCTTGTTCGCGTCCCCCTCTAGTTAAACAGATTATCCTTATCAACCTTACGAATTTTATCTACCTCTGCGAATTTTGTAGGTAGTAATCATGTCTCCCCTTACTCTTCTATCTTCCAGTGTCATGAGGTGCATTTCTCGCAGCCTTTCTTCGTAACTCATGCCTCTTAGTTCTGGGACTAGCCTAGTGGCATACATCTGAACATTTTCCAGTTTCTTCTTATGCTTGACAAGGTACGGGCTCCATCCTGGGGCTGCATACTCCAGGATTGGTCTTACATATGTGGTGAACAAGGTTCTGAATGATTCCTTACACAGGTTCCTGAAGGCGGTTCTGATGTTAGCCAGCCTTGCATACGCTGCCGATGTTATTCTTCTTATATGGGCTTCAGGAGACAGGTTTGGTGTGATATCAACTCCTAGATCTTTCTCTCTGTCCGTTTCATGAAGGACTTTTTTTCTCACCCCCCCCCCTTCGGTATCCTGTGTCTGGCCTTCTGAAACCACTTCCTAGTTTCATTTCCTTACATTTATTCGGGTTGAACTTTAGTTGACATTTGTTTGACCATTTATTCAGTATGTCTCGGTCATCTTGAAGCCTCATACTATCTTCGTCTTTCTTAATCCTTCTCATAAACTTTGTATCATCAGCAAACAATGAGAGGAACGATTCTATACCATCTGGGAGATCATTTACATATCAGAAACAGTTTAGATCCAAGGACAGAACCCTGCATGACTCCACTGGTGACGCCTCGCCAATCCTAGCCAGGGGTGATACTTCACCCTCATAGTGACTCACTGTCGTCTGTTGCTTAGGTACTGGATAAATGGAGTACCTTCCCTTTCCCTCCCGCCTGCATCTCCAGCTTGTGCACTAGTCTCTTATGTGGTACTGTGTCAAAGGCTTTCTGACAATCCAAAAATGTGCAGTCTGTTCAGCCCTCTCTATCGTGCCTGATTTGTGTTGCCTTTGTCGTAGAATTCAATTAATCCTGTGAGGCAGGATTTCTGATCCCTGAACACTTGCTGCTGTTGTTTTTCAAAGTTCTTTTGCACCAGATGTTCCACTAGTTTTTTCGCACAATCTTCTCCATCGTTTTGCATGGTATGCAAGTTAGGGACACTGGCCTGTAGTTCAGTGTCTCCTGCCTATCACCCTTCTTTTAAATTTGGACTGCATTGGCCATCTTCCAAATTCTTGGCAGGTCTCATGTTACCAGTGATTTGTTGTGCACCGCGGACAGTGGCAGGCACAGAGCTTCTGCTCCTTCCTTTAGTATCCAAGGTGAGATTCCATCTGGGCCTATAGCCTTTGTGTTGTCTAATTCTAGCAGATGCTTCCTTACCTTCCCCCTGGTAATCACAAATTCCTCTAGTGGTGTCTGGTTTGATATTCCCTCTCTCTTATCTTTGGGACTTCTCCTTGCTCTACAGTGAAGACCTTCTGGAATTTCGTATTGAATTATACGCACACCTCTTTGTCGTTTGTAGTAAATCTGTCTGCTCCAACCCTCAATTTCATTACCTGTTCCTTCACTGTTGTTTTTCTCTTGATGTGGCTGTGCACCAATTTAGGTTGAGTCTCTGCCTTGCTTGCTGTCATTTTCATATTGTCGCTGTCTCTCTTCTCACCCTGACGTACTCATTCTTGTCACTGTGGTATCTTTCTCTGCTCTCTTTCGTTCTGTTATTTCTAAAGTTTCTCCATGCCCTTTTACCTAGTTGCTTTGCTATCTTACATCTCTGATTAAACCATGGGTTTCTTGTCTCCATTTCATTTTTTTCAATTTGGAGTGGGACGAACTTGTCTGCTGCCTCCTTACACTTCTGCGTGATGTAGTCCATCATATCTTGGACCATCTTTCCTCTGAGCTCTGTTTCCCAAGCTACATATGTTAGAAATTTTCTTATCTCCTCATGGTTTCCCTTCCGGAATGCCGGCCCATTGTGTTCTGGGCCTTTACTTGAGTACCTTAAAATTAACTCTACTTCGACAGGGATCTCAAACATCAGTACACTGTGATCACTCATTCCCATGGGGGCTTCAAAACCGATTTCTCTTATGTCGGAGTCGTTCAAAGTGAATACTAGGTCAAGTCTCGCTGTTTCATCTTTGCCTCTTATTCTTGTGGCATCCCTAACCCAAACATGTGGACTTGAATGTTCCTTGTCGCCACTTCCAGTAGTTTAGCTCCCCCATGTTTCCTCACCTCCATGCGGTTCTTTGTTTTCCCAGTCTATAATTCCGTGATTGAAGTCTCCCGTGATGAGCAGATGGGATCGTTTTCTACTGGCAGCAGCGGCTGCTCTCTCAATTATAGTGTTAACCGCCTTATTGTTCCTGTCATACTCTTGCCTGGGTCGTCTGTCATTTGGTGGGAGGGTTATATATCACTGCTACTACTACCCTTAGTCCTCCCATCGTCATGGTGCCTGTTATAAAGTCTCTGAACCTCCTGCTGCCAGGAATAATCATTTCCTCGAAACTCTATTCCTTTCTCATCAGTAGGGCCACTTCGCCTCCTCCCCTTCCTTCCTCTCTGCTTATTACAGTGTAGTCCTGGGGAAATATTGCATTCTTTATTATTCCTGACAGTTTGGTTTCTGTGAGTCCAATTACATCTAGGTTCACTTCTTGTGCTCTTTCCCTAAGTTCACTTGCCTTGCTTGTGATCCCATCTATGTTCTTGTGCATTACCTTAAAGTTGACTCTCTTGTACCCATCCTCAGTTTCTGTTGATTCCCCTAGGGTTGAGGGGTCAATGGGTGTCTGGAGGGAGGACCTAGCTAGGGGGACCTGGGGAGTGAGGGGGTTTGTTGGCTCTGGTACATTGTGGCTGGGATGGTCTGGGGTAGAGTGGCTGAGAGGATCTGATGTTGGGGTCATTTAGGGCATGGGATGGGGGAGCAGAGGAGGACATATGGTTGAGGGGGAGGGAGGTCATGGATTAGGGAACACAGGGGGTTCTGGGGTGGGACAGCAGGGAGAACAGTGGTTGGGGAGGGAGCGTGTGAGATGGTTAACAGGGTATTATCAGATGCTGAGGCGAGAGGTGGGGGGGGGGGGGGGGGGGTCAAGGAAAGGAGGGACAGGGAGGGTATGGGGTGAGGGGATAGGGGGACCAGGAAGGTGTGGGGTGGCAGGGGAGAGGGACAGGGAAGGTAAGGGATGATGGCAAAAGGGATACAGGGAGGGTTTGGAGTGAGGGAGGGGGACTGAGAGGATAAGGGGTGAGGGGGTGGGAGGGTAGACTGAGCCTTGGAATGAGTGCAGGGAGGGTACAGTGTAGGGGGATTTCTATGAGGAGGAAGATGGGAGTCTTGTCCTCTCCTATGGAGTTGCTGGGGTGCTGGTTGAGAGTTCCCCATTTCCCTCCAGGGCTGTTGAGTTGGGTTCTGTGGTTCCCTGGTTCTCTCCTCTGTCCCTGTGTTTCCTCCTCGCTTCTGCTGCTTTTACTCTCTCTCTTCCCTCGTCATGTTCCTTTGGAGGAATACTTTCCTGTGACTTCCCACATGGTATAAAAGGCTGTTCCTTGCTAGAATTGCTTTTTTGCGTGCTCGTTTGTGAACACTATCTTTATCAGACGATCTCTTACCTCGTTGTACCAACCTACCCTAAAAAACCTTCTCTATGCATGGTCCAGCCCCTTCCCTCTGCAACCCCTGTAGTATCCCTCGGACTGGGAGCCGGTCGGCCAAGCGGACAGCACGCTGGACTTGTGATCCTGTGGTCCCGGGTTCGATCCCGGGCGCCGGCGAGAAACAATGGGCAGAGTTTCTTTCATCCTATGCCCCTGTTACCTAGCAGTAAAATAGGTACCTGGGTGTGAGTCAGCTGTCACGGGCTGCTTCCTGGGGGTGGAGGCCTGGTCGAGGACTGGGCCGTGGGGACACTAAAGCCCCAAAATCGTCTCAAGAGATAACTTCAGGATCCCGCCTTTCCAGCCATCGGTTGTTTACAGAAATGACTCTTGTCCCATTTCCCTATCATACCTAATTTTATAAGTATGAATAGAGTTTGCTTCCTCATCCTGTTCCCTAAGTGCATTCCATTTTTCCACTACTCTCACGCTAAAAGAAAACTTCCTAACATCTCTGTGACTCATCTGAGTTTCCAGTTTCCACCCATGTCCCCTCGTTCTGTTATTATTACGTGTGAACATTTCATCTATTTCCACTTTGTCAATTCCCCTGAGTATTTTATATGTTCCTATCATATCTCCTCTCTCCCTTCTTTTCTCTTGTGTCGCAAGGTTCAGTTCCCTCAGACGTTCTTCATATCCCATCCCTCGAAACTCTGGGACAAGCCTCGTCGCAAACCTCTGAACCTTCTCCAGTTTCCTTATGTGTTTTTTCAGGTGGGGGCTCCATGATGGCGCGGCATACTCTAAGACTGGTTTCACGTAGGCAGTGTGAAGCGCTCTAAAAGCCTCCTCACTTAGGTTTCTGAATGAAGTTCTAATTTTCGCCAGTGTAGAGTACGCTGCTGTCGTTATCCTATTTATTTGTGCCTCAGGAGTTAGATTAGGTGTCACATCCACTCCCAGGTCTCTTTCTCGAATCGTTACAGGTAGGCAGTTCCCCTTCATTGTGTACTGTCCCTTTGGTCGTCTATCACCTGATCCTATTTCCATAACTTTACATTTACTGGTGTTGAACTCCAGTAGCCATATCCCTGACCATCTCTGCAACCTGTTTAAGTCTTCTTGGAGGATCCTACAATCCTCATCTGTCACAACTCTTCTCATTAATTTTGTGTCATCCGCAAACATTGACATGTATGATTCCACTCCTGTAAACATATCATTTACGTAAATTAGAAAGAGGATTGGACCCAGCACCGATCCTTGAGGTACTCCACTCGTTACTGTTCGCCACTCTGACTTCTCACCCCTTACCATTACCCTCTGGCTCCTTCCTATTAGTTAGTTCCTCACCCATGCTTGGGGCTTTCCGCTTACTCCTGCCTGCCTCTCAAGTTTGTATAGCAGTCTCGTGTGCGGTACTGTATCAAAGGCCTTTTGGCAGTCAAGAAATATGCAGTCTGCCCAGCCTTCTCTGGCCTGCCTTATCCTTGTTACTTTGTCATAGAATTCTAAAAGGTTTATTGTGCATGATTTCCCTGTCCAGAACCCATGATGGTGCTTGTTTACAAACCCAATTCTCTCCAGGTGCTCAACAAGTCTTAGCCTAATTATTTTTTCAAATATTTTGCAGGGGATGCTTGTCAGTGATACGGGTCTGTAGTTAAGTGCCTCCTCCCTATCACCTTTCTTGAAAATCGGTACGACATTTGCCTCCTTCCAGCAACTGGGCAATTCTTCCGACATAAGTGACTCATTAAAGATCATTGCCAGAGGCACGCTGAGAGCCTGCGCTGCCTCTTTTAGGATCCACGGTGATACTTTGTCTGGTCCAACCGCTTTAGTTGCATCCAGTGTTGTCAACTATTTAATTACCTCCTCTGCTGTCACCTCTATATCTGATAGTCTTTCATCAAGGGTAATATCTTCTAACAATGGGAGCCACTCAGGCTCGGTTGTGAATACTCCATGGAAACTTGCATTTAGTACCTCGCTGATTTCCTTGTCGCTTTCTGTATATGCACATACTGTTTTCCTCAGTCTTGTCACTTGGTCATTTACCGACATCTTCCTTCTTATATGGCTATGTAGTAGTTTAGGTTGCTTTTTCTCTCTGATTGCACTATCATTCTCATAATTTCTTTCCGACACTCGTCTTATGTTAATGTAATCATTCCTAGCTCTGTTACATCTAATCCTGTTGTCCTCTGTCCTTTGTCTTCTGTACTTCCTCCACTCCCTTTTGCTTCTCACTTTTCCTTCCTGACACTGTCTATTAAACCATGGGTTATTATATTCCCTCCTGCTTTTTCCTTTACTGTTGGAATAAATCTCTCTTCAGCCTCCTTGCATTTCCATATGACTTGGTTCATCATATCTTGCACTGTTTTTCCTCTGATTTCTTCCTCCCACTGCACTTCTCCCAGGTAGTCCCTTATCCTCTTGTAGTCCCCTCTTCTGTAATCAAGTCTCCTTACTCGGACCTCTTGTCCTTTGGTCACAATTATAAGTTCCATCATGTAGACAAAGACTAGGACACAATGGTCACTGTCACCTAGTGGTATTTCGTGTTCTAAATGCTCGATGTCTTCTACATTCTGAGTGAAAACGAGGTCTAATAGGCTGGGTGTATCCCCTCCTCTTTCCCTAGTGTCTTCCTTCACATGCTGTGTTAGGAAATTCCTGTCAATAACGTCTACCAGCTTCGCTCCCCAGGTTTCCTCCCCGCCATGGGGATTCCTCGTTTCCCAATTATCTCTCCGTGATTTAGGTCCCCCATGACCCGCAGCTTCGCCTTCATTCTATGCGCTATAGTTGCTGCCCTCTGAAGTTCATGAATACATGCCTTGTTGCTGTCCTCATACTCCTGCCTGGGCCTTCTACGGTTTGGTGGGGGATTGTAGAGTATCAAGATTACAATCTTCTTCCCATCCACTGTCAGAGTTCCATGTATGGAGTTCGTGCTTTCAATGGTACCCGGATTTACCAGCTCATCAAACTACCGTTTCTGCTTTATTAGGAGTGCCACTTCCCCTCCCTGTCTCTGTGTCCTTTCTTTCCTTATCACCTGGTACCCCTCTGGAAAGATTGCATCCGAGATCATGCAATTTATTTTAGTTTCCACTATTGCCCCTATGTCTGGGTCTGCCTCACTCTTTCTTTTATCTCTTCTGCTTTATTGGATACCCCATCAACATTGGTGTACCAAACCTTGATTCTCTTCTTGGAAACTCTGGTGCCAGAGTTTCCCCTTTTGCCGGGGGTCCGGGGGGTACTGGGGGGTGTCTGGGGGTGAGTGGGGGCTGTGGGGGTGTCTGGGAGGGGGGTGCCTGGGAGTGCCTGGTAGGCAAATGGGGTCTGGGCATCTAGGGGTTAGGAAGGGCATAATGGGTCTGAAAGTTAGGGAGAGTCTAAATGGCATAGGGGGGTTGAGAAATAGAGTGAGACTGAGAGTCAGATAGAGGTTGAGAGGTTGGGGGGGAGATGGATATTGAGGGCAGAGGGTTGAGAGGAGAATGGAGCATGGGTGCTGAGAGTGGAAGAGAGGGTGTATTAGTTAGGGGGGAATCGGGGGTAGGTGGGGGTTTTGGGGTAGAAGAGGGGAAGAGGTTGATAAGGAGGGAGAGGGAGATGTGTGTGTGTGTGTGTGTGTGTGTGTGTGTGTGTGTGTGTGTGTGTGTGTGTGTGTGTGTGTGTGTGTGTGTACTCACCTAATTGTACTCCCCTAATTATACTTGCGAGTATGATGAACTCTGGCTCTTTGGTCCCGTATCTCATCTGTCAATCAACAGGTGTACAGGTTCCTGAGCCTAATTGGCTCTATCATATCTACACTAGAAACTGTGTATAGAGTCAGGCTCCACCACATCACTTCCTAATGCATTCCATTTGCCAACCACTCTAACACTAAAAAGTTCTTTCTAATATCTCTGTGGCTCATTTGGGCACTCAGTTTCCACCTGTGTCCCCTAGTGCTTGTGCCCCTTGTGTTAAATAGCATGTCTTTATCAACCCTGTCGATTCCCTTGAGAATCTTGAATGTGGTGATCATGTCCCCCCTAACTCTAACTCTGTGTGTGTGTGTGTGTGTGTGTGTGTGTGTGTGTGTGTGTTACAGCCCTATTGGGTCGCAACGGGGTTCTTTCTCTGATGTTATTAGAGTTTGGGTATCCGGCCCCAAGTTAGTAGTGGCTTTCAAGGGGTGTGTTCCGTAACGCAAGTAAATTAAAGGGGAAGGGATACAAATTCACTAAATTAAATATATATTCACCACCACCAATAAATAAATATATAAACAGTCACACGCGGTTACTATGACTACACTTATTTACAATCACTTGTCTTCCTCCGAAGACTCAGGACGTTTCACAGTGCTCAAGATGAGTAGCTCTGGTTTTCTTCTTGTGGCCTCACGATGAATCCTTTGATTCCCTCGGCGAGTCTACCCTGGCCACAGGCCAGCCAAATCACAGTCCCACTGGGTGCACCGTCGTGGAGGCCTTCAACCACAAATCCTGCCTGTAGCTGGCAGGTTCCAATCAGCTCTGCTGCATAGGCCACTCCACGACCGATACTAGGGTTGCGAGCCCTAGGCAGGAGCCTCATGTGATTCCGCTGATCACTCTCCTCACCACAACACCCCAGTGGCTAGTCTTCTCCACCAGTCAGCCCCGGGTACGACAATTCCTGGTTCTGCCACGTCACAGGCAGGCTAACACAACAGTGTTCATCCGGGGGGTTGACTCACAGCTTCTACAGCAAACACTTGGAGAGACTCTGGCTGCCTCAGGTAGACTGCCCACCGTCCGATTCAGCTGTCCCAGGTCGACTCTGTAATCAGACACGTCATCAGTACTGGTTACACTCTAGGGCACCTCACTTACAGGCTTAGACGCAAACGCCCACCTATCCACTCCATAGATGGCGTTGCTGTCTAAGCGTCACCTCACCAGAGGTCAGCAGCGGCTATGTCACGAGCTGATTAGGATGGGAAACCAGCCCCTGTGGCCAGTATATCTCGTCCTCACTAGATGGCGTCGTCCATTTGGAGGGGGTTTCGGGAGCTGACCCACAGATGGCGTTGTCGTCACTGCTCCGTGCTCGGACGCTGGGCTCGGGTCCGTAACAGTGTGTGTGTGTGTGTGTGTGTGTGTGTGTGTGTGTGTGTGTGTGTGTGTGTGTGTGTGTGTGTGTGTGTGTGTGTGTGTGTGTGTGTGTTTGTGTGTGTGTGTTTGTGTGTGTGTATGTGTATTCACCTAGTTGTGCTTGGATGGGGCACAACTGGTGCTCTGGATCTTTCGGCCTGTCTCTCAATTCTCTATCAATCCTTTTTTTAGCACACATCCCCAAGAAGCAGCCTGGGGTGCATCAGGGTGAAAGAAACTCTGCTCCTTTGTTTCTGCTATCACCGGAGATCGATCCCCGGTCCCTAGGATTACGAATTTCGAGTGCTGTCCACTCAGCTACTTGGCCCCTCAGTAGCTACCTGTTTTCTTTGTGTATGTATGTTTGAGTGGGAATGTAACATTATGTGATTAGAATCAGTATATCAGGAATGTTTAATAAATGCTAAAAAATTAATATAAGGTTATTTATGTAAACAAAGGGAATTATCTGATAAAATTAGGGTTTTATTTATTTCCTGAAAAATTACATGAATATAATTGGAACTAACTTATAATGCATAACCTAATATTTTACAAAACATGTTACTAACCAAGTTATAGGAATTCAAGTAAAGTGTAATAAAGCTGAGAAGATAAAATGCTTTATTAATTAATATTCTTGACTAGGTGATAAGTTCATACTGAATCTCCAAGTTTATGCAAGTGCTCCATGGTCATACAGGAACGCCATGGTCAACAGTTTCCTAATTGTTATATCTCAAAAGCTGAGAAAATGGTCATTATTCCCCCGCGAACTTTGCCTTTGTGATCAGGACAATTATATTTTGTAATTTACGTGTTTTCCATAAGATTCCAGATAGACTCAGAGCTGAGTAAAATCGTAAAAGCTTCTAGAACCTTCTCGATCTTTTCCCTGGCTCACATGGAGAACACCAATTAAAAATAACAACAGTCTGAAGACCTTGAATGATCGACATGAAGAATGATGAGTATGGCTGAGAAGTCATCAAGGACTTTAGAATGATGACATTTCCGATTGGTCTCCAAGGTGGTTTTATCAAGTTTCCCTTCAACCCTTGCCTCTGCGACAACAGGGACATAATGGCACAGTAACACAGGCAACTCCGGCCACAGCTGACCGAATTCACTGATGGGAGAAACAGCGTCAAGTGGGAACCACTGGTGAACCCTCGAGAGGCACTGATGCAATAACTGCTCTCCGAACTGGGGCTTATTGTCCCAGCTACACATAAAGATCTCACCACAATCAAGTACCTTCTAGACTTCAGTCCTAATCTGTCTGAGGCAAAAGTGCCAGGAAGCTAATAAGGAAGGAGAAAGTGGCTTGGAACAGCTTTGTTCCCGTGGTTTGGAGCTTCGTGGGTAGTTACTAGGTCGAAAACTATGTGGTGCTGGTTAAGATTCTGGCGAAGAACTGAAAAACATTGGGCTGCCAGATGTCCCTCAAAGTCCATCTACTTGATGCTTATGTTCGTAAATTTCAGGGAAATGTGAGTGTACTCGGAGACGAAGTTAATTTAGTTAATTTTTTATGCACCCCCTTACCCATTTTGTGGGCGGTAGTGGAAATGTTCCAGAGGCATATAATGGACTCAGGGACTGAACCCCACAATTCGTTTAGCTAAGCAAGTTACAATCTTGATGAGCTAGTTACAAAATTCAGTAAGGCATGACGAAGGCAAGCACAGCCACCAGTGTATACTGGATTATGAATGCCGCTGCCGATGCCAGAATCAAAGGAACCTGCTGAGAGACTATATTTAGCGTCTGCTTCGTGAAAGTTATTTATAATATAAATATAAATATAAAAAAAACTCACACTTCTAAATCTTTAGTGGTAATTTTGGTAAAGATTAGTATAAAAATAAGTTAATTATGAATGACATGGTGTTGTTGGATTTTATGTTAAAGAAAATCCTCCAATTCGCCCACTTACTCATTGTTAATCGGCAAGTTTTAAAATATAAATGTCCTGGTCACATAAGCAAAGATTTGATAATTTTCTATATTTTTTAAACATTAACAATTAGAAAATAACATTTACTAATCGGAAACTAAAATTGTGTCACATTGTGGTATAATTCATGGGGTATGACTGTACAGGAGCTCCATGATTATATGGGAGCTCCATGATTATATGGGAGCTCCATGATTATATGGGAGCTCCATGATTATATGGGAGCTCCAAGATTATAAGGGAGCTCCATGATTATAAAGGAGCTCCATGATTATATGAGAGCTCCATGATTATACAGGAGCTCCATGATTATATGGGAGCTCCATGATTATAAAGGAGCTCCATGAATATACAGGAGCTCCATGATTATAAAGGAGCTCCATGATTATACAGCAGCTTCATGATTATTCAGGAGCTCCACGATTATTTAGGAGCTCCTTGATTATACATAAGCTAAATATTTATACAGGAGCTCCATGATTATACAGGAGCTCCATGATTATATGGGAGCTCCATGATTATATGGGAGCTCCATGATTATATGGGAGCTCCATGATTATATGGGAACTCCATGATTATATGGGAGCTCCATGATTATACAGGAGCTCAATTACTATACAGGAGCACCATGATTATTGAGCAGCCCCTTGATTATACAGGCGCTCAATGATTACACAGGAGATCAGTGATTATACAGGAGCTCCACGATTATTCAGGAGCTCCACGATTATACAGGAGATCGGTGATTATACAGGAGCTCCATGATTATATAGGAGCTCCATGATTATACAGGAGCTCCATGATTATATAGGAGCTCCATGATTATACAGGAGCTCCATTCCCAGGACAAGCAGACTCAGAGCGAGGCCGAACACCAGCACAACGAACATGCCCTGAAAGAGTTGCATGAGAGGTGAAAACATGTCATGATTTGGATTTATATTGGTCTAATAAGCAAAATCTATAAAATCAAACATTCGCTGTAATATAGTTATAAAAATTATACCAACTAATACTAATAAACATCAGTTACTATGTGCACATTACCGTGATGTAATCAATGGAAAGTGAAGTCTGGATGGCAACCTTGGTCCGTGGATTGGAACAGGAGGAAAAATGCTTTAACATTTCTTTTTCCCATTGAATGTAGAGCCCGGCCTCATGTATCCTTACGATTCTGATAATTTTAAATTTAAGAATATATTTAGAAAAATTTTAACGACTTCTTCATCATTCAATAGAAAATCTAAGCATAACCATAGAGGGAATATATTAATATCTATTTATGCTAGGAATTTAAATTCATTATGGTTATTTACAGAGAAGAATATATGTAAAATAATACGTGTATATCTACATGAGTAATATGGATATTAAATACTAATTTTAATACAAGATTAATTATTCTTGCAATTATTATTTTTCGTAGATATTCGTCCATTATCATAATAAAAATCATGAGATATATAAACTAGGTTCTATAAATAACGAATTATACCTCTTGCTGAAGACAGGCACCAGGGGGTGGCCCCTGGAACAAACTATGGAGTACATCAATGGCAGAAATTCCTCCTTCGCCAAGTAGAAGTCACACTGACCTGCAGATCCCATAAGAAATTGGACAGATGTGTGAAACAACTGGGTGACAACTTCCTTTTTCGTAAACACAAACATCTTCCAGGATACAAAATCTATGATTACTTATCAGATTAATTGTTCTTTTTTATGCATTTGGAATTTCACTTCCTCTTTATGCAGATGATGTCATTCATGCATTTGTTTTCAGTATACAGAAGGTTTTTAATTAAAATAACTTTAATTTACCATAAATACTCTTTAAAAATGTAACAGTCCAACGTGAAAATATCAAAATATTTACGAGTGTTTGCATACAAATACATACAAATAGTATGTTTAAAATAAATATAAAAATTAAAAGTTTAAAATTGATTATATTTAAAACAAAAACATCTGCTATAAAATTTGGCATGTATGCTTTGCATGTTTTTTACCACAACTAACTCAAAATAGCAGTCCTTCTTCATATGAGTAGAACATTTAACTTTTATGCATCATGAAATAATATTACGACAGCCCAATAATTCAGGTATTAAATAAAATGCATAATAAACTAAGTTCAGAGTATTAAAGTAGAGTGATGATGTGTGTCCTTCAGAGAGTCGCTTTTAGTAACTGAAATTTGTAGCATCTAAGTATCATAGAAATATTATCTTAAGCTTATACCCCCAATAGTACACAAGTTATATGAAACAGTATTAGTTACAGACGATTCAGTGTTTTGTAATTGCAAAAAAACAATGACAATATTAGTACCATGTTAGAAACGAAGACAAAAATGATCACTAGTTATAAGGTAACAAGCTTCCCCATATAATTAGCGAAACATTCCGTTTTATACTTCACAATTGTGGGAGAAATTTCCTGTGAAGAAATGGAGACAGACACTTTTAAAGTGACCTTAAAAACAATTCTCAATGTGTTATTCGCATGCCAATGAACTAGAAGACTTTCTTAGCACTCTCACAGGAAAAAATTATAACATAATTCGGCAATTCGTTGCAAATATAAGAACATATTTCATTTTCATTTCTGAGGTTAGTGTATTACAGTGTCACTGTGTCCCCCGCGTAAGTCCCCATCTCAGTTATCAATCAGACTATCTGATCTCCTGCTAGTGTCTTGTAGCAGTGGAGTGATCTGGGAATATCTTGCCAGTGTTCAGGGCAGTTTTCCCATAGAAATTAGTGGGAATTTCGGTAGTGACGCTCATAGTGTTTGGCGCCATCTTGTACGAATGCCATGCTTCGTTCCGAGCCAGGTACGAAGCCGTCCGAGTGTGGGTGTATACCAAACGGACCTAGTGGCGAGAGACTCCATGCTGGTCTACTCAGCTAAGCCTAGGGCGCCGCTGCCTTGAGTTGGTGGCCACCTACAAGCAGTGTGCCCATGTATGGTAGGATATGAATGTGCATGTGAGCCGGCTGTATAATTGAGTAAGTACCCTCTATGTTTATTAGGTGATTATTATCTCTAAGCCTGAATTCGAGGTCAGGTGATCTGCTGCGTAGTCTCTACTAGCACCTGCTATGGTGAAGAGAAGCGCGGGCGCATGAGATTTTCACCCTTATTTATGTCCTTGTCAGTTAAGGGAGGACTTGATCTGTTATGTGCACATGTATGTGTGTGTGTGTATGGGTACACACAGGAGCACATTATATAAGTTATTAGCCCAAGTACCGTAAGGGCCGTCCTAATGTGTGTTATACTCCATTCTGGTGGGATTTCATGTATTTATATTTTCTAGGAGCATTTATTATTGTTGTGTCCCATGTCCCTGTAGTCTTTTTCAGGAGAGGAGTCCAGCTCGAGTCATCATTGCACGGTAGATTGCCAGTGTGGTAACACCGGGGATTTCCTGGCATTTGATTATTGTGGAGTAATACCAGTGTGTGTTTTTATACAAGTGTTGTGTTTCCCAGGGGCTATGATAAGTGTAGTTGGATATATATGTTACATATATGAATATGTGGCTGACCAGGTTAACGTAATTTTGGTAGATTTGTGGTGAAGTGTGAGTGACGTGGCTGTCAGGAGTGACAGCTGACAGCTCGGTCGAGTAACGTAATTCACGGGAGTAATTATTGATCCGTGGGATCGCTAATCACTTACCAAGCTATGAGGAATGTGTTATCTCCTTTGTGTTTCCCATTAGCGTTGGATAGCTGAAAGGCTACAGGTGGTCAGCAGGTACGATATATATATATATATATATATATATATATATATATATATATATATATACATATATATATATATATATATATATATATATATATATATATATATATATATATATATATGCAAACAAGCCTGAATGGTCCCCAGGACTATATACAACTGAATTCAGTTATATATATATATATATGACAATGTCAGACCACGGAGGAAAAATGAAACAGGAATTTCCTTAAGTACTTTCGTATATTAATACATCTTCGGAAGGAGTGAACCCTCCTTCTGAAGATGTATTAATATACGAAAGTACTTAAGGAAATTCCTGTTTCATTTTTCCTCCGTGGTCTGACATTGCCACATTTTTAATCACGTGTTTATTTCCGTGATATACACTCACATATATATATGTATATATATATATATATATATATATATATATATATATATATATATATATATATATATATATATATATATATATATATATATATATATATAATATATATATATATATATATATATATATATATATATATATATATATATATATATATATATATATATATATATATATATATATATATATATATATGTTGTACCTAGTAGCCAGAACGTCGTACTCGGCCTACTATGCAAGGCCCGATTTGCCTAATAAGCCAAGTTTTCCCGAATTAATATATTTTCTCTAATTTTTTTCTTATGAAATGATAAAGCTACCCATTTCAATATGTATGAGGTAAATTTTTTTTATTTGAGTTAAAATTAACGTAGATATATGACCGAACCTAACCAACCCTACCTAACCTAACCTAACCTATCTCTATAGGTTAGGTTAGGTTAGGTAGCCGAAAAAGTTAGGTTAGGTTAGGTTAGGTAGGTTAGGTAGTCTAAAAACAATTAATTCATGAAAACTTGGCTTATTAGGCAAATTGGGCCTTGCATAGTAGGCTGAGAAGTGCGTTCTGGCTACTAGGTACGACATATATATATATATATATATATATATATATATATATATATATATATATATATATATATATATATATATATATATATATATATATATATATATATATTATTAAATATGACCGAAAAAGTAAGATTAATAATTCTAACACGAATTTTCTCAATCTTTCGTACATTACGCTTCACTGTTGGAGGTAAATCAAAAATCAATTCTCCAAAATTCATTTTTATTTCTAGTCTGACGCGACACGGGCGCGTTTCGTAAAACTTATTACATTTTCAAAGACTTTAGTTCACAAATACACAACTGAATAGAACTTACGTATCTCCGATTTTATATCTACATTTGAGAGAGGTGGAAGGGGTGATGTGGCATTAACACAAGACAGAACAAAGTGTGGTATTAATAGGGTATTAATTTCATCAACACAAGACAGAACAAGAGTATTAATAGGGTATTAATTTCATCAACACAAGACAGAACACGAAACAATGGATATTGAATAGAAGTGTTTGTAGAAAGCCTATTGGTCCATATTTCTTGATGCTTCTATATTGGAGCGGAGTCTTGAGGTGGGTAGAATATAGTTGTGCAATAATTGGCTGTTGATTGCTGGTGTTGACTTCTTGATGTGTAGTGCCTCGCAAACGTCAAGCCGCCTGCTATCGCTGTATCTATCGATGATTTCTGTGTTGTTTACTAGGATTTCTCTGGCGATGGTTTGGTTGTGGGAAGAGATTATATGTTCCTTAATGGAGCCCTGTTGCTTATGCATAGTTAAACGCCTAGAAAGAGATGTTGTTGTCTTGCCTATATACTGGGTTTTTTGGAGCTTACAGTCCCCAAGTGGGCATTTGAAGGCATAGACGACGTTAGTCTCTTTTAAAGCGTTCTGTTTTGTGTCTGGAGAGTTTCTCATGAGTAGGCTGGCCGTTTTTCTGGTTTTATAGTAAATCGTCAGTTGTATCCTCTGATTTTTGTCTGTAGGGATAACGTTTCTATTAACAATATCTTTCAGGACCCTTTCCTCCGTTTTATGAGCTGTGGAAAAGAAGTTCCTGTAAAATAGTCTAATAGGGGGTATAGGTGTTGTGTTAGTTGTCTCTTCAGAGGTTGCATGGCTTTTCACTTTCCTTCTTATGATGTCTTCGACGAAACCATTGGAGAAGCCGTTATTGACTAGGACCTGCCTTACCCTACAGAGTTCTTCGTCGACTTGCTTCCATTCTGAGCTGTGGCTGAGAGCACGGTCGACATATGCGTTAACAACACTCCTCTTGTACCTGTCTGGGCAGTCGCTGTTGGCATTTAGGCACATTCCTATGTTTGTTTCCTTAGTGTAGACTGCAGTGTGGAAACCTCCGCCCTTTTCCATGACTGTTACATCTAGAAAGGGCAGCTTCCCATCCTTTTCCATCTCGTAAGTGAAACGCAGCACGGAACTCTGCTCAAATGCCTCCTTCAGCTCCTGCAGATGTCTGACATCAGGTACCTGTGTAAAAATGTCGTCAACATACCTGCAGTATATGGCCGGTTTCAAGTTCATGTCGACTAAGACTTTTTGCTCGATGGTACCCATGTAGAAGTTTGCAAACAGGACACCTAGGGGAGAACCCATGGCGACCCCATCTACTTGCTTATACATGTGCCCATCCGGGCTCAAGAAGGGTGCCTCTTTAGTACAAGCTTGGAGTAGTTTCCTCAGAATATTTTCTGGTATGTCAAGAGGAGTACAGGCTGGATCACGATACACTCTGTCGGCTATCATTCCGATTGTCTCGTCCACAGGTACGTTGGTAAACAGCGATTCTACGTCCAACGAGGCTCTTATCCCTGTGGCCCGTGTGCCCCGCAGTAAGTCAACAAATTCCTTTGGAGACTTCAGGCTGAAGGCGCAAGGAACATAAGGAGTCTTCAGCCTGAAGTCTCCAAAGGAATTTGTTGACTTACTGCGGGGCACACGGGCCACAGGGATAAGAGCCTCGTTGGACGTAGAATCGCTGTTTACCAACGTACCTGTGGACTAGACAATCGGAATGATAGCCGACAGAGTGTATCGTGATCCAGCCTGTACTCCTCTTGACATACCAGAAAATATTCTGAGGAAACTACTCCAAGCTTGTACTAAAGAGACACCCTTCTTGAGCCCGGATGGGCACATGTATAAGCAAGTAGATGGGGTCGCCATGGGTTCTCCCCTAGGTGTCCTGTTTGCAAACTTCTACATGGGTACCATCGAGCAAAAAGTCTTAGTCGACATGAACTTGAAACCGGCCATATACTGCAGGTATGTTGACGACATTTTTTACACAGGTACCTGATGTCAGACATCTGCAGGAGCTGAAGGAGGCATTTGAGCAGAGTTCCGTGCTGCGTTTCACTTACGAGATGGAAAAGGATGGGAAGCTGCCCTTTCTAGATGTAACAGTCATGGAAAAGGGCGGAGGTTTCCACACTGCAGTCTACACTAAGGAAACAAACATAGGAATGTGCCTAAATGCCAACAGTGACTGCCCAGACAGGTACAAGAGGAGTGTTGTTAACGCATATGTCGACCATGCTCTCAGCTACAGCTCAGAATGGAAGCAAGTCGACGAAGAACTCTGTAGGGTAAGGCAGGTCCTAGTCAATAACGGCTTCTCCAATGGTTTCGTTGAAGACATCATAAGAAGGAAAGTGAAAAGCCATGCAACCTCTGAAGAGACAACTAACACAACACCTATACCCCCTATTAGACTATTTTACAGGAACTTCTTTTCCACAGCTCATAAAACGGAGGAAAGGGTCCTGAAAGACATTGTTAATAGAAACGTTATCCCTACAGACAAAAATCAGAGGATACAACTGACGATTTACTATAAAACCAGAAAAACGGCCAGCCTACTCATGAGAAACTCTCCAGACACAAAACAGAACGCTTTAAAAGAGACTAACGTCGTCTATGCCTTCAAATGCCCACTTGGGGACTGTAAGCTCCAAAAAACCCAGTATATAGGCAAGACAACAACATCTCTTTCTAGGCGTTTAACGATGCATAAGCAACAGGGCTCCATTAAGGAACATATAATCTCTTCCCACAACCAAACCATCGCCAGAGAAATCCTAGTAAACAACACAGAAATCATCGATAGATACAGCGATAGCAGGCGGCTTGACGTTTGCGAGGCACTACACATCAGGAAGTCAACACCAGCAATCAACAGCCAATTATTGCACAACTATATTCTACCCACCTCAAGACTCCGCTCCTATATAGAAGCATCAAGAAATATGGACCAATAGGCTTTCTACAAACACTTCTATTCAATATCCATTGTTTCGTGTTCTGTCTTGTGTTGATGAAATTAATACCCTATTAATACTCTTGTTCTGTCTTGTGTTGATGAAATTAATACCCTATTAATACCACACTTTGTTCTGTCTTGTGTTAATGCCACATCACCCCTTCCACCTCACTCAAATGTAGATATAAAATCGGAGATACGTAAGTTCTATTCAGTTGTGTATTTGTGAACTAAAGTCTTTGAAAATGTAATAAGTTTTACGAAACGCGCCCGTGTCGCGTCAGACTAGAAATAAAAATGAATTTTGGAGAATTGATTTTTGATTTACCTCCAACAGTGAAGCGTAATGTACGAAAGATTGAGAAAATTCGTGTTAGAATTATTAATCTTACTTTTTCGGTCATATTTAATAATATATGTCTACAGGAAAGACTGCTAGCAAAATATACTAATATATATATATATATATATATATATATATATATATATATATATATATATATATATATATATATATATATATATATATATATATATATATTGTGACGGGAAAGTGTAGGAGTGTAGATGTTCGGCAGTCCTCCAATGGCTGGTGTCAATGCCTAGTCACACTTACAAAAAAAAAAGATAGACTGCTTGGCTGTTTATCTGTGGTAAAGTAAGGGAAGACACGCAAAACACATAATATGAACAATGAAACTTTAATTAATATAGAAAACAAATTAAAAACAAAGACAATCCCTTGGCTATGTACATTGCAAACAAACAAGTCAAACATATAACATAAATGAAGAATGCGCTAGCTGAGAAACATCCACCAGATACCGTATATCAGTTAGTTGTTCACGGCTTGAGAGCACAAGGATATTCTGACTTCAATGGCTGGTTCAAGCCCGGACATCGACTTGTATAGGGCGCTGAGGTGCAGAGGTGCAGGTGTGCAGTCGGCGAGTCACCAATCAGAAGCAGGCAAGCTGGGAATGGTAGTTTGCTGGTTGATGACGGAGCCGGCATGGAGGGAGAGTGGAGTAGGGTGGAGTCTTGGGTACGTTTGCCTCCTGGTCAAAACGTTTTGTGCTACTGGTAGACGTATCTTGAAGGAAGCATCTTATTGTTGTATAATATATGTAACTTTATGTAGAGAAGAGCAGGCTCAATCTCTCTTGAAAGAGATTATCGTCACAATATATATATATATATATATATATATATATATATATATATATATATATATATATATATATATATATATATATATATATATTGTGACGATAATCTCTTTCAAGAGAGATTGAGCCTACTCTTCCCTATATCATTTACGTCATTCTACAAGTACAAGATACTATTTTGAAGATACGTCCACCAGTATCGCCAAACGTTTTGCCCAGGAAGCAAAGCGTACCTTGCACCACCCGACACACCGGCTCCGCCCGTCGCCAACGAGCAAACTACCCATTCTCCGCCTGCCTGCTCCTGATTGGCTGGTGTATCGCCGACCGCACCTGCACCTGCACTCACGCCCTCTACCTGAGTCGACGTCTGGGCCAGCTCACGCCGTACTCCTCAGAATATCTCTGTGCTCTTAGAAGTTGACATCTCTCTCTAGTAGACTAAGCCCTGGCTGTCGTGTACTAAGGGAAGTGGCAGCTCAAGCCAGTATTCTCAGCACCTGATTATCATTATTATTATCTTGCACTTTATTTTGTTTTAGAGTAAATTTCACATCTATTTATTATTCATGTTTTGTTTGTTGACTTGTTTTGAATTTTACGTAAGCCAAGGGATTGTCATTGTTCATATCTTGTTTTCTAAAGTAATTAAAATTTCATTGTTTATATTTTGTGTTTTGTGTGTCTTCCCATTACCTTACCACAGACAAACAGGCAAGCAGTCTCTTTTTTTTTCCTGTAAGTGTGACAAGGCATTGCCACCTGCCATTGGAGGACTGCCTAACATCAACACTCCAACACTTTACCGTCACAATATATATATATATATATATATATATATATATATATATATATATATATATATATATATATATATATATATATATATTAAATTGTAGTGTCATGAACCCTAGTGGTTTATTACTGTGGTTGCAGGAAATGGCTATTGCAACTAGGTTGCAGTAAAATGTTGGGCCGTGTTCTAAGAAGTAATTAGAGCACCGTGTGTCATTACAACCGGGTAGTAAAGTGTTGGGCCTTGTTCTAATATATTGAAATTAGAGCACCATGTGTGTTTGTTATTGCAAAGGGGCTGTAAACTGTTGGGCCGTAATTGTATTATTGTGATACAATCACAGGTGTTTGATTGTATCGCAAGCAATCACCGTGAGCAATCACCTTGTGTGTTATTGTAGTTCAGTAAATTGTATGAGCTGTGTTCTAGTAGTTTAGAGCACCGAGAGTGTTATATTTACTTGTGCTCTGCAGTAATTGTACATTGCAACCAGATTGTAATTGTGTTAAATCACCGTGTGTTGTGATTTATTGTGTCGTGGGTGAACTCGTCATTGGGACGAGGACTTGGTGTTATATTTTCATGTGTATTTGGTTGTCATCGAAGTCCAGTATTCAATGAACGTTGATTGAGAGGCAATTAATGTAATGTATCCAAGGGAACACCCATTGCCTATAGAGTAACGTAAGATACGTTTAGGTTAATTATTTTCCAAGGAAGAGCTGTTTTGGTCAGTCAGGGAGCCTAGCCAAACCAAACAAGTATTGTAGGAATTCAGGGAGGGCTAAAATCTTGCATATTAAGTACTGTCTGTTGCATATTATCTGTCAGTTGGACAGGTAATAATGAGTTCAAGGAAGTCAGTTAACTCCGATTTGATTGATTCACATGAAGGCTCCATTGTTTCATTAACGTAACATCGGTCATTAATATCTATCAGTGGACAGGTAATTTGAATTACTCTTGGGAGAGTAACGTCATTGTAAAGTAACGTAAATGCGGTGATTAGTTATCGGTCTATGGGATTGCAAGTCACCTGAGTTCATCGGGGGTATGGTAGGCTCCAGAGGGAATTCATGTCAGTGATGTTATATTACTGAGCCAGTGTGAAAGGAAACATATTTGTGTATTAATTAATTAATGATCTTCGGGATTGTAATTAATTGCTCAAGGGTAGGCAAGAGTGATTGCCGTTTTCTTAGCACTTTGGACAAAAATTGTAGTAAACTATTGATGGGGCGATATTAACCGATAACATAACTCGTACTGGGATTAATCAGCTGTCTGGAGTACAGGGATTAATGAGGATTACTCACTGAATGCTCGACGGGTAGAGTGTTTGTGTAATTCCTAGTTACTAGCGACAGTTGTACAGTTTGATTTGTATGTGGGAGACAAGATTATGTTAACGTAAGTGTAACTTTAATATTAACGTAAATCAATTAGTCCTTGATTGTTGATCGTCGGAGTGACGGAGTGTTAACGTAAGAATTTAATTAAGGAGGGTTGCTGGAGTTTCCATTAACCCCATTAGATATTGTAATGTCATTGATAGGCTACTAGTGTTATTACATTGCAACCACCATTGCAGGGGAGGGCTGCAAGAAGCGTAGAGTAACTGGTAGGAGGTTACTGGAGGTATGTCTCCTAACCTACTTTGTTGTTGTTGCATTAGTGATTATAGACTTAGTATATCTTGCTTGATTGATTTCTCTATGAACACTCAGTATGTTCACGTTAGTTCATTCATACAGCACTCGTGACTGGTGTTTAGCTGTCAGTAAAGGTGTCACAGGAAGGATGTCAAGTAATGTCATTGATATTACTTTCGCAGTTGTAGTACTTAGTACTTTGATGAATAAACTGTGTTGTTATGTTGAACACTGTCTTTTTGTATTCCCCCACACATTTTACTCGTGTACTATTGTTCTGCCATGTGCCCTGAAATTACTATTGCTATTCATATTGAGACTGTTTCAGAGAATTGTGCTATGAAAACATTCATAGCACCACACAACAAATTAAAAAAAAAAAACCTTGTGAGACCTAATCATTAGATTCGCTCAGGCGACTTGCGAAGGTTGACGGCCTAAGTGAAGGGGATCTCAAACTTTTGAGGTCTCGGCGTTTGCTCGCGCCTAGTCAATTGTTCTTCTCTGGTCTCAAGAGTGAAGAATGAGCTGCTTACTACACTTAGCGGGTTGGCTAAGCAAGTCATTCTTCAGGAGACCCATCTAGACTTTCAGATAAATTGATGGATGTAATGCTAGAATATCACGACAGGAATACGGATAAAGAAATTAAAATATTTTCAAATTCCAAAATAAAATTCTACAAATTCAACTTTTTCACAGTTACATGCCTTCACCTTCCGACATAAAGTTACTGGTGGTTACTAACATATATTTTTAACATGTGCAAAATTTTGCTGTGCCACAAAAAAAAAAAAGAAAATACGAAAATAACTCTATAAACATTCAATTTCACTCCTTGCATACTAGTGTCTAAACCAAATGATCATGCAAATCTCAAATAACCTGAAAGAAAATGTGCGGAATAACTTTACATGCAGATTCAAACAAACACACCCACTCCACTCTTCATATAATAAAAACTTCAGGGGTTGTTCTATATAGAATAAACTGCATCTAAGGTATTAAATTAAAACTAAACTTAAGATGTTCAAACACAGGATCAAACTAAATTATTTATCAACTAACTTTTGATGCTATTTTAACTATTGATAAAATGCATCATATTTTCAAAAAATCTATTCAAAATTTGAGACACCTAAATATATATGTAAATTGTAAAATTTGTCATTACTACAATCTTTTACAATTTCAACACATACAAACCAACCTTCATAATATACCTAATTAGCATCATCATAAATCTACTAAATAAATTTACTATATTATATTAAGATATTTTTCTTTGATTTAATTTAGTATTTTATTTATTTTTAAATATTTTAGTATATGAAATTCCTCGCCCAAAGAATTGGCAATGAATTGTTGTATTAGTTTATACTAAGGATGAGATACAGACGAATTATATTCTCTAAGTGTCATCATATTTTTCTACATATTTGCTTTATTGTTGTAATAGTAAGACTTCATTCTACCCTGGTAATCCACTGTTATATTCTTGTATAAGATAACCTTTTTGCTAAGTTTTACTTTCAAATTTCAAATCCTAATTCTCACCTCCCTATCTTTGATAATATTTTTCATACATTATTTCCATAATAGCATGTCTGTTGTATTTTTGTCATATTAATTAACTTGATCTAGGAGTCAAAAGGCACATTTAATTCTCACTCTGTCATGAAGTATTTAAAGAATAAGAGTACTGTCTCTAAGCAAAATAAAACTCAGAACCAGATTACAGAAACTAGAAATAAAATAAATAAAATACCTTTTTGTGAGAAATCTTCGGAAATGATCGATCTCATTAAATAATTGTTTGTAATAAGGAAGTGGCTGTCCTTTCTTATTCGGGTGTGTAAGACCTCAGGTACCTCCATCATGTTGATGTATCGAAAGTGCCGTTTTTTCTCCAAGTCAGCGATGTCTCTCAATATGCCAGTCTTAGAAGTCTTAATAGAAGAAAGAAACATATATTTCATGAAGTCAGATTAAAGACACATAATATATTACAAGAAATCTTAACATATTATAAGAAACCTTAATATATTTTAAAAAGTCCTAAAGGAATAAATTTTTGTACCCTGATTATTCTTAATACTGATGTTAGAAAATAGTTAGAAAATAGAACATAAATACAGAATAGATAGACGAATAGAAATAACACATTTAATATATATGTATATATATATATATATATATATATATATATATATATATATATATATATATATATATATATATATATATATATATATATATATATATATATATATAACTTTTTAACACTCAACCCACCAGGAGACTCGAACCCTATATATATATATATATATATATATATATATATATATATATATATATATATATATATATATATATATATATAAATATATATATATATATATATATATATATATATATATATATATATATATATATATATATATATATATATATATATATATATATATATATTAGTTGATTTTATACCCGCATTAGGTCAGGTGATAATACAATGAAGGTGAAAACATGGGGGGATACATAAGGGATAAACATAGGAGCTGCAGAAGGCTTATTGGCCCATACGAGGCATCTCCTATCTAAACACAAAGATTAATCCAGTGTAATTGGCCTGTTATGTTGGACATTGTCTTCTGTGTTGGCATCGATATGTTCTTGTCTTGTCCTTACTCTCATGGTGGGTAGAGTAAATAGTTCCGTGATTTGGGTGTTCATGGTAGGTCGCTCTATTCTTATGTGAATTGCCTCAAGAATTTGTAATCTTCTTGAATCTTGGGTTTAAACCCAAGATTTCAGAAGATTACAAATTCTTGAGGCAATTCACATAAGAATAGAGCGACCTACCATGAACACCCAAATCACGGAACTATTTACTCTACCCACCATGAGAGTAAGGACAAGTAAGGAGTAAGGATGTTGCTTATGCATCTTCTTGAATCTTGGGTTTAAACCAAGATTTGGTATAAAAAAGGTATAAAAAGATTTCAGAAGATTACAAATTCTTGAGGCAATTCACATAAGAATAGAGCGACCTACCATGAACACCCAAATCACGGAACTATTTACTCTACCCACCATGAGAGTAAGGACAAGACAAGAACATATCGATGCCAACACAGAAGACAATGTCCAACATAACAGGCCAATTACACTGGATTAATCTTTGTGTTTAGATAGGAGATGCCTCGAAAGGGCCAATAAGCCTTCTGCAGCCCCTATGTTTATCCCTTATGTATCCCCCCATGTTTTCACCTTCATTGTATATATATATATACATATATATATATATATATATATATATATATATATATATATATATATATATATATATATATATATATATATATATATATATATATATATATATATATATATATATATATATATATTATTAAATATGACTGAAAAAGTAAGATTAATAATTCTAACACGAATTTTCTCAATCTTTTGTACATTTCTTTTCACTGCTGGTGGTAATTCAAAAATCAGTTCTCCAAAATTCATTTTTATTTCTAGTCTGACGCGACACTTGAGCGCGTTTCGTAAAACTTATTACATTTTCAAAGACTTTAGTTTACACATACACAACTGAATAGAACTTACACATCTCCGATTTGTTTATATCTACATTTGAGTGAGGTGGATGGGGTGAGGTGGTATTAATAGGGTATTAAATTCATCAACACAAGACAGAACACGAAACAATGGGTATTGAATGGAAGTGATTGTAGAAAGCCTATTGGTCCATATTTCTTGATGCTTCTATATTGGAGCGGAGTCTTGAGGTGAGTAGAATATAGTTGTGCATTAATTGGCTGTTGATTGCTGGTGTTGACTTCTTAATGTGAAGTGCCTCGCAAACGTCAAGCCGTCTGCTATCGCTGTATCTATCGATGATTTCTGTGTTGTTTACTAGGATTTCTCTGGCGATGGTTTGGTTGTGGGAAGAGATTATATGTTCCTTAATGGAGCCCTGTTGCTTATGCATCGTTAAACGCCTAGAAAGAGATGTTGTTGTCTTGCCTATATACTGGGTTTTTTGGAGCTTATAGTCCCCAAGAGGGCATTTGAAGGCATAGACGACGTTGATCTCTTTTAAAGCGTTTTGCTTTGTGTCTGGAGAGTTCTCATGAGTAGGCTGGCCATTTTTCTGGTTTTATAGTAAATCGTCAGTTGTATCCTCTGATTTTTGTCTGTAGGGATAACGTTTCTATTAACAATATCTTTCAGGACCCTTTCCTCCGTTTTATGAGCTGTGGAAAAGAAGTTCCTGTAAAATAGTCTAATAGGGTTTATAGGTGTTGTGTTAGTTGTCTCTTCAGAGGTTGCATAACGTTTCACTTTCCTTCTTATGATGTCTTCGACGAAACCATTGGAGAAGCCGTTGTTGACTAGGACCTGCCTTACCCTACAGAGTTCTTCGTCGACTTGCTTCCATTCTGAGCTGTCGCTGAGAGCACGGTCGACATATGCGTTAACAACACTCCTCTTGACCATGTCTGGGCAGTCGCTGTTAGCATTTAGGCACATTCCTATGTTCGTTTCCTTAGTGTAGACTGCAGTGTGGAAACCTCCGCTCTTTTCCATGACTGTTACATCTAGAAAGGGCAGCTTCCCATCCTTTTCCATCTCGTAAATGAAACGCAGCACGGAACTCTGCTCAAATGCCTCCTTCAGCTCCTGCAGATGTCTGACATCAGGTACCTGTGTAAAAATGTCGTCAACATACCTGCAGTATATGGCCGGTTTCAAGTTCATGTCGACTAAGACTTTTTGCTCGATGGTACCCATGTAGAAGTTTGCAAACAGGACACCTAGGGGAGAACCCATGGCGACCCCATCTACTTGCTTATACATATGCCCATCCGGGCTCAAGAAGGGTGCCTCTTTAGTACAAGCTTGGAGTAGTTTCCTTAGAATATTTTCTGGTATGTCAAGAGGAGTACAGGCTGGATCTTTGGCAGGTGGAGTCCGGATTTCTTGGCGTTCACAGTTTCGATCAGTTTGTTGACCTTTGCTTTCAGTTCGGCTGTAGTGTCCTTCGTTACCCTTTGGAACTTAGTTTGGTCAGAGAGTATGAGGTTCATTTTCGCCAGATATTCGTCTTTTTTAAGAATGACATATATTGGCGACTTGTCACCTCCCCTGACAACTATCTCCTTGTTCTCACGAAGGCTTTTAGCTGCCGCTTTGAGCTCGGGGGACAGTATGGTACTTCTGTAATTGCCTCGATTCTTTCCTCCTTCTGCAATAAGTTCTGCTTGTAAGGTATCTTTGGTAGTGACCTTCTTTTGTGTCTCGAGGTCGAATATGTCGTCCAACAGAATTTCCAACTCTACTTTCCGGGCCATCTCACTCGGTCTGGACATAACGTGACAGTTTATGCCCAGATTTAGGAGAGTGACTTGGTCCTCAGTGAGGTTAATTCCTGCAAGGTTCAGGAAGCCATCTCTTGGTCGTGGAATTGACATAGGTCCTCCATATAATGTTGTTAGTTTCTTGATAATCCTTGTTTCAGTGCTGAGGTGATGTCGGTCTGTGAGGATGTCGAGGTGTTGTTCATGTTGTTCTTATACATGTGCCCGGATGGGCACATGTATAAGCAAGTAGATGGGGTCGCCATGGGTTCTCCCCTAGGTGTCCTGTTTGCAAACTTCTACATGGGTACCATCGAGCAAAAAGTCTTAGTCGACATGAACTTGAAACCGGCCATATACTGCAGGTATGTTGACGACATTTTTACACAGGTACCTGATGTCAGACATTTGCAGGAGCTGAAGGAGGCATTTGAGCAGAGTTCCGTGCTGCGTTTCACTTACGAGATGGAAAAGGATGGGAAGCTGCCCTTTCTAGATGTAACAGTCATGGAAAAGAGCGGAGGTTTCCACACTGCAGTCTACACTAAGGAAACGAACATAGGAATGTGCCTAAATGCCTACAGCGACTGCCCAGACAGGTACAAGAGGAGTGTTGTTAACGCATATGTCGACCGTGCTCTAAGCCACAGCTCAGAATGGAAGCAAGTCGACGAAGAACTCTGTAGGGTAAGGCAGGTCCTAGTCAACAACGGCTTCTCCAATGGTTTCGTCGAAGACATCATAAGAAGGAAAGTGAAACGCCATGCAACCTCTGAAGAGACAACTAACACAACACCTTTACCCCCTATTAGACTATTTTACAGGAACTTCTTTTCCACAGCTCATAAAACAGAGGAAAGGGTCCTGAAAGATATTGTTAATAGAAACGTTATCCCTACAGACAAAAATCAGAGGATACAACTGACGATTTACTATAAAACCAGAAAAACGGCCAGCCTACTCATGAGAAACTCTCCAGACACAAAGCAGAACGCTTTAAAAGAGACCAACGTCGTCTATGCCTTCAAATGCCCACTTGGGGACTGTAAGCTCCAAAAAACCCAGTATATAGGCAAGACAACAACATCTCTTTCTAGGCGTTTAACGATGCATAAACAAAAGGGCTGCATTAAGGAACATATAATCTCTTCCCACAACCAAACCATCGCCAGAGAAATCCTAGTAAACAACACAGAAATCATCGATAGATACAGCGATAGCAGGCGGCTTGACGTTTGCGAGGCACTACACATTAAGAAGTCAACACCAGCAATCAACAGCCAATTAATGCACAACTACATTCTACCCACCTCAAGACTCCGCTCCAATATAGAAGCATCAAGAAATATGGACCAATAGGCTTTCTACAATCACTTCCATTTCAATACCCATTGTTTCGTGTTCTGTCTTGTGTTGATGAAATTAATACCCTATTAATGCCACCTCTTGTTCTGTCTTGTGTTGATGAAATTAATACCCTATTAATGCCACCTCACTCCATCCACCTCACTCAAATGTAGATATAAACGAAACCAGGAGACGTGTAAGTTCTATTCAGTTGTGTATTTGCAAACTAAAAGTCTTTGAAAATGTAATAAGTTTTACGAAACGCGCTCGTGTCCCGTCAGACTAGAAATAAAAATGAATTTTGGAGAATTGAATTTTGATTTACCTCCAACAGTGAAAAGAAATGTACGAAAGATTGAGAAAATTCGTGTTAGAATTATTAGTCTTATTTTTTCGGTCATATTTAATAATATATATATATATATATATATATATATATATATATATATATATATATATATATATATATATATATATATATATATATATATATATATATATATATATATATATATATATATATATATATACATATATATGTATACCTAGTAGCCAGAACGCACTTCTCAGCCTACTATGCAAGGCCCGATTTGCCTAATAAGCCAAGTTTTCATGAATTAATGTTTTTTCGACTACCTAACCTACCTAACCTAACCTAACCTAACTTTTTCTGCTACCTAACCTAACCTAACCTATATAGATAGGTTAGGTTAGGTTAGGTAGGGTTGGTTAGGTTCGGTCATATTTCTACGTTAATTTTAACTCCAATAAAAAAAAATTGACCTCATACATAATGAAATGGGTAGCTTTATCATTTCATAAGAAAAAAATTAGAGAAAATGCATCAATTCAGTAAAACTTGGCTTATTAGGCAAATCGGGCCGTGCATAGTAGGCTGAGAAGTGCGTTCAGGCTACTAGGTACGACATATATATATATATATATATATATATATATATATATATATATATATATATATATATATATATATATATATATATATATATATATATATATATATATATATGTCGTACCTAGTAGCCAGAACGCACTTCTCGGCCTATTATGCAAGGCCCGATTTGCCTAATAAGCCAAGTTTTCATTAATTAATTGTTTTTCGACTACCTAACCTACATAACCTAACCTAACCTAACTTTTTCGGCTACCTAACCTAACCTAACCTATAAAGATAGGTTAGGTTAGGTCAGGTAGGGTTGGTTAGGTTTGGTCATATATCGACATTAATTTTAACTCCAATAAAATAAAATTGACCTCATACATAATGAAATAGGTAGCTTTATCATTTCATACGAAAAAAAATTGAGAAAATATATTAATTCAGGAAAACTTGGCTTATTAGGCAAATCGGGCCTTATATAGTAGGCTGAGAAGTGCGTTCTGGCTACTAGGTACGACATATATATATATATATATATATATATATATATGTCGTACCTAGTAGCCAGAACGCACTTCTCAGCCTACTATTCAAGGCCCGATTTGCCTAATGAGCCAAGTTTTCATGAATTAATGTTTTTTCGTCTACCTAACCTACCTAGCCTAACCTAACCTAGCTTTTTTTGGCTACCTAACCTAACCTTACCTATAAATATAGGTTAGGTTAGGTTAGGTAGGGTTGGTTAGGTTCGGTCATATATCTACATTAATTTTAACTCCAATAAAAAAAAATTGACCTCATACATAGAGAAAAGGGTTGCTTTATCATTTCATAAGAAAAAAATTATAGTAAATATATTAATTCAGGAAAACTTGGCTTATTAGGCAAATCGGGCCTTGAATAGTAGGCTGAGAAGTGAGTTCTGGCTACTAGGTACGACATATATATATATATATATATATATATATATGTCGTACCTAGTAGCCAGAACGCACTTCTCAGCCTACTATGCAAGGCCCGATTTGCCTAATAAGCCAAGTTTTCCTGAATTAATATATTTTCTCTAATTTTTTTCTTATGAAATGATAAAGCTACCCATTTCATTATGTATGAGGTCAATTTTGTTTTATTGTAGTTAAAATTAACGTAGATATATGACCGAACCTAACCAACCCTACCTAACCTAACCTAACCTATCTTTATAGGTTAGGTTTGGTTAGGTAGCCGAAAAAGTTAGGTTAGGTTAGGTTAGGTAGGTTAGGTAGTCGAAAAGCAATTAATTCATGAAAACTTGGCTTATTAGGCAAATCGGGCCATGCATAGTAGGCTCAGAAGTGAGTTCTGGCTACTAGGTACGACATATATATATATATATATATATATATATATATATATATATATATATATATATATATATATATATATATATATATATATATATTAGAATATTTTGGTAGCAGTCTTTCCTGTAGACATATATTATTAAATATGACCGAAAAAGTAAGATTAATAATTCTAACACGAATTTTCTCAATGTTTCTTACATTTTTCCTCACTGTTGATTTTTCAGTCACCATCAACAGTGAAGAAAAATGTAAGAAATATTGAGAAAATTTGTGTTAGAATTATTAATCTTACTTTTTCGGTCATATTTAATAATATATATATATGTATATATATATATATATGTATATATATATATATGTCGTACCTAGTAGCCAGAACGTACTTCTCGGCCTACTATGCAAGGCTCGATTTGCCTAATAAACCAAGTTTTCCTGAATTAATATATTTTCTCTATTTTTTTTCTTATGAAATGATAAAGCTACCCATTTCATTACGTATGAGGTCAATTTTTTTTTATTGGAGTTAAAATTAACGTAGATATATGACCGAACCTAACCAACCCTACCTAACCTAACCTAAACTATCTTTATAGGTTAGGTTAGGTTAGGAAGCCGAAAAAGTCAGGTTAGGTTAGGTTAGGTAGGTTAGGTAGTCGAAAAAACATTAATTCATGAAAACTTGGCTTATTAGGCAAATCGGGCCTTGCATAGTAGGCTGAGAATGCGTTCTGGCTACTAGGTACGACATATATATATATATATATATATATATATATATATATATATATATATATATATATATATATATATATATATATATATATATATATATATATATATATATATATATATATATATACTAGAATATTTTGGTAGCAGTCTTTCCTGTAGACATATATTGCACTCAACCCAATGCACTCCTGCCCCAGGGGTTATGCATCTCAGACGATTATATATATATATATATATATATATATATATATATATATATATATATATATATATATATATATATTTATATATATATATATATATATATATATATATATATATATATATATATATATATATATATACATATGTCGTACCTAGTAGCCAGAACGCACTTCTCAGCCTACTATGCAAGGCCCGATTTGCCTAATAAGCCAAGTTTTCATGAATTAATAGTTTTTCGACAACCTAACCTAACCTAACCTTACATTTTCGGCTACCTAACCTAACCTAACCTATAAAGATAGGTTAGGTTAGGTTAGGTAGGGTTGGTTAGGTTCGGTCATATATCTGCATTAATTTTATCTCCAATAAAAAAAAAATTGACCTCATAAATAATGAAATGGGTAGCTTTATCATTTCATAAAAAAAAAAATTAGAGAAAATATATTAATTCAGGAAAACTTGGCTTATTAGGCAAATCGGGCCTTGCATAGTAGGCTGAGAAGTGCGTTCTGGCTACTAGGTACGACATATATATATATATATATATATATATATATATATATATATATATATATATATATATATATATATATATATATATATATATATATATATATATATATATATATATATATATAATGGAAGTGAGGACCCTTAGCTTCGGAAGAAACCACACATAACGTATTAGAGGGAATGTTTAGGTCCCCTCCAATACAGTTTCTGTGTGCTTTTCTCCTACCACCCCCTTCCTTATGATTCTTTTTTTGCTTTTTTGTGTATACTTGAAGTTTACAAGATGTAAATTGGTTGATGGCAAAGAGTGTTCAAAGGTTTTGGATTTCTTGAAGCTCATCTGCTTCCGGACAGGAACTGAGGATGCAGCAGGCGTTTCCCCTCTGGATCGCCACATTGAGGCGCTGAAACAAAATCTGGCAGCTCTTGAGTCTCTGGTGACGTCAATGAGCTTGGAGCCTAATTCCTTGAGAAAACCCAATGCACTTCTGCCCCAGGGGTCATGCATCTCAGACGCTTGAGGAACAAAGGTGTATTGACCTTCCAATCGCCTGTAATTGACTGGTTTTGCTATTTCCCTGTGGTTGGCCGCCCCACCTACTTGATCAGCACCGAAGTGTACATAGGTGTCAGCCAGGATGGATACACATGTGTAGCCCCACACCAACTGTTTCCCCCTTTTCCAGGAGTGTATGGTGATACCATCCGGGCGAAGTGCGGGGAAATCTGAGTTTTGGACCCCTTGGATGCGAGGTTCTCTCTCCGCTGGACACCTAGCTGAGACGAGGCTTCTCTTGATGATGTCATTGACCTCGTTGTGTCTTGCGTGCCAGCCTTTTGTGCTTCCACAATGCAACCCATGCAGTCCGTATTGGTCTTCTTCCTCCCTATTGCAAATACACTTGTATTCAGTGTGAATTGGGGCACCAAGGCCGAGGGCCACTGCTACACGAAGGGACTCTGGATCTAGACGCGTGTCCATTGCTGACATGGGTACTACCAGGAGGAAGTCTCCTGCATGGGGGGCACGCACTGCTCTAAGGCGGGCTTTCTCCTTGTCTAATGTTGCACGCTGACCATTGCATCAGCTCTTTTTTTCTACTAGTGGGTGGTCCCAGCTGGACTGTTTGAGTTTTATTGATGGTTCTATGATGGGTGCTGGGGCTGCAAGAGCATCCCACTGATTTGAACATTCAGTGAAAGCAGGATCGTGTATACCTACTGAATTACCCAGGAGTTCAGGTAGGATATCTTTTACGAGATCGTGCAATGCATGGGAGGAGGAAAGGAAGGCTGGCAGAACAATCTGGGAGGCTGTGCGGACACCAAGGCCGCCGAGTCTTACAGGAAGGGTTGCTTGCTCTAACTGAGAGTTGTCCAATAGCAGGTTCAGGACTTTCACCAGCATGGACCTCAGAAGGGTATCATACACATTTAATTTAGGGCTGTTGAAGGATAGGGAACACCACTGAAAGTAAGTCAACTTAGGGAGAGATAGGCATCTTGTGATTGGGAAGAGAGCATCATGGGCATCGATCTTGTCAATCCTCTCCAGCATTCTCCTTAGATCAGTGATTTTTACATACAGGACCTCCTCGATTGCTTGCGGGTCAATGGGGGCACCCAGGAGGGTGCAGTAACGTGGCTCGACAACGAGAATATCTGGGTGGACATTTTTTATTTGGCCAGTGATGTCTGGGTTGCGGGAGACTATTTCGCATTTGGATGCATTGAGAATGAGGCCCAAGGCTGCTCCTTGCTTCTGGATTTTCCTTATATCCTCCAAAATGGTATCCGGGGCTCCGGCGAGAGTGCCATCATCCAGGTACCAGATGTTTAGTTTGCTTGTCAGACTATCAGTGACCTCTTTGATAGCTAAGCAGAAAAGAAGGGGGGGGGGGGGCTAAGGGGTCACCTTGTTGGTCTCCTTCACAGGAGTCTATTTTATGCTCCCCAAAAAGAAGCTTAGAGTCCCCACTGTAGCACGATCAGATGAATGGGGTAAAGGGGATAGAAATGGTTGTGTACAACCCTGAGGACAGCGTCTCTTCTGACTAAATTGAAGGCATTTCTGAAGTCAAGTTTTACTAGTGCCTTCTGGTCCGGGAAATCAGCAATGTAAGCCCGTGCTGCATGTGCTGCAGCTTCACAACCTAGGGGGATCCCAAACCCGAGCTGATGAGGTTTCAGCAAGGTGGCACCTTCCTGGCTGATAGATCTCACTGCAGCCTTAGCTACGAGGCGTCGGAGGGTGTTGCCAACGGCAATGGGCCTAATTCCCCCTGTCCTTCTTCTTTAAAGCACAGAGTGATGCTCCATAAAAGAGCAGTTATGTTAGTTTAGGTTAGATTAAGAGAGCTTAGGTTAGGTTAGGAAGGGTAGGTTATGTTCGGTCATATATTTATTTATGTTTTAACTCAAATTAAAAAAAAGAACTTATACACAATGAAATAGATAGCTTTTTCATTTCATACAAAAAAAATAGAAAAATAAAGTCAGGAAAACTTGGTTTATTAGGCAAATCGGGCCTTGCATAGTAGGCCAAGTAGTGTGTTGTGGCTCAGGAACCTGTACACCAGTTGATTGACAGTTAAGAGGCGGGACCAAAGAGCCAGAGCTCAACCCCCGCAAGCATAAATAGGTGAGTGCACACACACCTCACCTTCCAAGGCGGCCTTGGAAGAGTTTGAAATTACGAGAGAGGAGGTCAAGAGACACCTGCTGGATCTGGATGTTAGAAAGGCTGTTGGTCCAGACAGGATCTCGCCATGGGTACTGAAAGAGTGTGCAGAGGCACTTTGCTTGCCACTCTCCATAGTGTATAGTAGGTCACTGGAGACATGAGACCTACCAGAAATATGGAAGACGGCGAATGTGGTCCCAATATACAAAAAGGGCGACAGGCAAGAGGTACTGAACTACAGGCCAGCATCCTTGACTTGTATACTATGCAATATGCAAGGTGATGGAGAAGATCGTGAGAAAAAACCTGGTAGCACATCTGGAGAGAAGGGACTTCGTGACAAATCGACAACATGGGTTCAGGGAGGGTAAATCTTGCCTGACTGGCTTAATAGAATTCTATGACCAGGTGACACAGATTAAGCAAGAAAGAGAGGGCTGGGCATACTGCATTTTCTTGGATTGTCGGAAAGCCTTTGACACAGTTCCGCATAAGAGGCTGGTACATAAGCTAGAGAGACAGGCAGGTGTAGCTGGTAAGGTGCTCTAGTGGATAAGGGAGTACCTAAGCAATAGGAAGCAGAGAGTTACGGTGAGGGGTGAGACCTCCGATTGGCGTGAAGTACCAGTGGAGTCCCACAGGGCTCTGTACTCGGTCCTATCTTGTTTCTGATATATGTAAATGATCTCCCGGAGGGTATAGATTCATTTCTCTCAATGTTTGTGGACGATGCCAAAATTATGAGAAGGATTAAGACAGAAGAGGACTGTTTGAGGCTTCAAGAAGACCTAGACAAACTGAAGGAATGGTCGAACAAGTGGTTGTTAGAGTTCAACCCAACCAAATGTAATGTAATGAAGATAGGTGTAGGGAGCAGGAGGCCAAATACAAGGTATCATCTGGGAGAGGAAATCCTTCAGGAGTCAGAGAAAGAAAAAGGCTTGGGAGTTGATATCACGCCAGACCTGTCTCCTGCAGCACATATCAAGCGGATAACATCAGCGGCATATGCCAGGCTGGCCAACATACGAACGGCATTCAGAAATTTGTGTAAAGAATCATTCAGAACTTTGTATACCACATATGTCAGGCCAATTCTGGAGTATGCAGCCCCAGCATGGTGTCCATATCTAGTCAAAGATAAGACTAAACTGGAAAAGGTTCAAAGATTTGCCACCAGACTAGTACCCGAGCTGAGTGGTATGAGCTACGATGAGAGACTGTGGGAATTGAACCTCACTTCGCTGGTAGACAGAAGAGTTAGGGGGGACATGATCACTACATTCAAGATTCTCAAGGGAATTGATAGGGTAGATAAAGACAGGCTATTTAACACAAGGGGCACACGCACAACGGGACACAGGTGGAAACTGAGCGCCCAAATGAGCCACAGAGATATTAGAAAGAACTTTTTTAGTGTCAGAGTGGTTGACAAATGGAATGCATTAGGCAGTGATGTGGTGGAGGCTGACTCCATACACAGTTTCAAGTGTAGATATGATAGAGCCCAATAGGCTCAGGAATCTGTACGCCTGTTGATTGACGGTTGAGAGGCGGGACCAAAGAGCCAGAGCTCAATCCCCGCAAGCACAACTAGGTGAGTACACACACACACACACACACACACACACACACACACACACACACACACACACACACACACACACACACACACACACACACACACACACACACACACACACACACACACACACACACACACACACACACACACACACACACATCAGAGGACCACATAAAGAATATTGTGCAAGGAGCCTATGCCACGCTTTCTAACTTCAGAATTTCTTTTAAATACATGGATGGCGATATACTAAAGAAATTGTTCACGACTTTTGTTAGGCCAAAGCTAGCATATGCAGCGGTTGTGTGGTGCCCATATCTTAAGAAGCACATCAACAAACTGGAAAAGGTGCAAAGACATGCTACTAAGTGGCTCCCTGAACTGAAGGGCAAGAGTTATGAGGAGAGGTTAGAGGCATTAAATATGCCATAACTAGAAGACAGAAGAAAAAGAGGTGATATGATCATTACATACAAAATAGCAACAGGAATTGATAAAATCAATAGAGTAGATTTCCTGAGACCTGGAGCTTTAAGAACAAGAGGTCATAGATTTAAACTAGCTAAACACAGATGCCGAAGAAATATAAGAAAATTCACTTTCGCAAACAGAGTGGTAGACGGTTGGAACAAGTTAGGTGAGAAGGTGGTGGAGGCCAAGACCGTCAGTAGTTTCAAAGCGTTATATGACAAAGAGTGCTGGCAAGACGGGACACCACGAGCGTAGCTCTCATCCTGTAACTACACTTAGGTAATTACACTTGGAAATAGCTACCATTACCATAACAGAGTGAGCAGCTTCTGTTGCTAGCAGGAATGGATTTGGACTACTAAGCATGGAGGACTTTAACCACGGAAAGATAGATTGGGAGAACAGAGACCAGCATAGAGGACCAGAAACATGGAAAACTAAGCTGCTGGACGTGGCAACAAGACACTTTCTAAGCCAGCACATCAAGGAACCAACAAGAATGAGAGGAGAAGATGAACCAGCCATGTTCGATCTGAAATTTACCTTAAATGAGTGAGATATAGGGAAGTTAAGATGGAAGTAACCTTGGGAATGAGTGATCACAGTGTATTGAACTTTGAGTACCTGGTAGAGCTAGGAATTATCTCTCCCAAAAAAGAACTAGGAAACAAAATGCTGGCATACCGAAAGGGGAATTATGAGGAGATGAGAAGTTTCCTAATGGAAATACCTTGGGGGACAGACCTCAGAGCTAAGTCTGTATAAGATATGATGGACTATGTCTCCCAAAAGTGTCAGGAGGCAGTAAACATTTTCAACCCGGCCCCAAGGGAAAAATCCGAGAAGCAAAAGAAGAATCCATGGTATAATAGGGCATTTATGGAAGCAAAGGGAGTGAACAAAAGGGCGTGGAGGAACTTTCGGAACAACAGAACACCAGAAAGCAGAGAGAGGTACCAGAGAACCAGGAATGAGCATGTTAGGATGAGAACAGATGCAGAGAAAAATTATGAAAATGATATAGCAAACAAAGCCAAGACTAAACCAAAGCTACTCCACAGTCACATCAGGAGGAAAACAACAGTGAAAGAGCAGGTAATGAAACTTAGAACAGGTGAGGACAGGTATATAGAGAATAACACAGATGTGTGTGAAGAACTCAACAAGAGGTTCCAGGAGGTCTTCACAATAGAACAAGGTGATGTCTCTGTGCTAGGAGAAAGGGAAGTAAACCAGGCGTCCTTGGAAGGGTTCGAAATTACGAGAGAGGAGGTCAAGAGATACCTGCTGGATTTTGATGTTAGAAAGGCGGTTAGTCTAGACGGGATCTCGCCATGGGTACTGAAAGAGTGTGCAAAGTCACTTTGCTTGCCACTCTCCATAGTGTATAGTAGGTCACTGGAGATGGAAGACCTACCAGAAATATGGAAGACGGCTAATGTGGTCCCAAAATACAAAAAGGGTGACAAACAAAAGACACTGAACTACAGGCCAGTGTCCTTGACTTGTATACCATGCAAGGTGTTAGAGTAGATCGTGAGAAAAAATCTAGTAACACATCTGGAGAGAAGGGACTTCGTGACATATCGCCAACATGGGTTCAGAGAGGGTAAATCTTGCCTTACAGGCTTAATAGAATTCTGTGTCCTGGTGACAAAGATTAAGCAAGAAAGAGAAGGCTGGGCGAACTGCATTTTTTTGGACACAGAACCTTTGACACAGTACCCCATAAGAGGCTGGTACATAAGCTGGAGAGACTGGCAGGAGTAATTGGTAAGGTGCTCCAGTGGATAAGGGAGTACCTAAGCAATAGGAAGCAGAGAGTTACAGTGAGCGGTGAAACCTCAGATTGGCGTGAATTCACCAGTGGAGTCCAACAGGGCTCTGTACATGGTCCTATCCTATTTCTGATATACGTAAATGATCTCCTGAAGGGTATAGACTCATTCCTCTCAATGTTTGCTGACGATGCCAAAATTATGAGAAGGATTAAGACAAAGTAGGACTGCTTGAGGCTTCAAGAGGACCTAGACAAACTACAGGAATGGAAGAACAAATGTTTGTTAGAGTTTAACCCAAGCAAATGTAATGTAATGAAGATAGGTGTAGGGAGCAGCAACCCGTTCTCGCAAATTCGTAAAGTCAATATTGACTTATTAACTACGCGCATAGGTGATATACTAAACATAATAGATACCCCTAAAAAGATTTATAGAAAACACCAACCTTATCTAACCTTGTTAGTATCTTAAGATAAGCATCTTATTGCTTCGTAATTACAATTATTACTTAACCTATACCTATTATAGGTTAGGTAATAATTGTAATTACGAAGCAATACGATGCTTATCTTAACATACTAAGTAGGTTAGGTAAGGTCGGTGTTTTCTATGAATCTTTTTAAGGGTATCTATTATGTTAAGTATGTCACCTATGCACATATTTAATAAGTCAATATTGACTTATTAAATTTGCGAGAACGGGTTGGGAGCAGGAGGCCAGATACAAGGTATCATTTGGGAGAGGAAATTATTAAAGAGTAAGAGAGAGAGAAAGACTTAATATCACGTCAGACCTGTCCCCTGAAGCCCATATCAAGAGGATAACATCAGCAGCATATGCCAGGTTGGCCAACATAAGAACGGCATTTAGAAACTTGTGTAAGAAATCATTCAGAATTTTGTATACCACCTATGTCAGACCAATCCTGGAGTATGCAGCCCCAGCATGGAGTCCATATCTAGTCAAGCATAAGGCTAAACTGGAATAGGTTCAAAGGTCTGCCACCAAATGGAATGCATTAGGAAGTGATGTGGTGGAGGCTGACTCCATACACAGTTTCAAGTGTAAATATGATACAGCAGAGTAGACTCAGGAACCTGTACACCAGTTGATTGACAGTTGAGAGGCGGGACCAAAGAGCCATAGCTCACTCCCTGCAATCACAAATAGGTGAGTACACACACACACACACGCACACACGGGTTATGGGGCTGGTGGCTGAGTGAACAGCGCTCTAGACTCGAGGACCTAGGAACCCAGGTTCGTTCACCACATCCGGCGGAAACGGATGGCAGAGTTTCCTTCACTCTGAGGCACTTGTTACCTGGCAGCAAATAGGTTTCTGGGAGTTAAACAGCTGCCGCGGACTGCTTCCTGGCATTCTGGAGGAATGCATTAGGCAGACTGCCTAATGCGTTCCACCTGTTAACTACTCTGACACCGAAAAAGGTCTTTCTAACGTCCCTGTGGGTCATTTGGGTACTCAGTTTCCACCAGTGTCCCCTTGTTCGAATGCCACCAGTGTTGAATAGTTTATCCTTTTCTACCCTGTCAATTCCCCTGAAGATTTTGTATGTAGTGATCATGCCTACCCTCACTCTTCTGTCTTCTGTGTGTGTGTACTCACCTAGTTGTACTCACCTAGTTGTGTTTGCGGGGGTTGAGCTCTGGCTCTTTGGTCCCGCCTCTCAACCATCAATCAACAGGTGTACAGATTCCTGAGCCTATCGGGCTCTGTCATATCTACACTTGAAACTGTGTATGGAGTCAGCCTCCACCACATCACCCCCTAATGCATTCCATTTGTCAACCACTCTGACACTAAAAAAGTTCTTTCTAATATCTCTGTGGCTCATTTGGGCACTCAGTTTCCACCTGTGTCCCCTTGTGCGTGTTCCCCTTGTGTTAAATAGACTGTCTTTCTATCTACCCTATCAATCCCCTTCAGAATCTTGAATGTGGTGATCATGTCCCCCCTATCTCTTCTGTCTTCCAGCGAAGTGAGGTTTAATTCCCGTAGTCTCTCCTCGTAGCTCATACCTCTCAGCTCGGGTACTAGTCTGGTGGCAAACCTTTGAACCTTTTCCAGTTTAGTCTTATCCTTGACTAGATATGGACTCCATGCTGGGGCTGTATACTCCAGGATTGGCCTGACATATGTGGTATACAAAGTTCTGAATGATTCTTTACACAAGTTTCTGAATGCCGTTCGTATGTTGGCCAGCCTGGCATATGCCGCTGATGTTATCCGCTTGATATGTGCTGCAGGAGACAGGTCTGGCGTGATATCAACCCCCAAGTCTTTTTCCTTCTCTGACTCCTGAAGAATTTCCTCTCCCAGATGATACCTTGTATCTGGCCTCCTGCTCCCTACACCTATCTTCATTACATTACATTTGGTTGGGTTAAACTCTAACAACCATTTGTTCGACCATTCCTTCAGCTTGTCTAGGTCTTCTTGAAGCCTCAAACAGTCCTCTTCTGTTTTAATCCTTCTCATAATTTTAGCATCGTCCGCAAACATTGAGAGAAATGAATCGATACCCTCCGGGAGATCATTTACATATATCAGAAACAAGATAGGACCGAGTACAGAGCCCTGTGGGACTCCACTGGTGACTTCACGCCAATCGGAGGTCTCACCCCTCACCGTAACTCTCTGCTTCCTATTGCTTAGATACTCCCTTATCCACTGGAGCACCTTACCAGCTACACCTGCCTGTCTCTCCAGCTTATGTACCAGCCTCTTATGCGGTACTGTGTCAAAGGCTTTCCGACAATCCAAGAAAATGCAGTCCGCCCAGCCCTCTCTTTTTTGCTTCATCTGTGTCACCTGGTCGTAGAATTCTATCAAGCCTGTAAGGCAAGATTTACCCTCCCTGAATCCATGTTGGCGATTTGTCACGAAGTCCCTTCTCTCCAGATGTGTTAACTGGTTTTTTCTCACGATCTTCTCCATCACCTTGCATGGTATACAAGTCAAGGACACTGGCCTGTAGTTCAGTGCCTCTTGTCTGTCGCCCTTTTTGTATATTGGGACCACATTCGCCGTCTTCCATATTTCTGGTAGGTCTCCCGTCTCTAGTGACTTACTATACACTATGGAGAGTGGCAAGCAAAGTGCCTCTGCACACTCTTTCAGTACCCATGGTGAGATCCCATCTGGAACAACAGCCTTTCTAACATCCAGATCCAGCAATTGTCTCTTGACCTCCTCTCTCGTAATTTCGAACTCCTCAAAGGCCGCCTGGTTTACCTCCCTTTCTCCTAGCACAGTGACCTCACCCTGTTCTATTGTGAAGACCTCCTGGAACCTCTTGTTGAGTTCCTCACACACCTCTCTGTCATTCTCTGTATACCTGTCCTCGGCTGTTCTAAGTTTCAATACCTGTTCTTTCACTGTTGTTTTCCTTCTGATGTGACTGTGGAGTAGCTTTGGTTCGGTCTTGGCTTTGTTTGCTATATCATTTTCAAAATTTTTCTCTGCTTCTTTTCTCACCCTGACGTACTCATTCCTGGTTCTCTGGTATCTCTCTCTGCTTTCTGGTGTTCTGTTATTCCGGAAGTTCCTCCACGCCTTTTTGTTCAGTTTCTTCGCTTCGATACATGCCCTATTATACCATGGATTCTTCTGTTGCTTCTCGGATTTTTCCCTTTGGGCCGGGATGAACCTGTTTACTGCCTCCTGACACTTTTGGGTAACATAGTCCATCATACCCTGTACAGACTTGTCTCTGAGGTCTGTGTCCCAAGGTATTTCACTTAGGAAACTTCTCATCTGTTCATAATTCCCCTTTCGGTATGCCAGCCTTTTGATTCCTAGTTCTTTTTGGGGGGAGATAAGTCCTAGTTGTACCAGGTACTCAAAGTTCAATACACTGTGGTCACTCATTCCCAAGGGCGCTTCCATCTTAACTTCCCTTATATCCCATTCATTTAGGGTAAATATCAAATCAAGCATTGCTGGTTCATCTTCTCCTCTCATTCTTGTTGGTTCTTTGGTGTGCTGGCTTAGAAAGTTCCTTGTTGCCACGTCCAGCAGCTTAGCTCTCCATGTTTCTGGTCCTCCATGCGGGTCTCTGTTCTTCCAATCTATCTTCCCATGGTTGAAGTCTCCCATAATTAGTAGTCCAGATCCATTCTTGCTAGCAACAGAAGCTGCTCTTTCTATTATGTTAATGGTGGCCATGATGTTTCTATCATATTCCTGTCTAGGTCTTCTGTCATTTGGTGGTGGATTATATATGACTGCGACTATAATTTTTTTCCCTCCATTTGTTACAGTACCTGCTATGTAGTCACTGAAACCTTCACAGCCCTGAATATCCATCTCCTCAAAATCCTAGCCTTTTCTTACCAGCAGAGCTACACCACCCCCACCTCTTCCTTCCCTCTCTTTCCTCATAACATAATAGTCCTGTGGGAACACTGCATTTGTTATCGTTTTCGTGATCTTTGTTTCTGTGAGGGCTATTATGTCTGGGTTTTCCTCTAGTACCAGTTCTCCAAGCTCATTTGCTTTATTTGTAATTCCATCTATGTTTGTGTACATCGCTTTGAGGCTCACTTTCTTCTGTCCCTTCTCAAATCGCTTCCTTAGTGAGTGTTCTGCTGGTGGGGGAGGCTGTTCCATGGGTGTGAGGACCTGTGAGGTGGATAACAGGGTCTCAGAGGATACTGGGATGAGGGGCGGGGGATCCATTGAAGGGGTAGGGACAGGGAGGGTATGGGGTGAAAGGGGAGGGAGGACGGGAAGGAAAGGGGGGGAGGGAGGACTCGGGAGGAGGGGAGGGGTAGAAGGGTGGGGATTGGGTGTGGGAGGAGGGAGATTTGGCTGAGCATTTGAGTGGGGGCAGGGAGGGTTTGGGGTAGGGGGGTTTCCTATGCAGAGGAGGGAGGCGGGGTTGTCGTCCCTTCTGGTGTTACTGGGTAGCTGGTTGTGGGTTCTCCCCTCGCCTCTGGGGGTGTTGTGTTGGGAGCTGTGACTTCCTGGTTTTCCCCTCTCGCCCTGCGCCTCTTCCTTGCTTCTGCCGCCACGGCTCTCTCCTCCCTTGTCATGTCTCTCTGGAGGAATACATTTTTTAATTTTCAGGGAGCTCTTCCTTGATAAGATCTTCTCCTTTGTGTTCTCGTTTGCAAACACTATCTTTATCATTCGGTCTCGGTCTTTGTTGTACCGGCCTAGCCTGAAAACCTTCTCAATGCTATGCTCATCCCCTTCCATGTCTAGTGCCTTTAGTACTTCATTCACTGCTGCTTTGTCCTTGTCATTCCACTCTGTCCTATTAGATCCTTCCTGCTCCTTAATACCCACAGCAACCACTGATCTGTTCCTTTCCAGCAGTTGGCTAGTGGAGCGTGACGCCTCCTGCGAGGTGGCTGCTTTCATGGCCACCTCCATCACTGCAGTCATTAGTTCAGAGTTATTTTTTTTTAGGATTTCCGCAAATGCTGCTTTTATTGTGGCATTCTCATCCAGAAAACTATTACCACCTTCTCCCTGGGTGGTTTTCTGATTCTCAGCCTCGATACCATTCTCTTTGAGGGCTCTAATCTCCTCCTTTGCTGCTGTCAGCGCTCTTTTCAGGTTGCTTATTTCGTTCTTCATTTCCTGCATCATTTCTTGCATCTCACTCTTGATGTCCTCCAGAAACTGGGTGAACATTTCCTTCATCTCATCACCTTGGCTCTTTCCTGTTCCCCTGGGACCTCTGGCTGCCATGCTTGACCCTGTTGGGATGGGGGAGGGAGAGAGAGAGAGAGAGGAAGAGAGAGACAAAGAGAGAGAGAGAAAGGGAGTGATAAAGGGAGAGATAAATGGGTGGGTGGGGGGGGGGAGGATCCGACCCTTCCACTGAAGTGAGAAGAAAGTAGAAGGGGAGGGGGGGAGGAGATGGGGAGAGAGGCGGGAGGGAGAGAGAGGAGAGGGAGAGAGTGGGTGAGGGAGAGAGCGGGTGAGGGAGAGAGCGGGTGAGGGAGAGAGGGGGGGGAGGTGTGTGTATGTGTGTGTGTGGGCAGAGAGGGAGGGGGAAGGAAAGAGAGGGAGGGAGAGGGGGAAGGAAAGAGAGGGAGGGCGAGGGAGAGGGAGGAGGAAGGAAAGAGAGGGAGGGAGAGGGGGAGGGAGGGAGAGAGAGAGAGAGAGAGAGAGAGAGAGAGAGAGAGAGAGAGAGAGAGAGAGAGAGAGCAGGAGAGAGAGAGCAGGAGAGAGAGAGCAGGAGAGAGAGAGCAGGAGAGAGATAGTAGGAGAGAGGGAGTGGGAGAGAGGGAGAGTGGGGAGGGGAAGAGTGTGTGTATGGGCGATGCGGGGAACTGGGGGTGGGGGGGGGCGGAGATGGCGACTAAGTCAGGTCAGGTCAGATGGTGGGGGTTCAAGAGGGGGGGGGGGGGGGGATAGTAAGGTCCTATCCCAGGTGTTGATGCCTTTTCCCCTGACTGAACAATTGTGTGTGTGTGTGCACGTGTGTGTGTGTCTGTTTTAGCGTGTGCACACTTGTGTGCGTGGATACATACGTGGGCGGGCGTGCTTGTATGTGTCAAGATATCCCTTATGCGTTACCTCTGCCTAAATGAGCCACTCGGAGATTTTTAAATATATATGATATCCTGAACGAGAATTTGATAATCTTTTACCTCAATCTGTACACCTGATTAATTGACCAGAGAGGGGGACATACCAGTCTGCCTCCCGCTCACACAACCAGATGAGTAAGCGATGTATGATGACGATGGTTATCCGTCGTAGTCTCCCACTAGGTGATTCACTAAGTGCTGGTAGATTGATGAGGTCGGTTCTTCTCTGTCTACACAAAGCTCTGGAGTCAGTCACTGTATCGTTATGTGACAGTTCACTAATTCACTGTACCACTGATCACAGTCACCACTCACAGCACAATCAGGTAGTTCCACGGCGGGGCGTCCCACCCGGTCAGGTCACACACTTACATGCACCGGTGATGCCCTAGCTCCACTTTTGGTTTCTTCGCCAAATCTTCACACTATCGCTAGCGATATGACTATGCTATGTTGCACTTTGCTAGCTACACACTGCGAGAGGCCAAATACTATGATCTAGCCTCTATACTCCTTCAATGTCCCGAGAAATTGACGAATTTCCGTGGACCTCACTAATCGCGTGTGTCTCCTACCGTCTCCCCCGCGCGCCTGTGTGTGTGTGTGTGTGTGTGTGTGTGTGTGTGTGTGTGTGTGTGTGTACTCACCTAGTTGTGTTTGCGGGGGTTGAGCTCTGGCTCTTTGGTCCCGCCTCTCAACCGTCAATCAACAGGTGTACAGATTCCTGAGCCTATCGGGCTCTATCATATCTACACTTGAAACTGTGTATGGAGTCAGCCTCCACCACGTCACTTCCCAATGCATCCCATTTGTCAACCACTCTGACACTAAAAAAGTTCTTTCTAATATCTCTGTGGCTCATTTGGGCACTCAGTTTCCACCTGTGTCCCCTTGTGCGTGTTCCCCTTGTGTTAAATAGACTGTCCTTATCTACCCTATCAATTCCCTTCAGAATCTTGAATGTGGTGACCATGTCCCCCCTAACTCTTCTGTCTTCCAGCGAAGTGAGGTTTAATTCCCGTAGTCTCTCCTCGTAGCTCATACCTCTCAGCTCGGGTACTAGTCTCGTGGCAAACCTTTGAACCTTTTCCAGTTTAGTCTTATCCTTGATTAGATATGGACTCCATGCTGGGGCTGCATACTCCAGGATTGGCCTGACATATGTGGTATACAAAGTTCTGAATGATTCTTTACACAAGTTTCTGAATGCCGTTCGTATGTTGGCCAGCCTGGCATATGCCGCTGATGTTATCCGCTTGATATGTGCTGCAGGAGACAGGTCTGGCGTGATATCAACCCCCAGGTCTTTCTCTCTCTCTGACTCTTGAAGTATTTCATCTCCCAAATGGTACCTTTTATCTGGTCTCCTGCTTCCAACCCCTATCTTCATTACATTACATTTGCTTGGGTTAAACTCTAACAGGCCTTTGTTCGACCATTACTGCAGCTTGTCCAGGTCTTCTTGAAGCCTCAAGCTGTCCTCTTCTGTTTTAATCCTTCTCATAATTTTGGCGTCGTCAGCAAACATTGGGAGGAATGAGTCTATACCCTTTAGGAGATCATTTAGGTATATCAGAAACAGGATAGGTCCAAGTACAGAGTCCTGTGGGACTCCACTGGTAACTTCACGCCAGTCTGAGGTCTCACCCCTCACCGTAACTCTCTGCTTCCTATTGCTTAGGTACTCCTTTATCCACTGGAGCGCCCTACCAGTTACTCCTGCCTGTTTCTCCAGCTTATGCATCAACTTTTTATGGGGTACTGTGTCAAAGGCTTTCCGACAGTCCAAAAAAATGCAGTCCGCCCACCCTTCTCTTTCTTGCTTAATCTTTGTCACCTGATCGTACAATTCTATCAAGCCTGTAAGGTAAGATTTACCCTCCCTAAACCCATATTGATGGGTTGTCACGAAGTCTCTTCTCTCCAGATGTGTTACTAGATTTTTTCTCACAATATTCTCCATCACCTTGGATGGTATACAAGTTAAGGACACTGGCTTGTAGTTCAGTACCTCTTGTCTGTCACCCTTTTTGTATATTGGTACTACATTAGCAGTCTTCCATATTTCTGGTAGGTCCCCCGTTTCCAGTGACCTACTGTACACTATGGAGAGTGGTAAGCAAAGTGCTGCTGCACACTCTTTCAATACCCATGCTGAGATTCCATCCACCCCAACAGCTTTTCTCACATCCAGCTCCATTAGGTGCTTCTTGACCTCATCTCCTGTAATTTCGAACCTATCCAAGGTCACCTGGTTTGCTGCCACCTCTTCTAGCGCCGTGTCATATCCCTGTTCTATTGTAAAGACCTCCTGGAACCTTTTGTTGAGTTCTTCACACACCTCTTTGTCATTCTCTGTGTACCTATCCTCGCCCACCCTAAGTTTCATCACCTGTTCCTTCACTGTTGTCTTCCTCCTTATGTGACTGTGTAGTAGCTTTGGTTCGGTCTTGGCTTTATTAGCTATAACATTTTCATACCTTTTCTCAGCTGCTCTTCTCACACTGTCATACTCGTTTCTGGTTCTCTGGTATCTCTCTCTACTTTCTGGTGTTCTGTTATTACGGAAGTTCCTCCATGCCCTTTTGTTCAGCTCCTTTGCTTTCATTCATTCCCTATTAAACCACGGATTCTTCGTTTGCTTCTCTGTTTTTTCCTTTCTGGCTGGGACAAACCTGCTTACAGCCTCCTGACATTTTTAGGTGACATAGTCCATCATGTATTGTACGGACATGGTTCCGAGTTCCAATGTGTATCCCATAGGAATTTATTCATTTCCTCATAGTTTCCCTTTCGGTACGCCAGCCCTTTGGTTCCCAGTTCTTTTTTGGGTGTGATAATTCCAGTCTCTACCAGCCACTCAAAGCTCAATACACTATGATCACTCATTCCCAATGGGGCCTCCAACTTAACTTCCCTTATATCCGACTCATTTAGGGTAAATATCAGATGAAACAAGGCTGGTTCATCCCCTCCTCTCATTCTTGTCGGTCCCTTGACGTGTTGACTTAGAAAGTTTCTTGTTGCCACATCCAGCAGCTTAGCTCTCCATGTGTCTGGGCCTCCATGTAGGTCTCTGTTCCCCCTATCTTCCCATGGTTGAAGTCTCCAATGATTAGAAGTCTGGATCCGTTCCTGCTAGCCACAGAAGCTGCTCTCTCTATTATATTGATGGTGGCCAAGTTGTTTCTATCATATTCCTGTCTGGGTCTTCTGTCATCCGGTGGGGTTATATATGAGTGCTATTATAATTTTCTGTCCTCCAGTTGCTATGGTGCCTGATATGTAGTCACTGAAACCTTCACAGTTCTGAATTACCATCTCTTCGAAACTCCAACCTTCTCTTAGTAGCAAAGCTACACCACCTCCTCTTCTCCCTTCTATCTCTTTCTTCACTACATAGTAGCAATGTGGAAACACTGCGTTTGTTATGATTTTCGTTAGCTTTGTTTCTGTGAGTGCTATTATGTCTGGGTTGTCTTCTAGTGCTCATTCTCCAAGTTCACTTGTTTTATTTGTAATCCCATCTATGTTAGTGTACATCGCCTTGAAGCTCACTTTCTTCTGTTCATTTTCATGTCCCGTTCTTGGCGAGCATTCTGCTGGTGTGGGAAGCTGTTCCGAAGGTGAGAAGATGTGTGTGTGTGTGTATGTGTGCGCGCGTGTGTGTGTGTGTGTGTGTGCGTGTGTGTGTGTGTGTGTGTGTGTGTGTGTGTGTGTGTGTGTGTGTGTGTGTGTGTGTGTGTGTGTGTGTGTGTGTGTGTACTCACCTAGTTGTGCTTGCGGGGGTTGAACTCTGGTTCTTTGGTCCCGCCTCTCAACCGTCAATCAACAGGTGTACAGGTTCCTGAGCCTATTCGGCTCTATCATATCTACCCCTGAAACTGTTTATGGAGTCAGCCTCCGCCACATCGCTTCCTAATACATTCCATTTGTCAACCACTCTGACGCTAAAAGAGTTCTTTCTAATATCTCTGTGGCTCATTTGGGCACTCAGTTTCCACCTGTGTCCCCTAGTGCGTGTGCCCCTTGTGTTAAACAGCCTGTCTTTATCAACCCTGTCGATTCTCTTGAGAATCTTGAATGTGGTCATCATGTTCCCCCCTAACTCTTCTGTCTTACAACGAAATGAGGTTTAATTCCCGTAGTCTCTCCTCGTAGCTCATACCTCTCAGCTCTGGTACTAGTCTGGTGGCAAACCTTTGAACCTTTTCCAGTTTAGTCTTATGCTTGACTAGATATGGACTCCATACTGGAGTCGCATACTCCAGGATTGGTCTGACATATGTGGTATATAATGTTCTGAAAGGTTCCTTACACAAGTTTCTAAAAGCCGTTCTTATGTTAGCCAACCTGGTATATGCTGCTGATGTTATCCTCTTGATATGAGCTTCAGGGGACAGGTCTGGCGTGATATCAACCCCCAGGTCTTTCTCTCTCTCTGACTCTTGAAGTATTTCATCTCCCAAATGGTACCTTGTATCTGGTCTCCTGCTTCCTACCCCTATCTTCATTACATTACATTTGCTTGGGTTAAACTCTAACAGCGATTTGTTCGACCATTCCTGCAGCTTGTCCAGGTCTTCTTGAAGCCTCAAGCTGTCCTCCTCTGTCTTAATCCTTCTCATAATTTTGGCGTCGTCAGCAAACATTGAGAGGAATGAGTCTATACCCTCTGGGAGATCATTTAGGTATATCAGAAACAGGATAGGTCCAAGTACAGAGCCCTGTGGGACTCCACTGGTGACTTCACGCCAGTCTGAGGTCTCACGTGGGTTATGGGGATGTTATACTCCGTAACAACAAGACACCAACATGAATATATAATAATCGCCAAAATTTATGAATCAGTGGTACTCTGTCCTGCCGAACGCGGTGTCCGTAAACTATGGAAGCTGTGTTAGCGCTCTGAAGTTCGTTGGTAGACGGATGCTCCTCAGTTTTATCAATGATAAAAGACCAGCTCTAGAACACCTGATACTAATGGCGGCTCTCTTTCAAGTCTCCTCGCTTTTTTATTTAACGTCATTTAATCTAAAAGACTTTGGATGGATGAGAAATATTCATAGTGGAAATTCAGTTCATCGCTTTGTTTACTGGAAAAGCTGATTGCAGACGTATAAAATTATTTCCAATAAACGGTAGTACAATTTGCTAAATAAATATAAATCTATTACCAATCGATTTTCCTAAATAATTTAATCTAATAAGGTTAGATTGAATGTAATTTGATTTATGAAAATATATAATTCATTCTCGAGGGAGCCAAGTGTCTGACGCAATACTGGCCCCCATTATTAGTAAGAATTTGCTGTATGAGGCTACTTATTAGTAACGTTAGTAAATATGAACTCCTGGTTCAATAAATTTATATTATTGCACTAAAGGATAGTATTTGGGGGTTGGAAATTTCCAACAATAAGAACAGCCTTTATAAACTTGTGCAAGGAATCATCTAAACCTTGTATACTTCATATGTCAGACCAATCCTTGAGTATGCAGTTCCAGTATGGAGTCCACATCTTGTTAAGCATAAAACTAAATTGGAGAAGGTTCAGAGGTTTGCCACCAGACTAGTGCCAGAACTGAGGGGCATGAGCTATGAGGAGAGACCTCGGAAATTAAACCTCACGTCACTGGAAGTCTGAAGAGTTAGGAGGGACATGATCACCACATACAAGATTCTCAAAGAAAGTGATAGGGCAGATAAGGACATGCCATTTAAAAGGTGGAAATTGAGTGCCCAAATGAGCCACAGAGATATTAGAAAAACTTTTTTAGTGTTAGAGTGGTTTACAAATGGAATGGATTAGGCAGTGATGGGGTGGCGGAAGACTTCATACACAGTTTCAAGTGTAGATATGATTGATCCCAATAGGCACTGGAACCTGTATACCTGTTGATTGATGGTTGAGAGGCGAGACTAAAGAGCCGAGGATCAACCACCGCAAGCACAACTAGGTGAGAACACACACACACACAAGCACAACTTGTGTTTGTGTGTATATCTGGATCAACGGATCCAGACTACTAGTGATGGAAGACTTCAACCACAGGAAGATAGATTCGGAGAATACAGACCCATATGGAGGAGCGGACAAATGGAGAGCTAAGCAGATGGACATAACAAGAAACTTTCTAAGTCAACACATCAAGGGGCTGACAAGAATGAGAGGAGAGGATGAACCAGCTTTGCTTGATCTGATATTTACCTTAAATGAGTAGGATATAAGGGAAGTTAAGTTGAAAGCCCCCTTGGGAATGCGTGATCACAGTGTATTGATCTTTGAGTACCTGGTAGAACTAGGAATTATCTCCCTCCAAAAAGAACTAGGAAACAAAGGGCTGGCGTCCCGAAAGGGAAATTACGTGAAGATGAGAAAATTCCTAACGAATATTCCATGAGGCATGGAACTCAGAACTAAGTCCGTACAAGACATGATGGACTCTCTGACTCAAAAGTGTCAGGAGGCAGTAAACAGGTTTATCCCGGCCCGACAGGAAAAAACCGAGAAGCTAAATAAAAATACCGTGGTTTAATAGGGCATGTATGAAAGCAAAGGAACTGAACAAAAGGGCGTGGAAAAACTTCCAAAATAACAGAACACCAAAAAGCAGAGAGAGATACCAGAGAACCAGGAACGAGTATGTTAGTTTGAGAAGAGAAGCTGAGAAAAAGTATGAAAATGACATTGCTAATAAAGCCAATACCGAACAATAACTACTCCACATTAACATCAGGAGGAAAACAACATTGACGGAACAGGTGATGAAACTTAGAACGGGTGAGGACAGGTACAGATAGAATGACGAAGAGGTGTGTGAAGAACTCAACAAGAGGTTCCAGGAGGTCTTCACAACAGAACAAGGAGAGGTCACTGTGTTAGAAGAGGTGACAGTAAACCAGGCGGCCTTGGAAGGGTTCGAAATTACAAGAGATAGGGTTAAGAGGCATCTGTTGGATCTGGACATGAGAAAGGCTGTTGGCCAGGATGGAATCTCACGATGGGTATTGAAAGAGTGTGCAGGAGTACTTTGCTTTCGACTCTCCATAGTGTACAGTAGGTCACTGGAGATGTGAGACCTACCAGAAATATGGAAGACGGCTAATATAGTCCCAAAATAAAAAAATTGTGACAGACAAGAGGCACTGAACTACAGGCCAGTGTCCTTAACTTGTATACCATGCAAGAGGATGAAGAAAATCGTGAGAAAAAAAACTACTAACACATTTGGAGAGAAGGTACTCCGTGACAACCCATGGGACAAGGGAGGGTAAATCTTGCCTTGCAGGCTTGATAGAATTCTACGATCAGGTGACAAAGATTAAGCAAGAAAGAGAGGGCTGGGTGGACTGCATTTTCTTGGATTATCGGAAAGCCTTTGACACAGTACCGCATAAGAGGCTGGTACATATGCTGGAGAGACAGGCAGGTGTAGCTGGTAAGGAGCTCCAGTGGATAAGGGAGTACCTAAGCAATAGGAAGCAGAGAGTTACGGTGAGGGGTGTGACCTCCGATTGGCGTGAAGTCACCAGTGGAGTCCCACAGGGCTCTGTACTCGGTCCTATCTTGTTTCTGATATATGTAAATGATCTCCCGGAGGGTATCGATTCATTTCTCTCAATCTTTGCGGACGATGCTAAAATTATGAGAAGGATTAAAACAGAAGAGGACTGTTTGAGGCTTCAAGAAGACCTAGTCAAGCTGAAGGAATGGTCGAACAAATGGTTGTTAGAGTTTAACCCAACCAAATGTAATGTAATGAAGATAGGTGTAGGGAGCAGAAGGCCAGAGACAAGGTATCATCTGGGAGAGGAAATTCTTCAGGAGTCAGAGAAAGAAAAAGACTTGGGGGTTGATATCACGCCAGACCTGTCTCCTGCAGCACATATCAAGAGGATAACATCAGCGGCATATGCCAGGCTGGCCAACATACGAACGGCATTCAGAAACTTGTGTAAAGAATCATTCAGAACTGTGTATACCACATATGTCAGGCCAATCCTGGAGTATGCAGCCCCAGCATGGAGTCCATATCTAGTCAAGGATAAGACTAAACTGGAAAAGGTTCAAAGGTTTGCCACCAGACTAGTACCCGAGCTGAGAGGTATGAGCTACGAGGAGAGACTACGGGAATTAAACCTCACTTCGCTGGAAGACAGAAGAGTTAGGGGGGACATGATCACCTCATTCAAGATTCTGAAGGGAATTGATAGGGTAGATAAAGACAGGCTATTTAACGCAAGGGGCACACGCACAAGGGGACACAGGTGGAAACTGAGTGCCCAAAAGAGGCACAGAGATATTAGAAAGAACTTTTTTAGTGTCAGAGTGGTTGACAAATGGAATGCATTAGGAAGTGATGTGGTGGAGGCTGACTCCATACACAGTTTCAAGTGAAGATATGATAGAGCCCAATAGGCTCAGGAATCTGTACACCTGTTGATTGACGGTTGAGAAGCGGAACCAAAGAGCCAGAGCTCAACCCCCGCAAACACAACTAGGTGAGTACATCTAGGTGAGTACACACACACACACACACACACACACACACACACACACACTACCATGGAACAGCCTCCCCCACCAGCAGAACACTCACCAAGGAGGCGATTTGAGAAGGGACAGAAGAAAGTGAGCCTCAAAGCGATGTACACTAACATAGATGGAATTACAAATAAAGCAAATGAGCTTGGAGAACTGGTACTAGAGGAAAACCCAGACATAATAGCCCTCACAGAAACAAAGATCACGAAAACGATAACAAATGCAGTGTTCCCACAGGACTATTATGTTATGAGGAAAGTGAGGGAAGGAAGAGGTGGGGGTGGTGTAGCTCTGCTGGTAAGAAAAGGCTGGGATTTTGAGGAGATGGATATTCAGGGCTGTGAAGGTTTCAGTGACTACATAGCAGGTACTGTAACAAATGGAGGGAAAAAAATTATAGTCGCAGTCATATATAATCCACCACCAAATGACAGAAGACCTAGACAGGAATATGATAGAAACAACATGGCCACCATTAACATAATAGAAAGAGCAGCTTCTGTTGCTAGCAGGAATGGATATGGATTACTAATTATGGGAGACTTCAACCATGCGAAGATAGATTGGAAGAACAGAGACCCGCATGGAGGACCAGAAACATGGAGAGCTAAGCTGCTGGACGTGGCAACAAGAAACTTTCTAAGCCAGCACACCAAAGAACCAACAAGAATGAGAGGAGAAGATGAACCAGCAATGCTTGATTTGATATTTACCCTAAATGAATGGGATATAAGGGAAGTTAAGATGGAAGCGCCCTTGGGAATGAGTGACCACAGTGTATTGAACTTTGAGTACTTGGTAGAGCTAGGACTTATCTCCCCCAAAAAAGAACTAGGAATCAAAAGGCTGGCATACCGAAAGGGGAATTATGAACAGATGAGAAGTTTCCTAAGTGAAATACCTTGGGACACAAACCTCAGAGACAAGTCTGTACAGGGTATGATGGACTATGTTACCCAAAAGTGTCAGGAGGCAGTAAACAGGTTCATCCCGGCCCAAAGGGAAAAATCCGAGAAGCAACAGAAGAATCCATGGTATAATAGGGCATGTATCGAAGCGAAGAAACTGAACAAAAAGGCGTGGAGGAACTTCCGGAATAACAGAACACCAGAAAGCAGAGAGAGATACCAGAGAACCAGGAATGAGTACGTCAGGGTGAGAAGAGAAGCAGAGAAAAATTTTGAAAATGATATAGCAAACAAAGCCAAGACTGAACCAAAGCTACTCCACAGTCACATCACAAGGAAAACAACAGTGAAAGAACAGGTACTGAAACTTAGAACAGGCGAGGACAGGTATACAGAGAATGACAGAGAGGTGTGTGAGGAACTCAACAAGAGGTTCCAGGAGGTCTTCACAATAGAACAGGGTGAGGTCACTGTGCTAGGAGAAAGGGAGGTAAACCAGGCGGCCTTGGAGGAGTTCGACATTACGAGAGAGGAGGTCAAGAGACACCTGCTGGATCTGGATGTTAGAAAGGCTGTTGGTCCAGATGGGATCTCACCATGGGTACTGAAAGAGTGTGCAGAGGCACTTTGCTTGCCACTCTCCATAGAGTATAGTAAGTCACTAGAGACGGGAGACCTACCAGAAATATGGAAGACGGCGAATGTGGTCCCAATATACAAAAAGGGCGACAGACAAGAGGCACTGAACTACAGGCCAGTGTCCTTGACTTGTATACCATGCAAGGTGATGGAGAAGATCGTGAGAAAAAACCTGGTAACACATCTGGAGAGAAGGGACTTCGTGACAAATCGCCAACATGGATTCAGGGAGGGTAAATCTTGCCTTACAGGCTTGATAGAATTCTACGATCAGGTGACACAGATTAAGCAAGAAAGAGAGGGCTGGGCGGACTGCATTTTCTTGGATTGTCGGAAAGCCTTTGACACAGTACCGCATAAGAGGCTGGTACAAAAGCTGGAGAGACAGGAAGGTGTAGCTGGTAAGGTGCTCCAGTGGATAAGGGAGTATCTAAGCAATAGGAAGCAGAGAGTTACGGTGAGGGGTGAGACCTCCGATTGGCGTGAAGTCACCAGTGGAGTCCCACAGGGCTCTGTACTCGGTCCTATCTTGTTTCTGATATATGTAAATGATCTCCCGGAGGGTATCGATTCATTTCTCTCAATATTTGCGGACGATGCTAAAATTATGAGAAGGATTAAAACAGAAGAGGACTGTTTGAGGCTTCAAGAAGACCTAGACAAGCTGAAGGAATGGTCGAACAAATGGTTGTTAGAGTTTAACCCAACCAAATGTAATGTAATGAAGATAGGTGTAGGGAGCAGGAGGCCAGATACAAGGTATCATCTGGGAGAGGAAATTCTTCAGGAGTCAGAGAAGGAAAAAGACTTGGGGGTTGATATCACGCCAGACCTGTCTCCTGCAGCACATATCAAGCGGATAACATCAGCGGCATATGCCAGGCTGGCCAACATACGAACGGCATTCAGAAACTTGTGTAAAGAATCATTCAGAACTTTGTATACCACATATGTCAGGCCAATCCTGGAGTATGCAGCCCCAGCATGGAGTCCATATCTAGTCAAGGATAAGACTAAACTGGAAAAGGTTCAAAGGTTTGCCACCAGACTAGTACCCGAGCTGAGAGGTATGAGCTACGAGGAGAGACTACGGGAATTAAACCTCACTTCGCTGGAAGACAGAAGAGTTAGGGGGGACATGATTACCACATTCAAGATTCTGAAGGGGATTGATAGGGTAGATAAAGACAGTCTATTTAACACAAGGGGAACACGCACAAGGGGACACAGGTGGAAACTGAGTGCCCAAATGAGCCACAGAGATATTAGAAAGAACTTTTTTAGTGTCAGAGTGGTTGACAAATCGAATGCATTAGGGGGTGATGTGGTGGAGGCTGACTCCATACACAGTTTCAAGTGTAGATATGACAGAGCCCGATAGGCTCAGGAATCTGTACACCTGTTGATTGACGGTTGAGAGGCGGGACCAAAGAGCCAGAGCTCAACCCCCGCAAACACAACTAGGTGAGTACAACTAGGTGAGTACACACACACACACATACACACACACACACACTTTGAGAAGCAATGACGAACCAGCGAGACTCGACCTAGTCTTCACTCTGAACGACTCCGACATAAGAGAAATCGGTTTTGAGGACCCAGTAGGAATGAGCGACCACAGTGTACTGGTGTTTGAGTACTTGATTGAAGAAGGGTTATTGAACTCGAGGAGGGATGCCGAAACCAAAAGGTTAGCATACCGAAAGGGAAACTATGAGGGGATAAGAAAATTCCTAACAGATATAGCATGGGAAACAGAGCTCAGGGGAAAGACGGCCAAAGATATGATGGATTACATTACACAGAAGTGCAAGGACGCAGCAAACAAGTTTGTCCCAGTCCAAAAGGAAAACAGAGAAATGAAGATGAGAAACCCATGGTTTAATCAGAGATGTAAGCTAGCTAAGCAGCAAAGTAAAAGGGCATGGAGAAACTATAGGAATAACAGGACACTGGAGAGCAGAGAAAGATACCAGAATGCCAGGAATGAATATGTCAGGATGAGAAAAGAGGCAGAAAGACAATACGAAAATGACATCGCAAGCAAGGCAAAGACTCAGCCTAAATTGTTGCATAGCCACATCAAGAGAAAAACAACAGTATAGGAACAGGTTATGAAACTAAGGATAGGGGCGGAAGGATTCACTACAAATGACAAGGAAGTGTGTGAGGAACTGAATAAGAAATTCCAGGAGGTCTTCATCTTAGAGCAAGGAGAAATTCCAGAGATAAGTGAGGGAATAGCTAACCAGGAACTACTGGAAGTCTTTGAGATTACCAGCGGGGAAGTAAGGAAGTGTTTACTAGAGTTGGATGTGATAAAGGCTATAGGCCCAGATGGAATCTCCCCTTGGGTTCTAAAGGAAGGAGCAAGAGAACTGTGCCTACCACTCTCAATAGTGTATAACAAATCACTGGCAACAGAGGAACTGCCAGATATTTGGAAAGCAGGTAGTGTAGTCCCGATATACAACAAAGGGGATAGACAGGAGGCACTGAACTACAGGCCAATGTCCCTAACCTGCATATCATGCAAGCTGATGGAGAAGATTGTGCAAAAAAAAATAGTGGAGCATCTGGAGCGAAGGAACTTTGTAACACAGCATCAACATGGGTTCAGGGATGGCAGGTCCTGCCTCACAGGGTTACTTGAATTCTACGACCAGGCAACAAAAATAAGGCAAGAAAGAGAAGGGTGGGCAGACTGCATATTTTTGGATTGTCAGAAAGCCTTTGATACAGTGCCACACAAGAGGCTAGTGCGAAAGTTGGAGATGCAGGCTGGAGTGAAAGGGAAGGTACTCCGGTGGATAAAGGAGTACCTAAGCAACAGGAGACAACGAGTCAGTGTGAGGGGTGAGGTCTCAGATTGGCGAGACGTTACAAGTGGAGTCCCGCAGGGGTCAGTCCTTGGGCCTATACTGTTTCTGGTATATGTAAATGATCTCCCAGAGGGTATAGACTCGTTACTCTCAATGTTTGCCGACGATGCAAAAATTATGAGGAAGATTGAAACAGAGGATGATAGTAGGAGGCTACAAGATGACCTAGATAGACTGAGTGAATGGTCCAACAAATGGCTGTTGAAGTTCAACCCGAGTAAGTGCAAAGTAATGAAACTAGGCAGTGGAAACAGGAGGCCAGACACAGGATACAGAATAGGAGATGAAGTACTTAATGAAACAGACAGAGAGAAAGATCTAGGAGTTGATATCACACCAAACCTGTCTCCTGAAGCCCACATAAAGAGAATAACGTCTGCGGCATATGCGAGGCTGGCTAACATCAGAACGGCGTTCAGGAACCTGTGTAAGGAATCATTCAGAATCTTGTACACCACATATGTAAGACCAATCCTGGAGTATGCTGCCTCAGCATGGAGCCCGTACCTTGTCAAGCACAAGACGAAGCTGGAAAAAGTCCAAAGGTATGCTACTAGACTAGTCCCAGAACTAAGAGGCATGAGTTATGAGGAAAGGGGGCGGGAAATGCACCTTACGACACTGGAAGACAGAAGAGTAAGGGGGGGGGGGGCATGATCACAACCTAAAAAAATCCTAAGGGGAATCGACCGGGTAAACAAGGATGAACTATTCAACACTGGAGGGGACGCGAACAATGGGACACAGGTGGAAGCTGAGTACCCAAATGAGCTACAGAGACATTAGAAAGAACTTTTACAGTGTCAGAGTAGTTAGTAAATGGAATGCACTAGGAAGTGATGTGGTGGAGGCTGACTCCATACATAGTTTCAAATGTAGATATGATAGAGCCCAGTAGGCTCAGGAATCTGTACACCAGTTGATTGACAGTTGAGAGGCGGGACCACAGAGCCAAAGCTCAACCCCCGCAAGCACAAATAGGTGAGTACAATTAGGTGAGTACACACACTAGGGGACACACACACACACACACACCAAAGGACAAGAGGTCCGTGAAAGGAGACTTGATTACAGAAAAGGAGACTACAGAAGGATAAGGGACTACCTGGGAGAAGTGCAGTGGGAGGAAGAACTTAGAGGAAAAACAGTGCAAGGTATGATGAACCAAGTCATATTGAAATGCATGGAGGCTGAAGAGAGATTTACTCCAACAATAAAGGAAAAAAGCAGGAGGGAATATAATAACCCATGGTTTAATAGACAGTGTCAGGAAGCAAAGGTGAGAAGCAGGAGGGAGTGGAGGAAGTACAGAAGACAAAGGACAGAGGACAACAGGATTAGATGTAACAGAGCTAGGAATGATTACATTAACATAAGACGAGTGTCGGAAAGAAATTATGAGAATGATATTGCAGTCAAAGCGAAAAAGCAACCTAAATTACTACATAGCCATATAAGAAGGAATATGTCGGTAAATGACCAAGTGACAAGACTGAGGAAAACAGAAGGGGCATATACAGAAAGCGACAAGGAAATCTGCGAGGTACTGAATGCAAAATTCCATGGAGTGTTCACAATCGAGCCTGAGCAGCTCCCATTGTTAGAAGCAATTACCCTAGATGAAAGACTATCAGATATAGAGGTGACAGCAGAGGAGGTAATGAAACAGTTGACAACACTGGATGCAAATAAAGCTGTTGGATCAGACAAAGTATCACCGTGGATACTTAAAGAGGCAGCGCAGGATCTCAGCGTGCCTCTGGCAATGATCTTTAATGAGTCACTTATGTCGGGAGAATTGCCCAGTTGCTGGAAGGAGGCAAATGTCGTACCGATTTTCAAGAAAGGTGATAGGGAGGAGGCACTTTACTACAGACCCGTATCACTGACAAGCATCCCCTGCAACATACTTGAAAGAATAATTAGGCTAAGACTTGTTGAGCACCTGGAGAGCATTGGGTTTGTAAACAAGCACCAACATGGGTTCTGGACTGGGAAATCATGCCTAACAAACCTTTTAGAATTCTATGATAAAGTAACAAGGATAAGGCAGGACAGAGAAGGCTGGGCAGACTGCATATTTCTTGACTGCCAAAAGGCCTTTGATACAGTACCGCACATGAGACTACTATACAAACTTGATAGGCAGGCAGGAGTAAACGGAAAGGCCCTAGTATGGGTGAAGAACTACCTAACAGGAAGGAGCCAGAGGGTAATGGTAAGGGGTGAGAAGTCGGACTGGCGAACAGTAACAAGTGGAGTACCTCAAGGATCGGTGCTGGGACCAATCCTCTTTCTAATTTACGTAAATGGAGTGGAATGTTTACGTTTACAGGAGTGGAATCATACATGTCAATGTTTGCGGATGACGCAAAATTATTGAGAAGAGTTGTGACAGACGAGGATTGTAGGATCCTCCAAGAGGACTTAAACAGGTTGCAGAGATGGTCAGGGAAATGGCTACTGGAGTTTAACACCAGTAAATGTAGAGTTATGGAAATGGGATCAGGTGATAGGAGACCAAAGGGACAGTACACAATGAAGGGGAACAGCCTACCTGTAACGATTCGAGAAAGAGACCTGGGAGTGGATGTGACACCTAATCTAACTCCTGAGGCACATATAAATACGATAACGACAGCAGCGTACTCTACACTGGCGAAAATTAGAACTTCATTCAGAAACCTAAATGAGGAGGCTTTTAGGGCGCTTTACACTGCCTACGTGAGACCCGTCTTAGAGTATGCCGCGCCATCATGGAGCCCCCACCTGAAGAAACACATAAAGAAACTGGAGAAGGTTCAGAGGTTTGCTACGAGGCTTGTCCCAGAGTTACGAGGGATGGGATATGAAGAGCGTCTGCAGGAACTGAACCTTACGACACTACAGAAAAGAAGGGAGAGAGGAGATATGATAGGGACATATAAAATACTCAGGGGAATTGACAAAGTGGAAATAGATGAAATGTTCACACAGTAATAACAGAACGAGGGGACATGGGTGGAAACTGGAAACTCAGATGAGTCACAGAGATGTTAGGAAGTTTTCTTTTAGCGTGAGAGTAGTGGAAAAATGGAATGCACTTGGGGAACAGGTTGTGGAAGCAAATACTATTCATACTTTTAAAACTAGGAATGATAGGGAAATGGGACAGGAGTCATTGCTGTAAACAACCGATAGCTGGAAAGGCGGGATCCAAGAGTCAATGCTCGATCCTGCAAGCACAAATAGGTGAGTACACACACACACACACACACACTCACTAGGGGTAGCAAAGTAATGAAACTAGGCAGTGGAAACAGGAGGCCAGACACAGGATACAGAAAAGGAGATGAAGTACTTAATGAAACGGACAGAGAGAAAGATCTAGGAGTTGATATCACACCAAACCTGTCTCCTGAAGCTCACATAAAGAGAATAACGTCTGTGGCATATGCGAGGCTGGCTAACATCAGAACAGCGTTCAGGAACCTATGTAAGGAATCATTCAGAATCTTGTACACCACATATGTAAGACCAATCCTGGAGTATGTGGCCCCAGCATGGAGCCCGTACCTTGTCAAGCACAAGACGAAGCTGGAAAAAGTCCAAAGGTATGCCACTAGACTAGTCCACGAACTAAGAGGCATGAGTTACGAGGAAAGGCTGCGGGAAATGCACCTTACGACACTGGAAGACAGAAGAGTAAGGGGAGACATGATCACAACCTACAAAATCCTCAGAGGAATCGACCGGGTAAACAAGGATGAACTATTCAACACTGGTGGGACGCGAACAAGGGGGACACAGGTGGAAACTGAGTACCCACAAGAGCCACAGAGACGTTAGAAGGAACTTTTTCAGTGTCAGAGTAGTTAACGGATGGAATGCATTAGGCAGTGATGTGGTGGAGGCTGACTCCATACACAGTTTCAAATGTAGATATGATAGAGCCCAGTAGGCTCAGGAATCTGTATATCAGTTAATTGACGGTTGAGAGGCGGGACCAAAGAGCCAGAGCTCAACCCCGCAAGCACAACTAGGTGAGTACAACTAAGTGAGTACACACACACACGGGCATGTGGTGTCTGCGTGGACAGCACGCTGGACAAGTAATCCTGTGGACCCGGATTTGATTCCCGGCGCCGGCGAGAAACAAAATGGCCAGAGTTTCTTTCACCCTGATGCCCCCTGTTACCTAGCAGTAAATAGGTACCTAGGAGTTAGACAACCGTTACGGGCTGCTTCCTAGTTGTGTGTGTGGGGGGGGGGCGGAATTAGCTAATCAGTAGTTAGTAACAGTTAATTGATTGACAGTTGAGAGGCGGGCCGAAAAGCAGAGCTCAACCCTCGCAAGCATAACTTGGTGAATACAACTAGGTGAACATACGACTTCATCTTCAACTAGGTGAAGCCTCTATAGAGTTTCTCTATAGAGGCTTCACAAGACACATGTAAGTCCACTTCACAAGTTTCACTATAAACATGGAATTCCACAACACAAGCTCCATCATACACGTATAGTACCACTGTACAAACTTCACCATATACATGGATTTCCGATGAACAAACTTCACCATACACATGGGCTTCCACTATACAAACCTCACCATACACATGGGCTTTCTCAGTACATGTTTTCATTATATTGCAAAATGATATTTTGCAATATAACCAGGCAAAATTTCCATAATTTACAATTCAAAATGGAAAAAAAATCCATATTTGTAAAATGCAAAACAGAAAAATGTCCTGAAAATAATACAAACTGATAACATTTCTAATTTTGCACAATACAAACAAATGTTTGACATTGCACAAACTCAAACTGTTGGAATGAATGTTTGTATTTCTTTATCTACTTCTGCCTGTCTACTTATCTCTATGCCGGATGTCTTACATTATTTACATTACGATAATTATTTGTGTGACATTGCGTTGGAATTGAGCTGTGTTGTTTAACATACCGTTCATTTCGTGAGTATAAGTATAGATGCCACACGTCTGAAAGGTAAAAACATGTTTTTTTGAAAAACAACACCATCTGTTGCACATAAGAGTAACACATGCTATTTTAAATATGTTCTGATTAAATAATATGTTTCTGATATAATTGATAAATTAAATTTTCATAGATTTCGATTTATTTTCATTTTGATTTAATTATTTTTTGTGACATTGCATTGGAATTGAGCTGTGTTGTTTACCATACCATTCATTTCATGAGTATAGTTTATTTTTTATTTTTTATTTTTATTTTTTTTCATTTCGTTTCTTTAACTGTTTTTCATGTGTTTCGGTGATGGGAACATCAGATCATTTGATGTTCCCAATTTTCTGATGGGAACATTAGATTATTTGGGAATGCATCGGACTAGGGAGTGGGGATTGGTGAGGGAGGACGAGGGGACGGAGGTGCGGGATGGTGGGGAGGAGGAGGAAGCAGGGGAGGGGGTAATGGTGGGAAGGACGAGGAAGAGGGAAGTTGGCGATGGTGGGGACGAGGGAACAGGGGAATGGAGAATGGTGGGGAGGGCAAGGGGACAGGTGTGGGGAATGGTTGGGAGGACGAGGGGACAAGGGAGGGGGAAATGGTATGGAGGACGAGAGGATGGGTGGAGTGGGAAGTGGTGGGTGGAGGATGATGGAACGGTGGAGTGGGGAATGGTTAGGAGTACGAGGGGACGCTGTAGTGGCGGATAGCGGGGAGGACAAAGGGATGGGGTAGGGGAAATGGTGGGGAGAAAGAGGGAACAAGGGAGTGGGGAATGGTTGGGAGGACGAGGGGACGGGGGAGGGGAGGACTAGGAGACAGGGGAAAGTTGCCGTGGCTCAGCAACACATGTGCGTTGTTGAGCCACAGCAACGTGTGGCCGGGAACAGCTAGTGTGTGTGTATATATATATATATATATATATATATATATATATATATATATATATATATATATATATATATATATATATATATATAAGGCACAACTCTCCTAAACACGAGAGTGAAGTATAGAACTTTAGAACACTTTCCCACCAGGAGACTCGAACCCTAGCCAGCACAGAAGCATTCCAGCAACTGGCATAGCAGGTACGCCTTAACCCGCTCCACCACCCGCTCAGACCCTTAAAAGAGATGGTAATTTCGGAGTATTTAAACACACCAAAGATCACCACCTCCCAAGAGCACTAGAGCAAGTGAGGGGTCATTTAGACGTTAATTTCATCAAGTCCCTGTTAATATGGGAAGACACAGTGTCTATGCTTAAGGCACAACTCTCCTAAACACGAGAGTGAAGTATAGAACTTTAGAACACTTTCCCACCAGGAGACTCGAACCCTAGCCAGCACAGAAGCCTTCCAGCAACTGGCATAACAGGTACGCCTTAACCCGCTCCACCACCCGCTCAGACCCTTAAAAGAGATGGTAATTTCGGAGTATTTAAACACACCAAAGATCACCACCTCCCAAGAGCACTAGAGCAAGTGAGGGGTCATTTAGACGTTAATTTCATCAAGTCCCTGTTAATATGGGAAGACACAGTGTCTATGCTTAAGGCACAACTCTCCTAAACACGAGAGTGAAGTATAGAACTTTAGAACACTTTCCCACCAGGAGACTCGAACCCTAGCCAGCACAGAAGCCTTCCAGCAACTGGCATAACAGGTATGCTTTAACCCGCTCCACCACCCGCTCAGACCCTTAAAAGAGATGGTAATTTCGGAGTATTTAAACGCACCAAAGATCACCACCTCCCAAGAGCACTAGAGCAAGTGAGGGGTCATTTAGACGTTAATTTCATCAAGTCCCTGTTAATATGGGAAGACACAGTGTCTATGCTTAAGGCACAACTCTCCTAAACACGAGAGTGAAGTATAGAATATACCTCCCATATTTACAGGGACTTGATGAAATTAACGTCTAAATGACCCCTCACTTGCTCTAGTGCTCTTGGGAGGTGGTGATCTTTGGTGTGTTTAAATACTCCGAAATTACCATCTCTTTTAAGGGTCTGAGCGGGTGGTGGAGCGGGTTAAGGCGTACCTGTTATGCCAGTTGCTGGAAGGCTTCTGTGCTGGCTAGGGTTCGAGTCTCCTGGTGGGAAAGTGTTCTAAAGTTCTATACTTCACTCTCGTGTTTAGGAGAGTTGTGCCTTAAGCATAGACACTGTGTCTTCCCATATTAACAGGGACTTGATGAAATTAACGTCTAAATGACCCCTCACTTGCTCTAGTGCTCTTGGGAGGTGGTGATCTTTGGTGTGTTTAAATACTCCGAAATTACCATCTCTTTTAAGGGTCTGAGCGGGTGGTGGAGCGGGTTAAGGCGTACCTGTTATGCCAGTTGCTGGAAGGCTTCTGTGCTGGCTAGGGTTCGAGTCTCCTGGTGGGAAAGTGTTCTAAAGTTCTATACTTCACTCTCGTGTTTAGGAGAGTTGTGCCTTAAGCATAGACACTGTGTCTTCCCATATTAACAGGGACTTGATGAAATTAACGTCTAAATGACCCCTCACTTGCTCTAGTGCTCTTGGGAGGTGGTGATCTTTGGTGTGTTTAAATACTCCGAAATTACCATCTCTTTTAAGGGTCTGAGCGGGTGGTGGAGCGGGTTAAGGCGTACCTGTTATGCCAGTTGCTGGAAGGCTTCTGTGCTGGCTAGGGTTCGAGTCTCCTGGTGGGAAAGTGTTCTAAAGTTCTATACTTCACTCTCGTGTTTAGGAGAGTTGTGCCTTAAGCATAGACACTGTGTCTTCCCATATTAACAGGGACTTGATGAAATTAACGTCTAAATGACCCCCTCACTTGCTCTAGTGCTCTTGGGAGGTGGTGATCTTTGGTGTGTTTAAATACTCCGAAATTACCATCTCTTTTAAGGGTCTGAGCGGGTGGTGGAGCGGGTTAAGGCGTACCTGTTATGCCAGTTGCTGGAAGGCTTCTGTGCTGGCTAGGGTTCGAGTCTCCTGGTGGGAAAGTGTTCTAAAGTTCTATACTTCACTCTCGTGTTTAGGAGAGTTGTGCCTTAAGCATAGACACTGTGTCTTCCCATATTAACAGGGACTTGATGAAATTAACGTCTAAATGACCCCTCACTTGCTCTAGTGCTCTTGGGAGGTGGTGATCTTTGGTGTGTTTAAATACTCCGAAATTACCATCTCTTTTAAGGGTCTGAGCGGGTGGTGGAGCGGGTTAAGGCGTACCTGTTATGCCAGTTGCTGGAAGGCTTCTGTGCTGGCTAGGGTTCGAGTCTCCTGGTGGGAAAGTGTTCTAAAGTTCTATACTTCACTCTCGTGTTTAGGAGAGTTGTGCCTTAAGCATAGACACTGTGTCTTCCCATATTAACAGGGACTTGATGAAATTAACGTCTAAATGACCCCTCACTTGCTCTAGTGCTCTTGGGAGGTGGTGATCTTTGGTGTGTTTAAATACTCCGAAATTACCATCTCTTTTAAGGGTCTGAGCGGGTGGTGGAGCGGGTTAAGGCGTACCTGTTATGCCAGTTGCTGGAAGGCTTCTGTGCTGGCTAGGGTTCGAGTCTCCTGGTGGGAAAGTGTTCTAAAGTTCTATACTTCACTCTCGTGTTTAGGAGAGTTGTGCCTTAAGCATAGACACTGTGTCTTCCCATATTAACAGGGACTTGATGAAATTAACGTCTAAATGACCCCTCACTTGCTCTAGTGCTCTTGGGAGGTGGTGATCTTTGGTGTGTTTAAATACTCCGAAATTACCATCTCTTTTAAGGGTCTGAGCGGGTGGTGGAGCGGGTTAAGGCGTACCTGTTATGCCAGTTGCTGGAAGGCTTCTGTGCTGGCTAGGGTTCGAGTCTCCTGGTGGGAAAGTGTTCTAAAGTTCTATATATATATATATATATATATATATATATATATATATATATATATATATATATATATATATATATATATATATATATATTATATATATACATATATATATATATATATATATATACATATATATATATATATATATATATATATACATATATATATATATATATATATATATATATATGTATATATATATATATATATATATATATATATATATATATATATATATATATATATATATATATATATATATATATATATATATATATATATATATATATATATATATATATATATATATATATATATATATACAAACCATCACCAGAGAAATCTTAGCAAACAACACAGAAATCATCGATAGATACAGCGATAGCAGACGGCTTGATGTCTGCGAGGCACTACACATCAATTCACTACACATCAATATTCTACCCACTTCAAGACTCCGCTCCAATATAGAAGCATCAAGAAATATGGACCAATAGACTTTCTACAATTACTTCCATTCAATACCCATTGTTTCGTGTTCTGTCTTGTGTTTGAATTTAATACCCATTCAATACCCATTGTTTCGTGTTCTGTCTTGTGTTGGAATTTAATACCTATTGAATACCCATTGTTGAAAGTTCGTTTTTCACCTCATCTATCTCACCCAAATGTAGATATAAACCTCGAAGATGTGAAAGCTCTATTCAGTTTCAGTTGTGTGTTTGTAAACTAAAGTCTTTGAAAATGTAATAAGTTTTACGAAACGCGCTCAAGTGTCGCGTCAGACTAGAAATAAATATGAATTTTGGGGAATTGATCTTTGAATTACCATCAACAGTGAAAAGAAATGTAAGAAAGATAGAAAAAATTCGTGTTAGAATTATTATTCTTACTTTTTCGGTCATATTTAATAATATATATATATATATATATATATATATATATATATATATATATATATATATATATATATATATATATATATATATATATATATATATATATATTATTAAGTACTAATATATAACTTATACTAAAAAATGTAACAAGAAAATATTTTAGTAGGAAAACATGTTGGAATTATTTTTGTTGTTGAGGTCTAGATACTCTGCAAATACACCAATTGAATGATTCAATTAAAGTCTAGAAATCAATCAAGAAAATATTTAAAATGAACTGATTTACAGTTATCAAAAGGGAGTATGCTGCATTTTTTATCAAAATCAAATTTGCCGTCTGGACGTCGAGGATGTCCTGGAGGGACTGTATGGGCTGAGCGATGTGTCTGACAGCCAGGAGAGCCATGAGGTTGCCGGCGTAGCTCTGCGTCAACACCACCGTCACCAACCCCCACACTGCCAGCACCACCCGCTCCCACCACCTGCTCCTCTTCATCACAATGCCTGGTGGTAAAATAATGACAATAGAATTTTAAAAGGTTACTGTCACATTCCTTAAAGCATGTAACTTGGTCTATCCCAATGCGGCTATCCCAATGTCCATCACTCATCGAGGACCAGTCCCCCCATTATAAATTTGTTTGAGACTAGCCTCAGGCATCTAGACTCAATATTTTGACACAAAGAAATAAATAATTTTTTATAATTTCCTCGGAGGGGTTCCTGGCAGAACGTTGTAGAGTCTGTTTCTCCTAACCCCCTATTCCACCGCTCCTTTTCCTTTCTTCCCACATCCTCCCTTCTTCCCTATCCCTTCCCCGTCTTTCCCATTTTTCACTCCTTTCCTCTCCCTCGCTCAGATATATCTTTTTCTTCTTTTAACTTTTTCCATTTTCCCTTTTATTTTTTGTTTCATTTGATCTTTTCTTCCCCATCACCATCTTTCCTCCCCTCGTGCTCTACCTCTGTTGGAAATTTTCAACACTAATACAATACTTTTGTATTATAATAAATCAGTATTATTATATACTAACTACAGTAGTCACTAAAACTTACTAACAGTAATGTTCACATAAACTAACCATTATATCTACATATGGATGCTGGAATTCTTACGAAACCAAGCACCAGTATTGCGTCAGATTATATCTAGTTAAACACATTTATTACCAGTGTGTTAGAGAATTGAATGTGGTTCTCTAAAATCATCAGTATTCCGTGTGATAATTATTTACGGATAACATAACTCCCAAATAATTCCAAATCGAGAGTTTTTAGTTACAATTGTTATCAAGTAATAGTTTTTCTGTCACGCGTGAATGCCATGGAGAAAACTAAAATCTTCTCCATTTCTCGTTTACCACCATAAGACGGGAAAGCAATAATATTTAAATCCCTAGAATCACAACCCAGTCTTTATTAAAGTATTTCAACCACAATTGCACGAAATAGTATTATTCGTGATAAATAATTTCTGTGGTGTATGCGGGACGCGGGTTGAGGGAGAAGGAGACGCCATTGTGTGTGTGGCGGGCTCGTGTTGTGGAGTGAGCAGTGAACGTCCGTACTTGGACAGGAAAGTTGTGGCGTCAGAGTCTGAGACACGTGATGTTGGGATTATCAGCAAGAATTACACTGATACTCAGCTTAGAACGAATAATTATTCTTCCACGTGATCTACAGCGCTCGGTCAAATAATAACGCGTCGATATTCAAGCCAAACTCTCAACCACGTGTACAACATTGTGGAAGTTTGAGATTGAGACGCTATACTGGCAGACTTCAGCATACACTGCACTCACGATAAGTATATAGTTCTTTCTTGATGCATCATTAGAGATTGTATATTTCGTGGGCAGTCTGTCGTTACATCGCAAGACGACTAAAAATCCAATGTTAGTACCACACTAATCTTTATTTCTATTTTCATAAATATTGAGACTTAGGTAGCCTAGTTCAATGCTACATAATATCCTTTAAATTACAGCTAGTATGTGAGGAGCCAACGAGCCGTTAACTACATTCGTGTTATTCACCTCTAAGGGCTTCTATGTGGAGATCCTGAGATCACGAGGACGTGGCATGAACGATGTCATAGAAATCGTCTTAAAGCTAAGACTTTTTGTACACATTTAATTGCTCCAATTTATTCTACATATCCATGATATTATCATATTGAATGCTTGTCATGTGAACGGGAGATGGATGTGTTTACTTAGATGATTGCTTTTTAATTCTAACAATCATTAATCTTTTCTATTTGTATTTACCTATTGATTCTATAATAATTTGGTCACAATATTCTTTATTCAACAATGAACTGGTGCACGAACCACACTAGTTCCTAGACGTATATGAAGTTCTAGCAATACCCCCCCCAATGTAGGTGTTTGAGGCTCTGACTTTAGTCAATTAACCATACAGTCCATTATTTATTTAAGTGATTATTCTGTCTAATATTTGTCCATAGAAACTGTTTCTTCCTTGTGTTTCTATTGATCACTTTTTATTAGTTTCCCTCTTTTCTCAAAAGTGGGTAGTCCTTCGTTAATAAATAATTAAATAATTGAGTCAAACCCCAGATTACCCACATTATGGTCCTTGGAACCGGATAAATATATATATAAATATACTAATTAGCAATAACTAATCACCGTGTGAAGTAGTCTAGACTAACCACATTAATCAATTGTGTCTACCGGCAGCGTAACACATAGGTTAGCCTAATTCACACCAATTCATTGCTACTTATACCTCATGTATAAGGTAGCACTCGTGGGACACAGTCAATTACCCACAGCACTTAGAGCTATACCTCATACTGAAGTAAGAATCTTTAGGTCACCAGGAGCAACAGCTCATAACTTCTATAACAATTCCACACTAACACCTGTGTTAGAGTGGCCTCACCATCTAACCATTATTTATTTAGGTGGTAATGACATCCATCCTACTCGACATCCAGCTGAGGTAATTAATCACCTTAAAACCATAATTTCTTCATTCAAACTCATCAGCAATTCGGTAGTATTCACATTAGTGGAACCTCGCCAACTGAGTAATAATAATCGTTGGGGAGTAACTCCAGAATATTACCAAAGAGCTGCCAAATATATAAACTTTAGGCTGAAAAAACGAGTACGATTGGATGCCACTTATATTCAATTTACAGCCAGACCATACAGGCAAAACCTGGCAAGAGATGGTGTACACCTGTCAGGTGAGTCTAGGTCACATGTAGTTGACAAATTGATCAACACAATCAATTACCACAAACGGCTGTGGCTAGCAAGCCAAAATTAACTGTTATAATTGTTTTTCACTTGTGTGTGCAAGTGCACATTTATATAAATTATAAAATCCAAAAAACCCAAAAATACAGCACAACTATATATTCACATTACTGCACCACAATATAATCTTTGCCAACCTTTATTAGGTAGGAATTTAGGCTGTGATTGTACTGAATTTGGCACAAACTCAGACTAAATAAATTTGTAGTTTCTTAGGTAGAAATTCTCACGACTAGGCTTGAGCTAGTTAGTAGTACATATATTATTCATTCTTGTGCTGACCCTATCAAGGGTGGGATTAAACCATAAGATAACTCTGATTAGAGTATATCCATATTATTTCTTCTTGTACTCATTATTTGTGTGTATACATTTTGAATGCTGCTGAATGATCACCATTACATCTAATGGTGATAAAGATGAGCTAGCCGGACGAAAGTTAATAGTGAAGTTCAAGCACTACTCAAAATAATTAGTTACTTCTTGCTAGGTAGGTAAATTAACCTCTGAACGAGGTAGTGTAGTCTATTCAAACATATTAGGCTATTATTATTGATATTGAACTCCATTGAATGAGTCAATATCCCAGTTATCTCAGTAACAACTATTTACTGTCAAACCAGCCTTTACCCACCAAGATGGAAACGGCTGAAAAAATGAAAAGGGCCCTTATCGGTCTGAAAGGTCATTTGACCCGACAGATTACTAAATGTCAAAATCTGTCACAACAGTCACCTGTTGACTACCTTGAATTAGAAGATTTACTTCAAGTTGCTGAAAGCAAATTCGCCCATATTAAGCAACATATGAATCTGTATTTGACAGAACTTTACTCAACTTCTATGAGTAATAGTGAACTTGAGGATGTTGTAAATGACTTAGCCCAGTATGAAGATGATATACAGGTTAAGCTTCAACCCTTTAAAATGCAAATTGCTAAAAACAAATTAACAATAACTTCTACTGCACATACAGATCCTGATGTCAAATTACCTCAAATCAACATACCTACATTCTCTGGTAACGAGAATGAAAGTTGGGATGATTTCTGGAGAAAATTCGTGGATGCAGTAGACTCTAAAGTCAACATTCCTCTAACAACCAAATTCACTTATTTACAAGGCTTGTTGCGAAATGAAGCCTTGAAAGTAATCTCTAATATAACACTGACCAGTGATGGTTACACCCTAGCTGTTCAATTGCTCAAAACCAACTACGATAACAAGGAGAGAACTATTACTGTCTTAGTTCAAAAATTACTAGATTTACCATCTGCTAATAATTCTATCGATTCTCTCCAAACTTTTAGGCTATAGTTAGAATCTTTACTCAAGGCATTAAGCCTTAAAGTCCAAATTCAGACAGCTGAATGGATGACCAAAGTAGTTGTAAGGCGAAAGTTACCAAGAGAAACTTTAGATAAATTGTGTACTATGTACAATAAAACCTTTCTGACCTTGAAAGAAATTACAGAAGGTCTACATACCTTAGTCGAAAGACAAAGAGCCAACCAAGATGGGAAAAGTGTATCAAACTTCTCTACTAACTCCCATCGTAATTCCCCTAATATTGACACTTCAGTCAAACCCAAAACGACTTTAAATAAGTCTAATAAATTTAAACTTAGGACTGCTCCATCCACTGGAAAGGGGAGTGGTAATGTAGGTATTTATTCAGTATCTCCCTCTGATGTAACCAATGACTTGTCTGCTAAAGAGACAAAGTCAACCAGAGAGAGAAGGTGTCTGTTCTGTAGTAAAGAACATGCCACCTTCCAATGCACTGTTTATCCTAACTTTAATACCAGGATTAAACGGTTACAAGAAATACACAGGTGCACCAAGTGCATGGGCTCTCATGATCCCAGTAAATGTGTAGTGCAACTAAGTTCATGCAGTAGATGCAACTACATAAGGCATAATGATGCATATACATCATTATGCCTTATGTAGAAAAACTTCTACCCAATCCATGACAACTGGGGAGAATTCTACCACAGTACAATATTGCAAGGTACATCAATAAATAAATGTACTTGCTACTGAGTCAGGCAATAATACCACTCTGCCTACAGCTCAACTCAGATTAATTAACAGGAAATCTAGAGTTAAGACTAGAGGTCTTTTTGATCAAGGATCACAGAAAACCTTCATCACACAACAATTAGTCGAGCAGTTAAATTTAAAACCTGCCAAAAGTGTGAGATTGAATATTTCTGGTTTCTTGACTAACAGTGGACCTCGTGAATACCAAGTAGTTAAGGTATTAGTGAGACTTGGATCTTCCACTAGTCCAATACAAGCGGTAGTGGTAGACAAACTTCAGACCTGCAGGTCACAGGATTAGCTCGCACTGCGAACTATCTTAAACGAAACCGCATGAGGCTAGCAGATTACAAAATAAATTCTGACTGTCTCACTGATGTTGGAATACTTATAGGCGCTGACCATTATTATAAATTTATCACGTAATGAATTTGTTGTCATCTGCTGGAGGCAAGTTGCTTACTGGACCGGTGCTTTTCCAACAAAGGCCAGCGTCAACCAACCAACAATCTAACAATACAATAGTGGCGTGACTAGGCTTGGAACAGTCATCCCGACATTTCAGAGAAATATCTGAAGATAATGAGTCTGATCCACCTGTACATCGTCTGTGGGATTTAGATACTTTAGGTATTGTCCCTGATAAGCCAAGCCCTGATGATACGTGGACTTACCAGCAATATCTGGACACAGTTGTCTATAAAGACAAACAATACTGGGTGAGACTGCCATGGAAGTTGAATCATCCACAACTTCCAGTTAATTATCTCATGGCAGCCTCACAATTACAGTCTCAATTAATACGGCTGAAGAAGCAGCTAGACAAACTGAACATGTATCATCAACTAATCCAACAACAACTCAACAGTAAATTTATCGAGGTTGTTGATAATGATGACCGAAAAATAGGTCACTATTTACCCCATCACGCTGTGGTGAAAGATTCATAGACAACACCAATACGTATTGTCTTCAACTGTAGTGCTAAAGTGAAGCCAAACAGCGTGTCCTTGAATGAATGTCTCCAAACGGGACCTAGCCTAACACAAAGGGTACATGATGTGCTATTACGATTCCGTACTGGTATTTTTGCTTATACTGCTGATATCAGTAAAGCTTTCCTTAGAGTAGGCTTACAAGAAGAGGATCGTAATTACACCAAGTTTCTCTGGATTAAGGACCCACTGGATCCTAACAGTGATATCATAACTTATCGTTTTGCCTCAGTGCTATTCGGAGCGACTTCCTCCCTGTTTCTACTTCAAGCAACATTAGACACACATTTGAGGAAGTCAAATAGCCCTTATAAGGCAGAAATCAGTGACAACTTGTATGTCGATAATTTCCAGGGAACTACAAATGATCAATCCAATTTGGTAGGAATCTACCATGAGGCTAACCGTGAGTTATTAGGAGCCAATATGCCACTACAATCATGGGCCTCAAATAATAAATCATTAAACCAGAAAATCGAGAAAGAGTTTCCAGGTTATCAGGTGCCTAATCAATTAAAAGTTCTGGGTGTGGAATGGAACACAAGTACTGACGAGATGAATGTCAAGTCAGTACAAACCGATAATTCATCCCTTACCATGAGAAAATTACTCTCGTATGTCAGTCAACCATATGACCCTTTAGGCTTACTTAGTCCTATATTAATAAGGGGCAAACTCCTAATGCAGGAATGCTGGCAGAAACATATGGGATGGGATGATCCGGTGCCAATTGAGTTGCAAGATAAATGGCAGATACTCACAACTGATTTCAATCAGTTAGGTGTTTTGAAATTTCCTCATAATGCTTCAGGACAAAACTTACCCACAAATTTGCACGTTTTTTGCGATGCCTCTGGCAAAGCGTATGGCGCTGTAGCCTACTTAGTCAATAGTGCACAATCAATTTTGCTCACATCTAAAGCAAGAGTTGCTCCCATTAAGAAGAGATCTTTACCTCAAATGGAGTTAACTGCATTGCTGGTGGGAGTAAGATTAGCTCATTGCCTGACCAAGACACTCAATAATATCCACTTTGGTGAAATCGTCGTGTGGTCAAACAATAAGGCAGTCTTACAATGGGTAAGAAACAACAACAATAAAACTCCCTACGTTAGTAATCGTGTTAGGGAAATTCATGAATTATCTGCTGGATATAAATTCAGACATGTTCCCACTAAGGACAATCCTGCAGATTACTTATCTCGAGGATTAACATTAAAACAACTCATCAAGTCTTCGATGTGGTTTAATGGACCTTCATGGCTTGTTAGTGGTCAGTGGCCCAAACAAAAGCCACAAGTCATAGTGACCAATATCACTACTCCCATGAAAGAACCGAAACCTCATCGAATCTTAGCTATTAATCCTCACTATTATTCTAACTTGAGTAAGTTATTAAGAGTAACAGCACATGTGTTTGATTTTCTTGCTAAGATAGGAATCAGACATAAGTTTCCCAATCCTATCCTCAACTGGATCAAACGTGCACAGCAAGAGACATATGGAAGTGAATATGAAAATCTTCCAGATAAATTAACCAAGTCTCTAGGTATCTGGTATGATGCCAACACTCATAATATATTAAGGTGTGGAGGACGTTTGCTTCATGCAAAAATTGACTTGGATATAAAGAATCCGATCCTTCTACCACGTCACCACATTATCACCAAACTTCTAGTTTTACATCACCATCAATATGGTACTTTGCATGGTGGAGTGTTAGACACTCTCACCGACCTTAGACAGAAATATTGGCTTCCTCAAGGTCGTCAAACAGTCAAATCAATTATTAAGTTCTGTGTGATCTGCAAAAGATACGACGCTCGAGTGTGTCCTTACCCAGGACCTCCACCACTCCCTGAAGAAAGAGTAGTTCATCTTCGTCCCTTTGAGACCACTGATGTCGATTACACAGAAGCCTTGCTTCTCATTGGCAATCCAGATAAGATACCAGTGAAAGCTTATATTTGCCTCTTCACGTGTGCTACCACGTGAGGCGTACATCTAGAAGTGACTTCGGACATGAGTGCTGAAGCCTTCATCCAAGCTTTTCGTAGATTTGCAGCTCGCAGATCCTGTCCCAAACTGATGATATCGGACAATGGTTCAAATTTTTTAGCAGGAGAAGCCTGTCTACGAGAGGTATGGAATCATCCAGAAGTGCAGTCAGTCCTGCAGAGACGACAATGCCACTGGAAATTTATTGCTCCTAGAGCCCCCTGGCAAGGTGGGTTCTACGGACGTATGATAGGAACTGTCAAGAAGTGTTTATGGAAGACCTTACATCGACAGAAAATTAGTTACTCCGAACTCCAAACACTTGTCGTGGAAATCGAGGCGCGAGTCAACAATCGCCCATTAACATACCTATCAGATGATTTCTCACAGAGAGAACCTCTGAGTCCCTCACTTTTAATACATGGAGGCCTGCTGAGCCCTCTAATACCTTTGGCAGAAGAGGACCCCGTCGATCCTTCACATGTAACCAGGAGTGACTTAGTAGAAAGTTACCAACATCTCTCAAGAGTAATTGAAAGGTGGAATGAGGTATGGACTCGAGAGTACTTCACAGCTCTACGAGAGTACCATTACGGAGCTTCAAGCCCCTATAATAAAGTACAACTTAAACCAGGAGACCTAGTATTGGTTGACAGTGATGGACCAAGGTCAGAGTGGCCCATAGGCAAAATTGTTGCTATCCACCCAGATCACCAAGGCATCCTGAGAGTTGTAAAGGTTTTGTGCCGAGGCAACACTACCCTAAAAACCTTAGAGAAGTTGGTACCGCTCGAATTAGCAGAACGAAAGTGTTTACCAGAACCAGCTTCACCAACAGTTTCCGAGGACAACAATTCTGATCCACCGAGCAACCGCCCCACTAGAGCTGCTGCTCAACAATGCAAACGGAAACTACAAGCCTATTATAGCTCTGACCGAGAGCAAATAATTTCCCATCCAATTTAAGTAATCATGATGATACTGTGTTGTGATGTCAGGTAACAAATCGTTACAAGTCACAATGACCCAGAACATCCTCATCACAGTAGATTCTCAGTTACTTTAAATTGTATGATTTAATTCTTAATTTGTTGTATAGGCTATTAACAATAACATTATTTCGTCTAGAGTATCTGAGAGTTTACAAGACTTTAAGACTTAGTAACATAAACATTACATGTCATAGCGACACCAGTCCCAGAGTTTATTGTAGGCTTTATTAGTCATTAACTTTAGATGATTCACAATAACATGTTCCATTCAACATGAATTTCTTTGCAAGACTTAAGTTTCTTGTATGTCCTTGACAATTACGGGACATCCGTTATGAGTGTACTAACATACTAACATATTAACATTAATACTAGCTTCGGGAGAGGTATGTCAGTACTCAACATTACACTGCGACCCGAGAAATCTCCCCCCGGAGTTATGTTGGAAATTTCCAACACTAATACAATACAATTGTATTATAATAAATCAGTATTATTATATACTAACTACAGTAGTCACTAAAACTTACTAACAGTAATGTTCACATAAACTAACCATTATATCTACATATGGATGCTGGAATTCTTACAAAACCAAGCACCAGTATTGCGTCAGATTATATCTAGTTAAACACATTTATTGCCAGTGTGTTAGAGAATTAAATGTGGTTCTCTAAAATCATCAGTATTCCGTGTGATAATTATTTACGGATAAAATAACTCCCAAATAATTCCAAATCGAGAGTTTTTAGTTACAATTGTTATCAAGTAATAGTTTTTCTGTCACGCATGAATGCCATGGAGAAAACTAAAATCTTCTCCATTTCTCGTTTACCACCATAAGACGGGAAAGCAATAATATTTAAATCCCTAGAATCACAACCCAGTCTTTATTAAAGTATTTCAACCACAATTGTGCGAAATAGTATTATTCGTGATAAATAATTTCTGTGGTGAATGCGGGACGTGGGTTGAGGGAGAAGGAGACGCCATTGTGTGTGTGGCGGGCTCGTGTTGCGGAGTGAGCAGCGAACGTCCGTACTTGGACAGGAGAGTCGTGGCGTCAGAGTCTGAGACACGTGACGTTGGGATTATCAGCAAGAATTACACTGATACTCAGCTTAGAACGAATAATTATTCTTCCACGTGATCTACAGCGCTCGGTCAAATAATAACGCGTCGATATTCAAGCCAAACTCTCAACCACGTGTACAACATTGTGGAAGTTTGAGATTGAGACGCTATACCAGCAGACTTCAGCATACACTGCACTCACGATAAGTATATAGTTCTTTCTTGATGCATCATTAGAGATTATATATATTGTGGGCAGTCTGTCGTTACATCGCAAGACGACTAAAAATCCAATGTTAGTACCGCACTAATCTTTATTTCTATTTTCATAAATATTGAGACTTAAGTAGCCTAGTTCAATGCTACGTAATATCCTTTAAATTACAGCTCGTATGTGAGGAGTCAACGAGCCATTAACTACATTCGTGTTATTCACCTCTAAGGGCTTCTATGTGGAGATTCTGAGATCACGAGGACGAGGCACGAACGATGTCATAGAAATCGTCTTAAAGCTAAGACTTTTTGTACACATTTAATTGCTCCAATTTATTCTACATATCCATGATATTATCATATTGAATGCTTGTCATGTGAACGGGAGATGGATGTGTTTACTTAGATGATTGCTTTTTAATTCTAACAATCATTAATTTTTTCTATTTGTATTTACCTATTGATTCTATAATAATTTGAATATTTCACAATATTCTTTATTCCACAATGAACTGGTGCACGAACCACACTAGTTCCTAGACGTATAAGAAGTTCTAGCAATACCCCCCCAATGAAGGTGTTTGAGGCTCTGACTTTAGTTAATTAACCATACAGTCCATTATTTATTTAAGGGATTATTCTGTCTAATATTTGTCCATAGACACTGGTTCTTCCTTGTGTTTCTAATGATCACTTTTTATTAGTTTCCCTCTTTTCTCAAAAGTGGGTGGTCCTTCGTTATTAAATTGATTAATTAAATAATTAAATAATTGAGTCAAGCCCCAGATTACCCACAACCTCTTATTCTTCCTTCCAACACCTTCTGCTTCCCCATCGCCACCTTCATCACCTCGCTCCCCTTCTCATAGAAAATTTATTATTAACAAACTCTGAAACAACTATGGGTCTCTCTTCCCCCCTCCCACTCTTTCTCCATTTTACTCCCCTCTTTCCCTACCTTTCACCCAGTCTCATCCGTACTCCCTTCTCGTCACCTGATTTTCACCTAGTGAAACTACAAGCATGAGCTGTTATCCTACCTCAGCTCATCCAAAGCCTGCTCCTAGAAATGCATTTATTTCATGAGAATGTACTTTGAAACTATCACATAGGGAACTATCATAAAGGACCTGTTATATAAGGAACCTGGTGAAACTGCAAGCTAGAGCTGTAATCCTTCCTCAGCTAATTTGAAGCCTACTCCTAGGGGGCTCATTTATTTCATGACCCTTTTATATGCATCAATAGGAATAGCCTTTATTCATTATTTATTTATTTATTCATACTTTATCCTTTATTCATTATTCATTTATTCAACATTAACAATTTTGGGTAACAATCATATAAGGAACAGGGTGAGCCTGTAGCCAACTGTGTGCCAGAGCCTTCATGTGATTAATTGACCTGATCTTCCGTGTCGAGCAAACAAGTTCCCGATGCGAGTCAGCCTAGGAGTGAATGATCGCTGATGGAGTGGTGTTCTTGAGAAAGGCATTTCCAGCGTGAGACTGTAGAAGGTTAAGAGGAAGGAAGGTACTACGAATGGCAACTACAGGTATTCCGCGAAGATGAAGCCAGGTGCCGAATTTTGAGGATATTCGCCTTATACATAACAGTACAAGGCAAACTTGTACATAACGTCGCCTTGTACATAACGTTTCTCCACTTTGACCAACAGTCTGATGAATGATGGGGGGCAGGCGATCCTGGAAAGGGGGGGGCTGTGTACTCTAGATGAGAACGAACTTTTGCTATATACAAGGTTTTGCTGCCCATGTTGTCAAGAAAGTGTGAGATGCGCCGTAGGGCTGTATTTTTCCCGGCTGCATTTTGCGTTTGGTTAAGCACATGGCTCTTCATTATTATTGAAGAGTCCAACTTCATTCTCAAGATGTTAATTTCATCGGTGAACTCTAGGGTTTGCCACCCATTTGCATGCCTGTCCGATTTGCCATGTGCAGTCTAGTTATCATCATCGCTAGTGTCTTCTCAGATGCAAATGTGACCTGCCATCCCCTACCCCAGGTAGAAATCGCTGAAGGTTGGTGACTGATGATTCTTGCAGCAGTTGGCAATTCTTCTTTTCTTTATATGAAGGTTAGAGTGCAGTCATCAGCATGGGCTTGAACTTCAGGAATGAGATGAAGTAGATCGTTGAAATAAACATTCCACAACAGCCAAGCACACTACCCTTTGGGACGCTGGTACCAATTGAGTGGCTTTCGGATTCTGCTCAATTGAGGACTACCCTCAGAGTTCTTGATGGTAGTCTTTTATTAACTCTAAGATCGAACCTGTGATGCCTAGTGCTTGAAGTATCACTACTGATCCAGAGTGCCAAACCCGATCTAAGGTATTTGCTGTGTTTAGAGCAACAACACAGCTGATCCTGGATTCATTCAGTGACTGATGCCATTTAGTGGAGAGATTTAGCAAGAGATCAGCAGCAGATCGGCCTTTTATAAAACCATACTGTCGATCACATATTAGCAGATGATGATCCAAAAATTAGATCATTTACTAAACAATTAATGATTCAAGGATTTTACCAATGGAGAGCAGTCACACTGGTCTGTAGTTACCAACTACAGACTACCGGCTCTTATTTTTGTGTATTGGACCATGTCTGCCTTCTTCCATAATGAAAGCCACATTCCTTCAGCTAGGCAGAGTTGGAAGAGGCACGGGAAAGGTGGAGGCAACAGGTCAGTGCAGCTGCGTCGTAGCCTTGGACTGACCTTCTCTGGCCCGCACAGGTTTGTGTCTAGCGTTTTAAGGAGATGGAGAACTTCAGCCTGCTGTGTAACCACTTCAGTCATCCAAGAAACAGTGCTTGGGGCAGGATATGGAGGCTGACGTTCAGGAACAGGGACCTGCATCTTGGCAGCAAAGTAGTTTACTAGTAGATCAGTCTTTTCCTGATTGCTGGTTGCAACAGTGCCTTCCTCTCGGTTTAGAGGCGAGATTGTGCCCTCAGATGAGTATCCCTGCCGATCCTTCACCAGGGACCACCAGACCTTGAATCCAACCGTTCCAGATGCAGGTTTTCTTCGTGTTTCGGATTTCCCTCTAGATATACACCATTGTTGAACTTCTTTCAATTTTCGAAAAGATTGTCTATGAATGATTCTGATATGAGCCGAGGGATGCCTTTTAAATCATCTCCAGGCCTGTTTTTTGGCTTCAGCTGCCATCCGGCATTGATATGTGACCAAACCAAGGCTGATCAGTAGGCTTGGTCACATACTGCCGGTGAGGGATATGCCTATGCTGGAGGTCCAGTATACGACTGGTGAAAGCGTTTGCTTGGCTGTTCACGTCCCCCTGCAGCACGGCATTCCAATCATTTGCTTCAAACATTGAGATGAGGGCTGGTCAATTCCCTCTGTCCCAAAGCTAGCTAGTAGAAACTGATTCAAAACCTGGATCTGTTGGCATAGCAGTGTAGTAAAAACAGCCTGGTGGTCTGAAGAGCCAACATATCCCATAGGTCTCCAGTGAACTATGCTCGCAGGAAAGTCAGTAATGACAGGATCGAGGGAAGAACCTGATACATGGGTTGGAAATCTCACAAATTTTGAGGTTGAAGACTGCTAAGAGTTCATCAAAATCCCTCTGTATGAGATACTGGTTGAGGTCACCAACAATTATAATGTGCTGACAGTTGTGCTGCATTAGCAGGGAGTCTAGATTGTCCACCAGGAAGTTGATTGGGGAAGTACCCTGCCGTTGAGGTCTGTACATTGCACATAAGAGCAGTGAGGTACCTGGATTTATGCATATTTTGAAGAAAATCATTTCAGGATAACTAGGGATGACCACATCAATGGGTTGGGCATTCATAGATTTGCTGATGCACACGGCAACACCCTCTCCTTGATTCTTCCTGTCTCGGCGCATCCACGAGGTAATAACGGCAATTGTAACAAAGTTCTCAGGAGTCCTGACATTTGGAAACGTTTCTAGCACAACAACCACATCAGGACGATGAGTGTTCACAAACGTTTGGGTGAGATCGCAAACATTAGTAATGAAGCCCCTGATGTTGGCAGAGAGTATGCTAATTGATTGACTCCTCTTATATGTGTGTTGCTTGAGAAGGCAGCTGTGTATGGTGGTAGACCTCATAGCTGGCGTGTTGGTGGTGTGTGTAAATCTGCTGTGCTGAGTATGGCACGGCACCACCTACAGGGCTTGGGTATGGATAGTAAAGATGCTGACAAGTTAAAGTGTACCAAGTTAGAGTATTTCTTAGAGTGGTCCAAGATAAGGTCTCTAAACATTTGTTCCTGTCTATCCGGATCCCTTTTGTTTCAACATGATTCCTTTTGATGACCTCTTCAGTGGCAGTGATTGCACCTGAGATCACTCCGACAGGTTTCAGCTGCATGCCCCCTGCGATTGCATTTAGAGCAGGGCCTTACTATGAGGCTGGGAAGTTGACTGCCAGAGCTAAGCCGCCGATTCAAGAGTTGAGACCCGTGGTGAGTGTGCTGCTGGTGTTGACGTTGTTCAGGGCCTTATTGAGGTTGGTGATGCAGTGCCTGGTTATGGTCATGTTATGACTGAGGGTGTGGAGGCCGGTGTTGTTGATGTTCTGGGACTTGTAGAGGTTGGAGCTGCAGTGCCTGGTTATAGCTATGCTTAGGCTGGAGGTGTGAAGGCCGGAGTTAATGTTGTTCAGGGCCTTGTTGAGATTGGGAATGAAGTGCCAGGTTATGGGTATTTTGTGGTTGAGTGTGTGTGCAGGCCGAGAACGATGGTTAGGGCAACCCCGCCTATGCCCACTCCCTCTACACCTATTCTGGCTGGTAGAGTTTTGATTTGGCTCTTGTACAGAGGCTGTGAGCGCCGGGTAATTGACAGTTACAGATGTAGGTATCAGTGTGTCTGAATTGGCAGGGGTGGAAGTCACACTGAGTGTTGTATTTGTACTGCTGTTCGTTTCCTCAGTTTGTATGGTAGAAGGTGTTGGCTGCCACAGAGATGTGTCTGGAAGACATTAATAAGGATTTGCAGATTCAGAGCTGTGGATCGATGCTTCCTGTGAGCTTTTATGCTGGATAGATTCCCAACAAGCTTTAACCTCGGAGTTAAGAACAATGTGATTCGACCAGCAACTGACAACTATTGAGTAGGGCTGGGGATTTTATCCAAAATAAGTGAGAGAGCAGGTTATTGCACCAGACTGTTACTTGCATAAAGGGAAACAGAGACCCCAACCACTCCCTAATGGAAAAACAACTGACCTTGGCAACCACAAATTTGCTACAGTCAGTAGACCAGCAACGGACACTGGAGTGCTTGCAATTAGCAGGGAGATCACCCTGTACGGTTTTTAATCTTGGAAAGGGGTTCAGTGTCACCTTTATTTTGGGGGTACGACTCCTAAACAGGACTTGTTGTCTTGTATATACACCCTACTCGAGCCGCCGTGACTCTCCACTCTCGTTTTGTTTGGGATGATCTCCTAAATCCTTTTTTAGTGAATTATTGTCCACTGTCACCCTATCTGCAAGCGTGACCCTCTCTCTCTCTCTCTCTCTCTCTCTCACTTTCTGGGAAACCTCACAAAGGCAAGAGCAAAGACCAGCTGTTAACCAGGCTGCATAAATTTACTACCACACAAAGTCATATGTTAGCAGATCCAGGCAGGTGAGCACTGAGAAATATTCTGAATCGTGAGGGTGGGTGGCTTCCATTTATATGGAGAAACGGCCGTCAAGGTGGCGCTGCTGCCTTTGATAACTGGAGGCCGGCTCACACAAACTACCATTGCGTTTGTTCCCAGCCGGTGGCATGAGCTCTCAGCCACCAGGTGCGATAGAGTGACGGGCATTGGAGTGTAGTGGGGAGTAGACTACTGTCTAGACGTCTGAGAAGTAGTTGTTGTTGCTCTTGCTGTAAATTCTTGTATATGAAGACGTGGTGCGGTAGATTAGGTGATGATGGAACAGGCCTAAATCTCTTTTATTTATATATATATATATATATATATATATATATATATATATATATATATATATATATATATATATATATATATATATATATGACAATGTCAGACCACAGAGGAAAAATGAAACAGGAATTTCCTTAAGTACTTTCGTATATTAGATACATCTTCAGAAGGTGTATTTAATATACGAAAGTACTTAAGGAAATTCCTGTTTCATTTTTCCTCCGTGGTCTGACATTGTCACATTCTTAATCACGTGTTTATTTTCGTGATATACACACACACACACATATATATACATATATATATATATATATATATATATATATATATATATATATATATATATATATATATATATATATATATATATATATATATATATATATATATATATTTTATTAAATATGACCGAAAAAGTAAGATTAATAATTCTAACACGAATTTTCTCAATCTTTCGTACATTATGCTTCACTGTTGGAGGTAAATCAAAAATCACTTCTCCAAAATTCATTTTTATTTCTAGTCTGACGCGACACGGGCGCGTTTCGTAAAACTTATTACATTTTCAAAGACTTCACAAATACACAACTGATTAGAACTTGCGTTTCCCTGATTTTATATCTACATTTGAGTGAGGTGGGAAGGGTGATGTGGCATTACATTTGAGTGAGGTGGGAAGGATGATGTGGCATTAGAGGATATTAATAGGGTATTAAAAGTATCAACACAAGACAGAACACGAAACAGTGGATATTGAATAGAAGTGTTTGTAGAAAGCCTATTGGTCCATATTTCTTGATGCTTCTATATTGGAGCGGAGTCTTGAGGTGGGTAGAATATAGTTGTGCAATAATTGGCTGTTGATTGCTGGTGTTGACTTCTTGATGTGTAGTGCCTCGCAAACGTCAAGCCGCCTGCTATCGCTGTATCTATCGATGATTTCTGTGTTGTTTACTAGGATTTCTCTGGCGATGGTTTGGTTATGGGAAGAGATTATATGTTCCTTAATGGAGCCCTGTTGTTTATGCATCGTTAAACGCCTAGAAAGAGATGTTGTTGTCTTGCCTATATACTGGGTTTTTTGGAGCTTACAGTCCCCAAGTGGGCATTTGAAGGCATAGACGACGTTAGTCTCTTTTAAAGCGTTCTGTTTCGTGTCTGGAAAGTTTCTCATGAGTAGGCTGGCCGTTTTTCTGGTTTTATAGTAAATCGTCAGTTGTATCCTCTGATTTTTGTCTGTAGGGATAACGTTTCTATTAACAATATCTTTCAGGACCCTTTCCTCTGTTTTATGAGCTGTGGAAAAGAAGTTCCTGTAAAATAGTCTAATAGGGGGTATAGGTGTTGTGTTAGTTGTCTCTTCGGAGGTTGCATGGCTTTTCACTTTCCTTCTTATGATGTCTTCGATGAAACCATTGGAGAAGCCGTTATTGACTAGAACCTGCCTTACCCTACAGAGTTCTTCGTCGACTTGCTTCCATTCTGAGCTGTGGCTGAGAGCACGGTCGACGTATGCGTTAACAACACTCCTCTTGTACCTGTCAGGGCAGTCGCTGTTGGCATTTAGGCACATTCCTATGTTTGTTTCCTTTGTGTAAACTGCAGTGTGGAAACCTCCGCCCTTTTCCATGACTGTTACATCTAGAAAAGGCAGCTTCCCATCCTTTTCCGTCTCGTAAGTGAAACGCAGCACGGAACTCTGCTCAAATGCCTCCTTCAGCTCCTGCAGATGTCTGACCTCAGGTACCTGTGTAAAAATGTCGTCAACATACCTGCAGTATATGGCCGGTTTCAAGTTCATGTCGACTAAGACTTTTTGCTCGATGGTACCCATGTAGAAGTTTGCAAACAGGACACCTAGGGGAGAACCCATAGCGACCCCATCTACTTGCTTATACATATGCCCATCCGGGCTCAAGAAGGGTGCCTCTTTAGTACAAGCTTGGAGTAGTTTCCTCAGAATACTTTCTGGCATGTCAAGAGGAGTACAGGCTGGATCACGATACACTCTGTCGGCTATCATTCCGATTGTCTCGTCCACAGGTACGTTGGTAAACAGCGATTCTACGTCCAACGAGGCTCTTATCCCTGTGGCCCGTGCGCCCCGCAGTAAGTCCACAAATTCCTTTGGAGACTTCAGGCTGAAGGCGCAAGGAACATAAGGAGTCAGCAGGCCGTTGAGTCGCTTTGCCAATCTGTACGTGGGTGTGGGTATCTGGCTAATGATTGGCCGAAGTGGGTTTCCAGGCTTGTGCGTCTTGACATTTCCATACGCATATCCAGGTTTATATTCCCCAATGATCTTTGGCAGGTGGAGTCCGGATTTCTTGGCGTTCACAGTTTCGATCAGTTTGTTGACCTTTGCTTTTAATTCGGCTGTAGTGTCCTTCGTTACCCTTTGGAACTTAGTTTGGTCAGAGAGTATGATGTTCATTTTCGCCAGATATTCGTCTTTTTTAAGAATGACATATATTGGCGACTTGTCACCTCTCCTGACAACTATCTCCTTGTTCTCACGAAGGCTTTTAGCTGCCGCTCTAAGCTCGGGGGACAGTATGGTGCTTCTGTAGTTGCCTCGATTCTTTCCTCCTTCTGCAATAAGTTCTGCTTGTAAGGTATCTTACAGGTCACTACCAAAGATACCTTACAAGCAGAACTTATTGCAGAAGGAGGAAAGAATCGAGGCAACTACAGAAGCACCATACTGTCCCCCGAGCTTAGAGCGGCAGCTAAAAGCCTTCGTGAGAACAAGGAGATAGTTGTCAGGAGAGGTGACAAGTCGCCAATATATGTCATTCTTAAAAAAGACGAATATCTGGCGAAAATGAACATCATACTCTCTGACCAAACTAAGTTCCAAAGGGTAACGAAGGACACTACAGCCGAATTAAAAGCAAAGGTCAACAAACTGATCGAAACTGTGAACGCCAAGAAATCCGGACTCCACCTGCCAAAGATCATTGGGGAATATAAACCTGGATATGCGTATGGAAATGTCAAGACGCACAAGCCTGGAAACCCACTTCGGCCAATCATTAGCCAGATACCCACACCCACGTACAGATTGGCAAAGCGACTCAACGGCCTGCTGACTCCTTATGTTCCTTGCGCCTTCAGCCTGAAGTCTCCAAAGGAATTTGTGGACTTACTGCGGGGCGCACGGGCCACAGGGATAAGAGCCTCGTTGGACGTAGAATCGCTGTTTACTAACGTACCTGTGGACGAGACAATCGGAATGATAGCCGACAGAGTGTATCGTGATCCAGCCTGTACTCCTCTTGACATGCCAGAAAGTATTCTGAGGAAACTACTCCAAGCTTGTACTAAAGAGGCACCCTTCTTGAGCCCGGATGGGCATATGTATAAGCAAGTAGATGGGGTCGCTATGGGTTCTCCCCTAGGTGTCCTGTTTGCAAACTTCTACATGGGTACCATCGAGCAAAAAGTCTTAGTCGACATGAACTTGAAACCGGCCATATACTGCAGGTATGTTGACGACATTTTTACACAGGTACCTGAGGTCAGACATCTGCAGGAGCTGAAGGAGGCATTTGAGCAGAGTTCCGTGCTGCGTTTCACTTACGAGACGGAAAAGGATGGGAAGCTGCCTTTTCTAGATGTAACAGTCATGGAAAAGGGCGGAGGTTTCCACACTGCAGTTTACACAAAGGAAACAAACATAGGAATGTGCCTAAATGCCAACAGCGACTGCCCTGACAGGTACAAGAGGAGTGTTGTTAACGCATACGTCGACCGTGCTCTCAGCCACAGCTCAGAATGGAAGCAAGTCGACGAAGAACTCTGTAGGGTAAGGCAGGTTCTAGTCAATAACGGCTTCTCCAATGGTTTCATCGAAGACATCATAAGAAGGAAAGTGAAAAGCCATGCAACCTCCGAAGAGACAACTAACACAACACCTATACCCCCTATTAGACTATTTTACAGGAACTTCTTTTCCACAGCTCATAAAACAGAGGAAAGGGTCCTGAAAGATATTGTTAATAGAAACGTTATCCCTACAGACAAAAATCAGAGGATACAACTGACGATTTACTATAAAACCAGAAAAACGGCCAGCCTACTCATGAGAAACTCTCCAGACACGAAACAGAACGCTTTAAAAGAGACTAACGTCGTCTATGCCTTCAAATGCCCACTTGGGGACTGTAAGCTCCAAAAAACCCAGTATATAGGCAAGACAACAACATCTCTTTCTAGGCGTTTAACGATGCATAAACAACAGGGCTCCATTAAGGAACATATAATCTCTTCCCATAACCAAACCATCGCCAGAGAAATCCTAGTAAACAACACAGAAATCATCGATAGATACAGCGATAGCAGGCGGCTTGACGTTTGCGAGGCACTACACATCAAGAAGTCAACACCAGCAATCAACAGCCAATTATTGCACAACTATATTCTACCCACCTCAAGACTCCGCTCCAATATAGAAGCATCAAGAAATATGGACCAATAGGCTTTCTACAAACACTTCTATTCAATATCCACTGTTTCGTGTTCTGTCTTGTGTTGATACTTTTAATACCCTATTAATATCCTCTAATGCCACATCATCCTTCCCACCTCACTCAAATGTAATGCCACATCACCCTTCCCACCTCACTCAAATGTAGATATAAAATCAGGGAAACGCAAGTTCTAATCAGTTGTGTATTTGTGAAGTCTTTGAAAATGTAATAAGTTTTACGAAACGCGCCCGTGTCGCGTCAGACTAGAAATAAAAATGAATTTTGGAGAAGTGATTTTTGATTTACCTCCAACAGTGAAGCATAATGTACGAAAGATTGAGAAAATTCGTGTTAGAATTATTAATCTTACTTTTTCGGTCATATTTAATAAAATATGTCTACAGGAAAGACTGCTACCAAAATATACTAATATATATATATATATATATATATATATTGTGACGGTAACGCGTTGGTGTTCGGCTGTTTAAGGCTAGGGGTATGGCCTCGTCACATAGTTATAAAAAAAAATAGAAAACTGGAACTTCGTCTGTGGTAAGGTAAGGAGAAGACACACAAAACACAAGTAAACTTTAACAATGAAATTTTAATTACGTTAAAGAAATCAAAACATGAATAAAATGCACAAACAAATTCGTATAATAAAATCAATCAATCAAAAGAATAAGAATAATTAAATGACACAATGAAAAGTTACGTTAAGACAAAAATAACAAGAAGTGCAATACAAAAATAAAGGTAAGGTGCTGGAATATTGGCTTTAAGCTACCACCTCTCTCAGTATACGCTAACGTCTAGCCGGGAGGAGTGGTAACCGCGGAAGCACAGAATATTCTGAGGTCTGAGGTCGTGGCGACCCCAGACATCAAGTAGTATGGGGGGGGGGGGCGAGTGCAGTTGCAGCCAGACCGGCGACCAATCAGCGGAGCCGGTAGTAAGACAGGTAGTTTGGCGGTTTGAGTCCGAGCAGGTGTCCGTGGCTGCATACGTTTTGCTCTCTGGCAAACCTTGCTGGTGTTGTTGTCGTTGTTGGACATTTCTTCCATAGTAGTTTTATATAGATTGTTGCGACGTATTTGTAGAGGGAAGAGCAGGCTCAATCTCTTGAAGGAGATTATTGTCACAACTCTCCCCTGAAGCCTGCGGTTCTGGAAGAAGTACGTCGTTATGTGGTGGAGTAATGGATGGAGTCGCTTCTGCTTCATAAACTCTGGAGAGGGCATCGGCTATGGTGTTGTCAGAACCCTTGATATAGCGGATCTCCAGGTTGAAGTCTTGTAAATACAGAGCCCATCGTAGAAGACGCTGGTTGGAGAATTGGGCTTGATGTAGGAAGCGGAGAGGGTTGTGGTCTGAGAAGATGGTGGTAGACCTGGCGCCTTGTAGGTATGGAGCGAAGTGTTGGAGGTTCAGGACGATGGATAGTAGCTCCTTTTCAATAGTGCTGTAGTTCCTCTGGTGTGGTTTCAGTTTGTAGCTGTAGTAGCTGACAGGTAGAACCTCCTCGCCTCGTTGTTGCATCAGGACACCACCAACGCCGGTACCACTGGCGTCGACATGAAGGACGAAAGGCTTGGTGATATCTGGAGAGGCGAGAATGGGGTTAGAACAGAGGAGGAATTTGAGTTGTTCGAAAGCAACGGTTTGCTGCATGGTCCAATTATACCGTTGCTTGGGACTGGTTAATAGAATTAGAGGTGTGGCGACTGTACTGAAATTCCTCACAAACCTACGGTAGTAAGAGGCAAGACCAAGGAAGCGCAGGAGCTGCTTCCTGGTGGTAGGCTGTGGATACTGTTGGATGGCTTGAGTGTGTGAGTCTAACGGAGCTATGCTGCCACTCCCAATAACATGACCCAGATAACGCACTTTACCTTTCGCGAAAGTGGACTTGCCCAGGTTGATGGTGAGGCCGGCTGTCAGTAGCTTGGACAACAGACGTCGCAGCTGGAGCAGATGTTCACTCTAGGTGTTGGAGGCTACGACGATATCGTCCAGGTAGGCGTATGTGTTATCCAAGCCCTGGATGACACGGTTGACAGCTCTTTGAAAGGTGGCCGGGGCATTACATAGTCCGAAAGGAAGGCGTTCATATCTGAAAAGTCCAAAAGGAGTGATGAAGGCAGATATCTCTTTAGCGCGCTCCGTTAGACACACTTGATAGTACCCCTTAAGCAAGTCCACTTGGGACAAGTACTGGGCACTACCAATGGCATCAAGGATGTCATCTATCCTTGGCAAGGGGTAAGTATCCTTGGCAAGGGGTAAGCATCCTTGACAGTGACATTGTTCAGTTTACGATAGTCAGTGCATAACCGCACCTTACCTTGGGGTTTGGGCACCAAGATACAAGGTGAGGCCCAGGGAGACTCACAAGGTGTAGCCAGTCCATGATCCAAGAGGTACTGCACCTCAGCACGCATGACTTCCTTCTTGCTCGGGCTGATTCGGTAGAAGGGTTGACGAATCGGCCGGGTGTCGGGGAGCAGTTGGATGTCGTGCTGGGTAACATTACACTCTTGGGGGTCATCTCGGCACAACTCTTGATGTTCTCTGAAGATCTTGACGAGAGGTGCACTATGATTATCCTGAAAGTATTTGGGAAGATCATTAAGGATTTCGGAATTAGAAAGCGCTGACTCCTTGTCAGTGCTTTCGGGAGGAGAAGCTGGGAAGGTCTCACTGTGGATGTAGGGTTCTGTGTAGGTGGAATAGTTAATTAGGACAGTGGGAGGAGTACCATTATATTGCTTCAGGAGGTTGACGTGGCACAGCTGGGTCTTCCGCCGCCTATCTGGAGTCTCTATTACGTAGTTGTTATTATTCCTGCACTCTTTGACGCAGTAGGGTCCTGAAAACCTGTTTTGTAAAGATGAACCTGGGATAGGGAAATAGGCAAGGACGAAGTCTCCCGGCTTGAATTTTCTTACTTTGCTGGTCTGGTCGTAATGAGTCTTCATTCTCACCTGGGCTTTCAATAGATTATCATGGGCAAAACGGTGGACTCTCTCGAGAATGTGTTGAAGGTTTTGAAGAAACTGGGGCACATTCTGATGCTCACTGAAGGTGGCATCGCGGAGAGAGTCTTTGAAAGCCTTAAGGGGAGTACGGCACTTACGGCCGTAGAGCATCTCATAAGGAGATACTCCTAGGGACTCATTGGGGAGACTTCTGAAAATACACATTATAAGGTCAATCTGCTTATCCCAATCCTTCGAGGTTTCACTACAAAACTTTTTCAAGAGTGCTTTGATAGTCTGATGACTACGTTCAAGAGAACCCTGTGAAGCAGGATGATACCCAGCAAACACAAATCATCTACACAACGTTCGCCTATCTCTTGCCATAGGTGTGGGAATGATTTGCATTGAGAATGGTGCAGGAGAGCCTTTGAGAAACTTTTACTCAAAAAATCCAAACACAAAGGTTTAATTATAAATTGTTTTTCTACAATTATTTTCTTCCAAATGTAAAACAAATAGTTTTTACATGTTTAAATATAAAATTTATGGTGTTTTTTTGTAAAATTCATTAATAAATTGTGAATGATATATATTGGCTGAGTGAAACCTTTATAATCCATTTAGTTATAATTTGAACAGAAAAAAGTATTTTTCCAAATTTTCTAAAAATTGCTCTTTTTAACACAATTTGACTCCTTATACATTCCACTAAACACTATATCATGTTTAAATATATAATTTATGTATTATTCTCTAAAATAATTTATATAAATTATATAAGTTGCTGGAAAGTGGTGTTAAGGATTTTGAAAACATTTTGTTGTGTTAATATGTTCTTATTAACTATGTCTCAAGTTCACAGTTTATCAAACAAGAATATTAACATTCGTCAACTCTTAAAATCTTATATGTTATCTTGCTGGTGCAAAAAAGGGTGAATCTTTAGGAACAGCTATAGTATCTATATATCACAAATGGTGTTTTCCCTAACTCAAACAATGTAGGGTTTATTATTCTACACATATTTCTAATGACTCTTAGATGTTTACATTCTCTGAAGTATAATTGTGAAGGCTGTGTCCATCACTCTCAACACAGATTCTTAAACTCGTCTCTGCAGGTTCAACTATATAATTAGTTTCCATTTTGAATTTCCATGGACATTTGTATCCAAAATGAAACCAATGTGGTTTCCTTCAGCGCCTTCAGCCAGCACATTTGCTCATTCATTTCCACAGATTCCAACAAGGTAGGGGATTTACAGAAATTTGTATATTCATATTGTTATATATTAAAAATATGAATGCAGTTCAATATGATAAGACAAATACATGAGTTTATGATAAATTCGTTTTCTGTGATATACCATTGATATGCTCTTTTTTTCTTTAAACGGCAGACTAAACTAAAGTGCTCACATCAACAGATTTGATGTATAAATGGTCAACGCTCAACAGAGTTAGTATAAATGTATTAGTATAAATCTTACTTGTCTCATTGTTAATTCACATTCAATGTCAACTTGTGGTTTTGATGTGGCACGTTTGGCCAAGACACCCCACCCCATTATGCACCCCATACCCATCTTGTGGGCGGTTGTGGAAAGGGTTACAGAGGCACATAATGGGCTCAGGGACTGAACCCCACAATTCATTTAGCTAAGCAAGTTACAATCTTGATGAGCTAGTTACAAAATTCAATATAAGTCATCACATCAACAATGGGTTCGAGATCGACCTCAAGTACAGGTTCTAAATTAAGCAACTGACATATGTGGAGAGCTAGTATCAAAATTTATATGTTTGTCCTGCACACCGTCCCCCATCCAGTGGGCAGCGGTGGATAGGTTACAATCACTTAGTTGTTATCTACAGTTAGCAAACTGGGGATATTTGGCTAAAATTTCTGGTAGCAGATCATTTTGAATGAAATATTGACACATCGCTGGAACATTGGTTATAGAATTGTCTCTAAATTCATGTATCTTTTCGCACTCCATCACATAGTGACGGAGGGTGTGCGAATAATTTTGTTGACACAGTTTACATTTGGTCAGGTCTACATCAGCAGATAATGAGAATTCCCAGAGATACTTGTAACCGAGTCTAAGCCGAGCAGTAGTAACATCTAGAAGTCTGCTGATTTTATTGGATGATCCATAGATGTGTGGCTCCTCTTGTATGATATGTATGATAGATGGAATTACTAGTTCCAGTTTCTAGGCAGGCGATGAGTACTCACAATAACCTTAATTAAGCGTCAAAACAAAAATGTGTATACTCTTTTTACTCTCCTGACCTTAGTTCTCGAGCTATGTATTTCATTTTGGTACCAACGTGTTCGCAATAACATTCTCTAGAAGAAAATCAGCAAAAACGGTCACCAAAAGTTATATGAATACCAGCACCCAATAAATACCTACGTAGATGACTCGCCGTGAGTGCCCAAGAGCAACAAAATGTTTTTACTCTTGGGATTGTTATCACTTCCACACTTGTCCTACAGCGTTAATTTTGGTATCAATGTACTCGCAATGAAATTCCCAACACGGTGATATGAATATAAACGTAGAATAATGGTCGCTGCCCACCCGCAAGAGTGTGGGAAGTGGCGGAACTGTTACCCAGTATTGGTGACAAGACGACACATGGGCGATACAGTGCTTTGAAAGTTTATAATTATATCACTGTCCTGACATTATTATTGTATGTACGTCATTCATTTTTGTGCCAATGTTTTCGCAATAGAATGTTCTATGAGCCCGTAGGTAAAAAAGAGCAACAAAGCGTAAGATAGAATAGCACCATATATAAAACAACGCTGGTACATATCAGTGAGCGTCAAACACACACGAAATGTGTGTGTTTGATGGTGGTCAAACGATGTTTGATGTGTTTGATCAGGTGATGTCCTGATCCGCATAATTAAAGTATGAATTATGTTGAGAAAAAATAAGAAAAAAGGGAAAAAACAGGGGTGGGAGAAACATGACAGGAAAAGAGTAAAAATACAATTTGGTCAACAAAACAGCATTGTTTAAAATAAAAGATATGGATTGACATTTTGGGGGTTAGGTTGGTAGGTTACATTGAGTTAATTAGGTAGTACTTAGTGTTTATCTGTTATAGATAGGAGCTGCCTGGTATGGGCCAATAGGCCTTCTGCAGTTACCTTTGTTTTTATGTTTTTGCCCTGTAACCTAAATGGTTAGAGAGGCACATATATGGGCTTAGGGACTGAACCCCACACTACATTTAGCTAAGCTGGTTACAATCTTGATGATATAGTTACAAAATTCTGTATAAGTCGTCACATTATCAATGGGTTCGAGATCAACCACAATTTCCTGAATAGATATAACAAAGGGGATATTAATAGGGTATTAAAATTGTCAACACAAGATAGAACACGAAACAATGGGTATAAATTGGATAAGTTTAGATTTAGGAAAGACTTGGGTAAATACAGGGTCAGTAACAGGGTTGTTGATTTGTGGAATTTTTCTTAACTTATAAATTTATCTTTATTTATCTTAAACTGGTTGGGAGAGGTACAGTTTTTAACATAATTGGGAAGGTCATTCCACATTCGAGGTCTCTTGATTTGTAAAGCATTTCTAGTTTGACTAAGTCGTACTCTTGGAATATCAAATAGGTATTTGTTTCTGGTGTGGTGCTCATGGGATCTGTTACAACCTTCTAGGAAGCTTTTAAGGTCAGGATTGACATTACAGTGCAGCGTTTTATATATATAAAATACACATGAGAGTATGTGCAGGGACTTAATATCTAACATATTCAGAGATTTGAGTAAGGGGTCCATATATACTGCCCGGTTGCCTGAAATGCTATATAGGCCTACTATAGTGGCTTTAGGTATTGTATGCACTAGCTCTATCTATAAATCCAACATTATGTTTGTAAATCAACTATGTATGTATGAAAAAAAATGACTAATACGTTCGGCGAATGACTTTGACTTCAACTTCACTTTGACTTCGTTCATGTCATCGTATTTTCCGTAATATATAAAGGTTATGACAATGCAATTATATTATTGTGTGCAAATAAGTTTGAAATTTCATGTACCCTAAAAATATTAAAATAAAGAATAAGAATAATTAAATAATTGTTGTAGTAAATTGTCACACGTTCATCATACGCAAACGAACACACAGTTTGGAGCGTCAGTACAAGACCGCCGCCATTTTAAAACACGGCTTCGAATGTAAGTAATGTTTTTCTCGTACTAACACTGTGTTATACAATAGATTTGGTCTTGAATTCACAAATTTAGTTGTTACATCTGACAGAGTATGTTAGACGGTGTAATGCTGGTCCATGTTAACGTATTTGTGGGCTTGGTTGGTTTAAATGTGGAGGCGAGGCCTGGCAGTGCTGGTGTATGTGGAGGCGAGGCGAGGCCTGGCAGTGCTGGTGTATGTGGAGGCGAGGCCTGGCTGTGCTGGTGAGTATGTGGAGGCGAGGCCTGGCAGTGCTGGTGTATGTGGAGGCGAGGCCTGGCTGTGCTAGTGTGTATGTGGAGGCGAGGCCTGGCTGTGCTAGTGTGTATGTGGAGGCGAGGCCTGGCAGTGCTGGTGTATGTGGAGGCGTGGCCTGGCTGTGCTAGTGTGTATGTGGAGGCGAGGCCTGGCAGTGCTGGTGTATGTGGAGGCGAGGCCTGGCTGTGCTAGTGTGTATGTGGAGGCGAGGCCTGGCTGTGCTAGTGTGTATGTGGAGGCGAGGCATGTACAACACTCCCCAATAGGAAGAAAACCCACTGGGTTCTAGGCTAGGTTAGGCTTATCTGTAATAATTGAATTAAGCCTAGCAAAGCCTAGAACCTAGTTCAGTAATTTAAAAAATGTTGTAACTTGAAAAATGCCATTCAATACATTACACAATTTAAATATTTTCAGGCAATCAACACAACCCTCATGTTGGCTAACCCTCTCTCATGTTGGTCAATAATTTAATTATTTTTTTATGGAGTAATCTTTGCTGTTGAAATGTAGTCTTTTTGAGACTACATTTCAAATGTAGTGTGTGTGGAGGCGTGTATGTTAGGTATTACCTAATATACACGGTGTAATATATCTATCTGTGTGAAATAGATTAAATCCATTTATTTGATATTCAGCTAATAGTTCTGTATTTTCTACATTCATCCATGTTTTGGTAAGTGCAATAATATGTATTGTTTCATTGCAGATTAGAGATTCAAGATAGTTCTAGATTTCCGAAGTACTGAAACGCGCGCCATACAGGCTTGGTGGATCTAGGTGCAAGGTAAAATTATTTACATTTACTTTTGTATTTATGTTTTGTATTTATATGCATATATGCATTTATATGCATTATTCTATAGAATAATAGATCTCGTAATAATTTTGCAAAAATAGTGGCATTTACTATTTTTAAAAGATTATTAAAAAATTTACTGATATGGTGCATTCGGAAGGGCGAAGAGGGAGAACGGCCTGTTGACATAGCTCGGGTGCAGGGGGGGGGGGGGGGTTGTGTAAAAGCCTGGTTTGTGCCTCGGAGAGGCTATGGGATCCAGTAAGTTCAGTAGAACTTCGGTTTCAACCCTTTTACCCTGTTGTAGCTCAGTCGATTAAGGCAGTGTCTGGGATGCTCCCGGACGCAGGTTCGAATCCTCGTCACGGCCCTTGTGGATTTGTTCATTTGATGCATCACGTTATTGTGATCTGTGTGTGTAATTCTTCACTTGCTACAGCAACAGGAATGTGTGTGTATGTATTTGTGTTGTTGAATATGACCGAAAGTGTAAGATTAATGATTCTAACACAAATCGTCTGAATATTTGTTTTTCTTCACTGTCGAGAGTAGTTAAAAAAATTTACTCGAGTTTATTTTCACACTTTATTTATGGTCCTTAAGTCCCTCTCCTTAATGCTGCTGCTGTTTCTCGCATCTTTGCATCGCTTGTATGTTTGGGGGTTTGGCCTCTTGCTATATATTGATTCCATTTGTGTGTGTTTGGGTCTCAGGCCCTCTCGCAATTTCTGTTGAACAAACCCCTTTTCCTAGTTCTGCATCTCTCCTTTGGTACAAATTTTGTTGTGCTTTTATCATATATTTCACAAAACTTGACATACATTTCATTTACTTCATGTCCTATCAGCAAGTGTTTGTCAAATTCTTTAAGGAAAGTTTATCATCCTGATTGCAGATCTCTAGCGATATTATGTCAACTTCTTGTGGATTCGCAATCATTATTTAATTTACCTTTAGGTGTTCTTTCACCAGCACAGCAACACTGTACCTCTCCCAACCAGTTTAAGATAAAAACTAAGTACTAACTAATTAACTCAATGTAACCTACCTTACCCCCAAAATGACAACCCATGTCTTCTATTTTAAACAATGCTGTTTTGTTGACCAAATTGTATTTTTGTTTTTTTCTGCAATGTTTCCCCCCCCCCACCACTCTACCACCACATTGAGTTTAGTAGCTCTGTGCACGTCAGGTGCTGTTTAATATACAGACCTACTCCTCCATTTGACCTAGTTTCTCTATCACATCTATATCACTTTGTGCTTTAGCCCTGGTGGAGCTTGGTCCACCAGGCTGTTGTTTGGAGTGGCCCGCAGATCCACATACAGTCTGCATATGATATACAGTCTGTTGATCAATTAAACTACAGTAGTTAGTTTTTATCATCCGAATGCACCAATATGTGTTCATTCTTCCCAGATGAAGGAACTAGGTAATATTCATCATCTGAATGCACCATCTGATGCTTTAACACACTCATGATACACGAGAGGTTTAAAAAACTTTTAAAACTTTTAAAACTTTTTGACCTATGTATTTAAAAGCAATTCTAAAGTTAAAAAGTGTAGCATAGGCCCCTCGCAGAATGTTCTTAATATGATCCTCAGGTTATAGTTTTCTATCTAAAACCACCCCTAGATCTCTTTCTTGATCAGAATTCTTTATAGATCTCAGTGGCTCGATCATAGAAACTGCTCTAAATCCTTGTTGGCCTGGATTGTGGAGGTCATTGGTCTCTATAAAACTAGTAATCTGACTCCTGATCACTCTCAAATAATTTTATTATGTGGGATGTTAGTGCAACTGGTCTATAATTCTTTGCCAATGCTTGTGTTGTGTTGTGTTGTTTTGGTAGTGATGTGCAATGTGTTGTTTTGGTAGTGATTCGTCCAGTTCTGGTAGTAGTGCGGTTGTTGTGTAGTGTAGTACTTGTGTGCTTGTTAATGACTTGTATTCCAGTCTTGTGGGTATCTCCTTTCCCCTACGGGCCAACTGCTTTGTTCTTACCTAGCATTTTGCTTTGTTTGGGTATGAATGTTTGTGTGCCGTATATTTTGCAAAATTTGCCATATATCTCATTATTTACTCCTCTGCCTAGCAACAAGTCTGTCTAATTATACTCATTAACTGTTTTTCAAAGTTCCCCATAGTGTCCTTTATTGAAATCGAGTTCATGAACCGTTTCAATGTTCTTATTTTCTTCTAGATTATATCTTAAAGTATATTTAAATGTTATTGTTATTATTGTTATTAAATGTTATTGTGACATTGCATTGCAATTGAGCTATGTTGTTTACCATACCGTTCATTTCGTGAGTATAAGTATAGATGCCACACTTGTGACAGGTAAAACCATGCCTTTTTTGAAAAACAGCACCGTCTGTTGCACGTAAGAGCAACCCACACTATATTATGTTGCGATATTATTTCAATATTTCCGATTGTATTGATAATTTGAATTTTCATAGATTTCAATTTATTTTCATTTCGATTTAATAATTTTGTGTGACATTGCATTGAAATTGAGCTGTGTTGTTTACCATACTGTTCATTTCATGAGTATAGTTTATTTTTTTATTTTTTTCATTTCATTTTTTTAGCTGTTCTTATTTTTCAGTGATGGGAATATCAGATCATTTGATGTTCCCAATTTTCTGATGGAAGCATCAGACCATTATAGAATGCATCGGATGAGGTAGTTTGGAATGGTGGGGAGGACGAGAGGGGGGTATGGTGGGGAAGACGAGGGGACAGAGGAGAGGGTAATGGTGGGGAGGACGAGGGGACTGGGGAGTTGGGGATGGTGGGGACAGGGGAATGCTGGGGAGGACAAAGGGACAGGTGAATGGGAGATGGTGGGGGAGGAAGAAGGACAGGGGAGGGGAAAATGGTAAGGAGGACGATGGGACAGGGAAGTGGGAATAGTGGGGATGATGTGGGGACAGGGAAGTGGGAAGGACGAGAGGACTGTGGAATGGGGAATAGCAAAGTGAATTATAATTATATATATTAATTAATTCTTATAAATTTCCAGAAGCCTGTATCAACACCCACACTAATGCAACTGAAAGAGATGTTGAGACAAGTATTGCTGATATGTTGAAGAACGCCCCAAACAAACTCGGTGGAAACAGATACAAGGTAAAGTTTGCCAATTTGCTGTAGTCTAATTCAATTTCTTTTTAGTAATCTTCGAGAACATTTATGCTATGAATAAGATAAAATAATGTAACTGATTTTGATTTATTTACTATTTATTATTTATTTACCGTTATTAGTATAATAGATCTCGTAATAATTTTGCAAAAATAATGGCATTTACTATTTTAAAAAGCTCGGGTGCAGGGGGGGGGGTTATGTAAAAGCCTGGTTTGTGCCTCGGAGAGGCTATGGGATCCAGTAAGATCGTCCTTCCTTTCCTCCCTAGAATCTGGATGTAGCAGGTGCTCAATTGTCAAAAGTGAAAAATTGGTTTTGTCTTCCGAATGCACCATTTCTGTAAATTTGCTAATAATCTTTTAAAAATAGTAAATGCCATTATTTTTGCAAAATTATTACGAGATCTATTATACTAATAACGGTTTGATAAAATACAGTAGACTGCCTACTGGATAATAGTTCCAGTCCACCTGTAGACAGGGATCTCACATCAGCTTGTATATTATACAAGGATAAGATTTGATAAATTCAGTTATTTGACTGAACACTGGCTCTGTTTAAATCAGAGATTTAA